>NC_080084.1:15710041-16016146 GCF_949987535.1 Balaenoptera acutorostrata | reverse complement strand
ATCTCTCAAACATTTTTCAGTATGGATAAATCTCTCAAACAAAAAAGCAAGTCACAGGAGAATATGTACAGTATGATTCCATTTATATAAAGCTTAAAAACAAGCAAAATATATATATAAATAACATATTGTTTAAGAAGTAATAATAATAAGTCAGTTATTATATAGTGCTTACTCTGTGCCAGGCATTAATCTGAGCATTTTACATTACCTCATATAATCCTTATAACTCTGTGAGGTAGGTACTCTCATTATTCTCAATTCACAGATGAGGGAACTGAAGCACAGAGGTTAAGTGACTTTCCCACAGTCACACAGTTAATGTAATATGTGTAATAAAACTAGAGGTGCTTCAAGGGTTCTGAAAACATTCTCTTTATGTGTATGACAGGTACATATGTGTTTATTTCATTACTATTCTTTAAACTAAACAAATGTGTTATATATTCTCTTTTATGTATGATATATTTCATAATAAAAATTATTAACAAAGGGACTTCCCTGGCGGTCCAGTGGTTAGGACTCCGAGCTTCAAATGCAGGGGGTGCGGGTTCGATCCCTGGTGGGGCAACTAAGATCCCGCAAGCCACGTGGCATGGCCAAAATCAATAAAGACTTCCATTTTAAAAAAATTAATAACAAAGAAACACATTGGTATGAGTAAAGAGTAAGAAGTGAAAGGGAGCTCACCTCATCAAAAGGGAGTTTATCAGAAAGACAGAAATTTTTTTTAAAAAAGGTGGGGTAAGCCCTAACAAAAAGGAAAGAAATTCTTTGAATTTACAGAAATATTGCTATATATATTAAAGAAGAATCCCATTTCGACTGTCCAGTTCAATCTCGTACTAAAGCCTTATCATTGTAAAAGGACCAGCAATAGAAGTCTATAATTAAATGAGAAAGAGAAAACTGGAAAGAGATACACCAAAATGTTTGCTCATGCTGAGAAGGCAGGGCTGTGCATGATTTCCCCCCTTACTTTTGAAGATCATAGACAGACTCTGGAGTTGGACAGACATGAGCTTGATCGGGGTATCTGTAATGCACTGGTTGTGAGACGTTAGAAGAGTTATTTAAATCTCTCTGAACCTTCATTTCCTCCCATGTAAAATGAGGATAATAATACCTTGGAAGTGTATTGTGAGATTTTAATGAAATGTGTGAGTGTGTGTGTGTGTAAAAAGTAGCATGGCACTTAGCTTGTAATAAGCGAAGAAAAGCTGGTATTGTTATTTGTAGTGACCTTTGCCTCCCTTTATTTGCCTGCCCCCCACTTCTGAGCATAACTCACAGAAGAAGAGCCACGTGAGGACACAGCCAGAAGACAGCCATCTGCAAGCCAGGAAGAGAGCCTTCACCAGAAACCAACCCTGCCAGCACCTTGATCTTGGACTTCCAGCCTCCAGAGCTGTGAGAGAATACATGTCCATGGTTGAAGCCACCCAGTCTACGGCATTTTGTTATGGCAGCCAGAGAAGACTAGTACAGGTAGGTTGGAAACAACAGAGAGTGTGTTAATGGCTATCCTAATCGTAGTGTCCCACATCTGAGATGAGAGGTTGGCATCTTTTTCCTGAGTGCTTCCAATTCTCCCAAACTTCGAATATGTAGGAACAGGGACCAACTCAAGTCATGCTGGGAGACTCTGGGTGAAAACTGGGAGAACTGGCTAATAAAAGCAGGCAAAATGTCTTCCACTGGCAATTGGTGGAAAAGCAAAGTTAATTTATTGGCTATTCCCAGGGTGGAATTTTTCCCAGGTTTTCCGTGTGTAAATCTGGAGACAAACCCTCTTTGTCAGCAAGTTTAGATGGGGGTCCAAATTTGAGGTTTAACTGTTTGTCTGTATTTCTTTTAGTCTATTACACATCGGGGTCCCTAAGTGAATTAAAGTTCAGCTACTTTAGGTAATTAGAGTACCTGTTTTTCTCTTAGCCAGAAAGGTCAGAGAGAAGGAGAGGAGATATGCCATGTCCCTGATCTCATCTCCTTTCCTATAAAACCATCCTCTTCCCTTCCATCTCATTGGTTTGACAAACAGCTGCATTCAATTTAATCCTGAGCTGCTCTGCCACAGGTTCTCTTCGGTAAAAGATCCTCTGGGGAGTTTTCACACATTAAGAGAGTAGCCAACAAGATGGCAGGAGGTGAGTTTTCCCCACTCATCGGACTTATATCAACCTAGAGGCAAGAACAATAATCGAACAGCAATATCTGTTGAGTGCGTATCATGAGCCAGGCACCGTGCTAAGAATTTTATACACGTCAATCTCTATTGTCTTAGTGAAAGTCCTCCCCAGCCCTGATAGCAAATCTCCCTTCCTGTCTTGTCCCCTCCGTTTCCAGGTAGGTGATTCTCAAATGGCCCTGATATGAGCAAGAGATAGGTGCAATAACATAAATGCCCCTTTCACTTGGTGGAGGTCGGGGGGGCGGGGAATACATTCCTGGAATTTGGAATATTGACTCCCTCAGAGCTCCCGAGGGTGTTGTGGCATCACCTAAGTGAAGATGGGACCCCAGAATCATCCACTGGCAATTACAGATTGTTCCTTTCAAATCCTCTGAAGTCAAACGGACCTTTCTCCAACTCGACCAATTTCCATTCATCTTCATTCATCCAACTGTCAACCAATCATTCCAAGGTTGCAATCATTTTTATGGTGTTATTCTTAATGTCAAAGGATATCCACCAATTCCTAACTGCGTACTAAATTTTACCCCCTGCTTCTGCAATGATGTTTCCAGACACCATGGAACCCAAACTTTAATATCCGCCATGATGTTTTCATTTGGTTCATGGCAGGCCAGCACCATCACTAAAACACTTTTGACAACTGTTATGGGTCAAGTTGATTCACCAGGATACAAACTAATTGGCAGAAAGAGAGACCACAGTAAACAACACACACTGCAAAATACAGTCAACTCAGGATAGAGTGATAGAGCAGTCACTAGCTGAAAATATTTGCAGCATGGTACATTAATGCCAGGTATATATAGAAAAGCCAATGTATACAAAGAAAGTAGCATTAGAAGGGTTAGCTCTCATTGGCAGAGAGCATACTACATTGGGGGCAAAATTTGCAGCAGGCAGCTATTATTTCAAACAGGTCTACAGGGAAAAATCTAGACTAGAAATGGTTGCTTTCTGACTAACAAGAGAATACACACAGTATATCTAGTAGAAAGTCAATTAACATAAAGCTGGTGAATTCATTTACGAGAGTGGTGAGTAATTAACATAGGACTGGCGCATTCATATATAGCTTAAGTAAGCAAATTCAATATTCTATACAATTTATGGCTTAAGTAAACAACTACAGTTTCCTACAACAAACACATTTTTCAACACTTTTGGTTATCACCAACTTTCCAGTTAAAACATTACTTTCCCAGGAAGTAAAATTGTAAGAATACCATTAAAAAATAGAATGACTTAGAAAGCCTATTGCTTCTTCTCCTTGTATGCCCACAAACATAAAGAAAGGAAGTGCACCATGATGACAAGAAATAAAGCAGAGAAAGCTGGTTTTTTTTTTTTTTTTTTGGCCGCAAGGCACTTGGGATCTTAGTTCCCCAACGAGGGATCAAACCGGTGACCCCAGCAGTGGAAGCTGAGTCTTAACCACTGGACCTCCAGGGAAGTCCCCAGAAAGTTTTAAATTTAAACAGGACTTTTGCCCCACCAGGCTAGTACCTAACGGGGGCCTTTGTTCACTGTACTCTGTGGTTAACAAAATGTAAGGTGCTCTAACCTTCTCTAGTTTACCTCGCTGAGACACAATAGAGCAACCTGCACTTAAATTTTCAACGGAATTCCCTCAACAAGACATACGCTATCCAGCCTTCCATAAAGGAGAATTGTTACCCATAATTTCTTCTAATTTTACGTAAGGTGGATTCAAAGTTGTAGTGGGTTTTTTGTTTGTTTCTTTCTTTTAAAGCCTATACTGTTACTTCCATGGTTCGATAACACTCAGAAAATGGAATTTTTTGTATAGAAAACATACATGATGTACTGTTTTCTGTAATTGATTGTTTTACATAAACACACACATCTATTTTAGAAAAGTGTTCCAGAGGGAAATAGCGCTATAACAAATTAGCACTGCAGGAAGCAACATTAAACTGTTATCCATATATTACTTTTCTAATAAAAAAAAGGGCACCCAGTAAATGCAAAAATAACTTTTTTCTAGAACCTAAGGCCATTTTCTACATCACTACAGACTCACTGAAAATGTTTTTAATAACATTCAGAGTTAGCATCTCTTCAACCACTGCTTATTATGTCTGCTTGCTCACCTTAGTTTTAATGCTTTGCTCTCCTGTGGTTGGTTGATGCCCTACAGCCGGGGAAAAGCCACCTTTTGTGAGGTGAAACGACAGGTCTTCTCTTATCTACTCCCTCCTGAGGATACCAGGGTAAAGGGTTGGGTTGAGGGGCCGAGGACCAGAGGGAAACATGGTGCCCATGAGCTTCCACAATCCCAATCACCCAAGATGCTCTAGAAAGATGGTCCCAGGTACCTGAGAATGCTGGACCCGGAACAAGACCAGTTGGGCTGCTAAACCAAAGGATGGAAACAGGTGGTTCAGCGAAAGCCTCAGAGTGAGATTTCCCCAGCTGCTATTGCCACACACTCCAGTCTCCTCAGCCAAAACTGCACTTCCAGCTCCTTCATGGGGCGTGCAATGGAGTGTCCAGCCTCCACGAACATGGGGCATGAGCAGGAGTGGCGTGTGCCACTTCGGGCTGAGGTCGTTAAAGCTAGCGTGCCTTCTTCGCCCTTTCCCCCCCCCCTCCCCCGTCTGCTGGCTTGAGGGAGCCCAGCACGGGGACCTTGGGAGCTATGTGTTAGAGCTGGTGAAGCACCATGGAGGAGCCCACGTCTCCTCATTGCCGCCTGGAGAAAAGCCCCCGCGGACCAGGAACACCCGTTTGGGACCACAGTGAGGGAGAAATGAACTCTACTGTGTTGAAGTCATTATACATTTTGGAGTTTGTAATAGCAGCTCACATTATCCTAGTATCTAAGCTGACATGCAAAACCTGCTCCAGCATTTTGGCAAAGGATCCTTTCAGGTCCATAACATCTCCCTTATCTTTCAGACACTCCATTGTCTGAAACCATATTTCTACTCAGTGCTCCAACATAGTAAGTCCCAATTCATCCTCAGGTTCTTTTTTTTCCCAGCAATGTTAACTTTTTTCAGCTATGTTACAATTATTGACAAATAACTGTAATATACTTAAAGTGCACAGCATAATGACTTGATATACATAGACACTGTGAAAGGGCTCCCACCATAGAGTTAATCAACACATCTATCACCTCACAAATTTATTTTATTTTATTTTTTTGGTGAGAACACTTAAGTTCTACTCTCCTAGCAAATTTCAATTATACAATATAGTATTATCAACTATAGCCACCATGTAATACATTAGATGCTCAGACCTTATTCATCTTATAACTCAAAATTTGTACCCTTTCACCACTCTCTCCCTATTTCTCCCACCATCCAGCCCCCGGCAATGACCATTCTACTCTGTTTCTGTGAGTTTGACTTTTTTTTTTTTTAGATTCTACATATAAGTGATACCATGCAGTATTTGCCTTTTTCTGGCTTATTTCACTTAACATGATGTCCTCCAGGTTCATCCATGTTGTCGCAAATGGCAGGATTTCATTCTTTTTTATGGCTGAATAATATTCCATGTATCTTTATCACATCTTTTTTATCCATTCACATGTCTATCTTAGACAGACACTAAAGTTGTTTCCATACCTGGAAGGCTATTATGAATAATACTGCAATGAACATGGGAGTACAGATATCTCTTCAAGATAATAATTTCGTTTCCTTTGAACATATACCCAGAAGTCTGCTTTCTGGGTCATCTGTTAAGTTCTATTTTTAATCTTTTGAGGAACCTCCATACTGTTTTCCACAGTGGCTTACCAGTTTACATTCACCCCAACAATGTACAAGGGTTTCCTTTTCTCTACATCGTCACTAGTACCTGTTATTTCTTGTCTTTTTTATAATAGACATCCTAACAGGTGTGAGGTAATGTTTCACTGTGATTTTGATTCGAATTTCCCTGACGATTAGTGATGTTGAACTACCATAGCAACTATCACAATGTGTTTTTAATTTGCTGACATGAATCCCACCTCCTTCCCATTCGATTATAAGATCCTTGGGGGCAGGCACCATTGATTCCTGTCTGCATCTCTAACATTTAGAGCAACGGCTCAGGTCTCAGACTTGGGGATCAGATAGGATGGTATCTGATCCTATTATGAGCTGTGTAACCTTGGAAAGCTTTTGTTACTTCCCCTCTTTAAGCTGACTTCGTTGATGCGAGGATTACTGAGAAATAGTATTCTCCATAATTACTGAGATAATCATAATTACTATTATTAATGCAAGTACTGCATTTAATTCAGTGCCTGGCTCAATCAATCACAGTTAAATAAATGGTTCAAAGTTCATAAAGGCTGATTTTTCACCCTCTTCTTGCCTGTATTACTGCCTTTGCCAGGAAACTGTTCCGAGAAATGATACGTTCAGCTACTTGTTCTGAAACTCTCTTTTCCTGCTTTCAGATTCCCGACACAGACCTTCCAAGTTCTTCTAGGGCTTCGAGTAAATGGATCTTCTATTACGGAATTTCTCTGGCTTCTCCGTCCCCACCGCACGCTCTCTGACGACACTGGTTTGTCCATGGCCTCCGTGGCAGAGGTTGGATCACTGCCGCACCCACTGGCACTAGCATGATGCCACTTATCACTCTGCCCCTTGCATTTATGTCGCTTACGCCCACGTCTCATTCCTCCTCTGGCCAAAAATAGGAGAATCACAGTCCATTGTAGAGAAGAGTAAAAGCGCAGAAATCAAACTAGGAAATTTCAAAGTGAAATTTCAATTATCTTGAGAAAGAACAACTGCAGCGTGGACTTTTGAAGGATTACTCAAGCCTCCATAGAAAAAAAAAAGAACAACCCACACCCAAAATAGAAAATACATGAAAACCTGTAAGATTCTCTTCTACCCATGTCTATAGTCCAGAGTTATACACACACACACACACACACACACAATAAGTTCCATTTTCAAGAAAGAAAAAAAACAGATTTTCCTATCAAGAAAATCAAGCTAATAAATGAAGAAAGTAGTGAATTAATGAGAAGATTCGAAAATAAAATTTTTAAATAACCAGGATAACTTCTAAAAAAAGAGAAGTCAAACCACAAAATTAGAAGATGTATAAATTAGCATTTAATAATTCAGCCAAGGAAATAAGGTAAATAATGTTCTAGAAATCTCTAGGTTGTGTATGTGCTAAAGCGTCAATTTCATCACAGTAGACAGGGCAGCCAATAATTCAAACCAAAAAGAATCTGCTTTGCATCCCAAAAGACACAGCAGAGCTAGCCCTGTGTCAGCACTCCCTTCCCCCACCTGATCCTGTGACAAGACACCACTGGTATGTGCTTGCAGACTTCAAGCACCCAGAGAACCAAACCCACTGGATCTCAGAGCTAGTAACGTGGGTTCAGATCTCCTCACTCCCACTGCCCCCTAGCCCCAGCCTGGTCAGCTCCTTGAGTGCTACCTAAGCTGACCCTGTGAGTGATACAGCTAATGATTATGGCTAATGGGAGTGTTTATCACTGCATGTGCTGAAAGTCAAGTTCGAATGGGTCTAGTCCGGACTGCTAGGAGTGTAGGGTCTAATTCCTGCCTTAAAAGGCCATACGCTTGTGGTAATGACAAATGTCAACACACGGCAGATGGCAAAAGCGACTGCGTCAGGTTCTGACCCATTTAACACTTTTATTAGGGATCCAGGAGAGTGTAAATGGCAGGTCAATAGTATCTGCACATGGCAGCGTATGGACAGCAAGCCCTGAGAAGGTGATGCCGCAGACAGTCCCAGGGGCTCGAACAAAGGAAGAAAACCAAGAGTCAACCTGGGCGAGAGAGAGAGGAGTTAATAGGCTTAGGAAGGATGGACAAACCACAGGTAATGGACGGGCTGACCGGCCAGCACTGAGGATGGAAACTCTGGGCGTGAGTCGCGTCCACACAGAGCAGAAGCTGGCTCTGTCAGATCACTGCGTGGAGCCCCAGCTCAAAGCCCCACCGGGAAGGAGAGTGTGCGCTCTCATAGTAAAAATAACTGGAATGATGAGTCTTGGTGGACGGGGGAGAGCATGAAGGCAGGAAACTCTGGAGAAGTGGGGGGGGAAAGGTCAAGGCATTCTGCAAAGGTCAAGGGTACATACAGAGCATACACTCCCTCTGCTTCCTGTGTTGCTCACACGCCCTCACTTGGCTTCTCAGTCACAGGGTGAATGAACGAAACTCACACGCTCACTCTCAAGTTGGCACAAGCAATGCATGTGGTTTGGGGGTCCACAAATGTTAAACCAGCATCTAGGGTTAGGCAAGGTTCTCCTCTACCTGGCTCTCAATTTCTCAAGTATAGGGCCTAACCACGAACGGAACCCCTCTAGACGAAGAAATACATCTCTGGGATTAGCCGGAAGTCTCTTTGCCCTTTATCACCAACAACTAAAGAACACCAGGCTGTCTTCTCTGGAGGTGAATGAGGACGATGCCAACAGCTATTGCAAAAACCCCAGAGAGAGAAACGGGGTGGGATGGGGTGCAGGTCTTCATGGGAGCCAGGGGCAGAGCAGCTCCCCTCTGACCTGTTTAATCCGAGGGTCTACAGAGTTCATGGATAATTTGCTATTAACAGGTTTGAAACTCTCTGTTGTCATTGGTTTCCTGCCTTTATTCATCCTTCTTTGTCTGCAAGCCCTTCCTCAAGCAATTAACTGCTCATTAGCACCTTCACAGAAAAGGAATGAAACTGAAAAGGGATGGGGGCAAAATGCTGAGTCGCAACTTGACCTGAGACAGAGAAATGGTTCAGCTGATATCTTAGGCATCACCTAAAATAACAATCTTATAGATCTAACTCTAAAATTGTCCTTAAAATCAAGGTAAGAAATAATGTTTCCTCCTGTTTTCTTTTCATTTTTCTCTTTTTTCTTAAATGTGTGTGTTACGACCCTTGATACTCAGAATCTTGGGGTACTATCTGTCTTAATGATAATCTATCTTCCAATTTATAGAAAGGAGTACGAACAGGATGAATCTTCTCTTACTGAGACTTTGTCTCTGTTTAAAGTAGTTTTCTACTGGAAACCTGCAGTGTTCCGATTCTTGAGGGCAATGGAAGGGGGTGAAGAGACAAGGGGGACACTTTTCTGAGTCGCCAGAGAGCCTGGGGAAGTGGTTACTTCTGGAAAGATACCCAGGCCCCCGGTATCTAAGTCATCTTCACTCTGTAAATTAGGAAGTGACAGCAGGAACCCTCTAGGGGGAAACAAGAATTTAGCAGACAGGCAAAGACTCCAGTTTTGAATTAAGAAAAAGCCCAGAAGCCTCTCTCAGCCATCAGACTGGCCCAGCCTACGCCAGGAATACTTGAGATGGAGGCTCGTTCATGAAAATCACAGCTGAAGAAAGTCAGGCTTCTCCAAAGGGAAAAACCAGCCTCAGCAAGCAGCAAATACGGATATCGATGCAAAATGAGTGGGACAGGCTGTATATGCAGATTTTAGGACCTGGGAACATGAAGACACGTAAGTTTAGCTTGGAAGCACCCCTCGTGGAGATAATAATCCTCCCTGATGAAGCCGTAATGGTTTCTGTTTCCAAACCAACCCCTGACTCCTTGAGATGTCAAAAAGTCATCTCAAAATTAACATGTCCAAAATCAAATTCACATTCACCACCCCCATCTCAACCGAAACCCTATCATTTCAGTTGCTCAGCTGAAAAATCTTGGAGTCTCTCCCTTGACCTCTGTGTCTGTCTGTCTGTCACACACACACACACACACACACACACACACACACACACACACACACACACACACACCTACGTCCAACTCACCAGCACCTCCTGCTGGCTGACCTTCCTAGTTCCCTGACATTCCCAACACTTTCACCACCAACTGGTCTCCTTCCACACTCGCCCCAGTAGAGTCAATTCACTGCACAGCAGCCAGAATGATCCTTTGAAACCTTAAGTCAGATCATGTTATTTCTCTATCCAAAGACTCTCCAATGGCTTTTCATTTCATTCAGAGTAAAACCCAGAGTCTCTCCCAGGGCCTATAAGGGTCTGGCATCCTGGCCCCTCTGCTGCCTCTTCCATCTCGTCGTCCACTGAGCAAACCTTCCCCTTCCCACGGCTCCTGGCTGTTCCTACACCTCCCAGGCATGCACCCTCCCTCACGCCCTCCAGATCTCTGCTTACATGCTGGCTTATTAGAGAAGCCTTCCTTTAACACCCTACATAAAATAGTCATCACCCACCCACACTCCCCATCCCATTTGCCAGACTTTACTTTTTTTCTCCAAAGCATTTCACCACCGAGTGTATCTGACTGTGTTTCTTATCTGTCGCTCCCACTACAGAATGTGAGCTTCATCAAGCCAAGTTCTTTGTTTCACTGCCGTAACCCCAGGACCCAGAACAATGATGGATGCATCACAGAAACCCAGCACGTCCTTGATGAGTGAATAATACCCCCCATCACTCTATCTATATAGTTTCCTTGCTATTTCCTTAGTGTGATTTGTTTTTGTCCGTTAGAAAGTCCTTCTGAAAAATTTCTACCTTATCCAGGCTGGTCTAATGGAACAAACGATCTGTCTACACGAGGCTTGAGGGCAGAGAAATCATCCCCTGAGAGGCCAGGCCTGGTGATAGCCGGGGCCACGCCAGGCTGACGTCCTAGAAGGAATGAATGGAACGGAGGCGGCGGGGCAGGGGAGCAAGTCCAGAGAGAAAAACAGGAGAGGACTCAGAGCAGCTCAGAGCACCAACCTCTCCTCCCTGTGGTTTTCCTCGTAAAGTTAAACCCAGAAAGAGTAAGTGACTCGCCCAAGGTCACAGACATATTTACTGGCAGAGCTGGAAATACAAACCAAACCCCTCACTGTGTCCTGGGCTTATTTCCCTCCAAAGTGCATTTGTGAAAGAAAACAAATTATTTTTAAAAAAATTGTGAAGCTTATTTTATTTCTGGGTGTTAATTGCTGAATCCATTTCAACCCTAACCCTTTTATGTTCAACATGTTTTTCATCAACCTGCACAAAGAAAAAGAAGGCAAGCTTCTCTCATTTGCATGTGACATAAACCTGGGGGAAAATAGCTAATACAGTGAATGACAGGACCATGATCAAAAAGATGATGAGCAAAAGCAATGAGCCAAAACTGACAAGATAAAAATTAGCAGGAGTCTCAAAATTTAACTACAAAAACATAGGAAGGAAATGTGATGCAGCAGCAATGCTTATGAAAACTACGGGGGTGCTTCAGGCCACTGCAGAGGTTTAACCAGAGGAACCCAATGGAACACACAAGCCTGGGCCCCAACCCCGATTCAGGAGATTCAGATCCAACAGGCCCAGTTATCAGTAGGCTTTCTAAATGTCACAGGTGATTCAGAAGTACACCCGAATTCGAGGACCACCAGTTAATAGCAAGATGAGGGTCAGTCACAAACGCAGCAGGGTCCCCAGAAACATCAAGGTCGTCTTGGGTTACATTAATATAGATAGAAATATAGACTCTAAAACAAAGGTGATCCTACTTTCTTGTACATAGATAAAACCTTTTTGTTTATTCATTCATTCATTCATAAAATTTTGATGAAGTGCCTTTGAAGAGTCAGGCACCGGGTTTACAATTAAAAGACCTAGTCCTGTGCTCACAGAGCTTACAATCTAATGGAGAAAGGCCATGCCTGCGTAGCTGGTGTCGCAGCCTTCGCCAGCCTGTGGGTGCACGTGAGGACGATGCTACAAATATTACACTAGATTCTGATGCTCCTCATCTCCATATGTTTGCCTCACAAGAAGGCCAACCTTTCCCTAGGATTCCTCACTGCAGGTATTTCCAACCGTCTCCAGGAGGGTTTATAACTGTCTGCAATTCACTCCCCATTTCTTCTCACTTCTTGGCAGGAGAATAGGGACTTAAACTTAGCCCAGGGCTTCCCTGGTGGCGCAGTGGTTGAGAATCTGCCTGCCAATGCAGGGGACACGGGTTCGAGCCCTGGTCTGGGAAGATCCCACATGCCACGGAGCAACTGGGCCCGTGAGCCACAATTACTGAGCCTGCGTGTCTGAAGCCTGTGCTCCGCAACAAGAGAGGCCGCGATGGTGAGAGGCCCGCGCACCGCGATGAAGAGTGGTCCCCACTTGCCACAACTAGAGAAAGCCCTCGCACAGAAACGAAGACCTAACACAGTCATAAATAAATAAATAAATAAATAAATAAATAAATAAATAAATAAATAAAAGCAATGTCCACTCAATGAACTGGAAGTTTAAAAAAAAAAAAAAAAAAAAACTTAGCCCAAGGAGCCAGACTCTACAACCAATGGCTGCAGTACTAATCGCAAAGGAAATTTCCAGCACAGCCATCCTTTCATCCTTATGGTGCTGTGCCCTGTCTTTTTTCTTTTTTATAAATTTATTTATTTATTTATTTATTTTTGGCTGCATTGGGTCTTCGTTGCTGCATGCAGGCTTTCTCTAGTTGCGGTGAGAGGGGGCTACTCTTCGTTGCGGTGCGCGGGCTTCTCATTGTGGTGGCTTCTCTTGTTGTGGAGCGTGGGCTCTAGGTGCGCGGGCTTCAGTAGTTGCAGCATGCGGGCTCCGTAGTTGTGGCTTGCGGGCTCTAGAGCGCAGGCTCAGCAGTTGTTGTGCCCTGTCTTTGAAGTGGAGCAGAGCATGCTGCTTCCCTAAGCAGGGGGGCTCCCATCGCAAAGCTGCCTGTGCCTCTAAATGTCACCCCTCTCGTAAGCCACATCCATGTAACCAGAGCCACCAGCTCCGCCCGCCGTAGCCTGGGGGGGTCAGGAAGGGCTCCCTACCCAGTATTATCCACCCCTCCAGGCGTCTGGACCTGACACTGAGGGTCACTTGTAACTCAACTCTTCTAGTCCTTACAGCGAGTTCCTCCCAAGGGCCCCATTCTCCTCGTCTGAGCCGCCTCGGTCTGTTAGACACGTTTTTATACCCTTGGACCAAGGTGGGAGTCAGTGTCATGTACTCTCTCCCAGGGACCTCCCAGGGCCACATGTAAAGACGTGGCTGCACACAGTCAGCCTCACTTTCCAGAATCAACTCCATCTCCCATCCCCCTCCCAGCCAAAAGCCTGTTCAACTCCAGATACTGAAATCAGTTCTGGGGGCCAAATATTAAAGGGTGGTGAACAAGCTTGAGTTTTTGTGGGGTTTTTTTCAAAAGAGAATGGACAAGAAAAAATGATAGGGGCTTCTCTGGTGGCACAGTGGTTAAAAATCCGCCTGCCAAGGCAAAGGACATGGGTTCGAGCCCTGGACCGGGAAGATCCCACATGCCGCGGAGCAACTAAGCCCGCGAGCCACAACTACTGAGCCCGCGTGCCACAACTACTGAAGCCTGTGTGCCTAGAGCCCATGCTCCGCAACAAGAGAAGCCACCACAATGAGAAGCCTGTGCACCGCAACGAAGAGTAGCCCCCGCTCACCACCACTAGAGAAAGCCCATGCACAGCAATGAAGACCCAACACAGCCAAAAATAAATAAATTTATTAAAAAAAAAAAAAAAGATAGAGGGAATTCCCTGGCGGTCCAGTGGTTAGGACTCCACGCTTCCACTGCCGGGGACTGAATTCAATCCCTGGTGGGGGAACTAAGATCCCGCATAATTTGTGGCACGGCCAAAAAAAAAAAAAAAATCATTAAAAAAAAAAGAAAGAATTAGATGTGTTCAGCCTGGTTGCTTCTGAATCCGGGATTCTCTGAATAGCAGGAGAAAGCAAGCTTTTGGTGGATAGGTTTGGGTAAAGGTGTGTAGTCTGGATCAGCTGACTGAAGCACAGGCAGACAGCAGGAAACAAAACTGAAAGGGATAGTTAGGCCTCAGAAAGCCTAAGAGAGTCTATTTGGGGTTTGAAAGACCATGAGGGACTCATGGAGACTTGTGTGTAGAATCCAGACCTGCTCAGGGCTGGGCGGTGGTCCTCTGTCAGAGGACGGATTTATAAGTGCAGGGCAGAGACTAGAGACAAAGCAATTGGTTAGGACACCATCAAAATGCCCACGGTACCAGACAGGGAGCATCTGAACTAGACAAGGTGTGATGAGAACCCCCAAAATAGGATTTGATGAAAGAGACATTACGAAAGTAGAATTCAGCCACCGAGTGGATGGCAGAAAGGAACCCGGAAGAGGAAGGAGTCAGGACTCTTTCAAGTCCAAGTCTATGGGATCAAGTAACTTGAAAATGAGAAAGAGATTTAGGTTGGGGGAAGGGAGTGAGGAGGGACTGAGGCCTGTAAGTAAAGAATATTTATTCCATTCTGGACATTTTGAGCTTGAGATCCTGGTAGGCACCCAGGTGGAAATGTCTAGAAGATCATGAGAAGGTAGAAATGATGCCTATTGGAGTAGGCTAAAGTTGAGGTAAAAAACACTCAATTAAATAAGCAGGTGATCTTTGTAACCCTGGAAAGAACAACTTCAGGAGAGACTGGGGAATGAAAGGTGGATGGCAAGGCTTAGCAAAGGAAATAGTCAGTTAGAGGAAGTGGAAAAAAACAAGACAAACAATAAGATGGCCTTTTTATGATTATTAAAATTAATACCAATTTTTGTATTTCAAGGACATATAAAGAAGAAAATTTTAATTTCCCATACTCCCACCCCAGAGATAAACACTATGAACACCCTGACATTTTATTCTATGCATATTTTAGGGAGGCTTGTATTTTTTTATTTGGAATCACACCTTAATGCAGGTTTATTCCTGATTGTTTCATTCAAATTCTATCTGGAGTGTTTCCCTGTGTAATTAAGTAGTTTTCAAATGCTGTGTTTAATTTTTTGAGTAATAGTCCACCTTTCGCCTAAACCAAAATGTATGTCAACAGCTAGGATAGTCAGGGTTGTTTCAAATCTCTTCCTGTTATACATAAAGATCCTTCTTTCTTGATGTTGGAAAGAAAGATAAAGACAGGAAGTTTACTCCAGGGTATGGCAGGTTGTGGGGAAGAGTGATTTTGAAGGATTTTGTTTTTAATGCAAAAGAAAACTGAATTTGCTTGAAGACAAAGCCAAGAGAAATTGAGACAGAACACTGAAAGAGGAAGGCTCTGGAAAAAGCGTGAGCTTAGGCGGAAGGTGATGTTTTCGAGCCCCAGCCTACAGACAACAGCCCCAGGAAGACCGTACACGATCAGGGTCAATTACTACGTGGCAACGCTTCTGTCCAGCCTCGCCTCCCTCCCCTTTGGGGGACTTGATTCCCTGCTCAGGAAACCAGGTAGCACTGGGGGAGTCATCCTCGCACTGCTGCCCTCGGGGCTAATGAGAGCACTTCCTCTGAGCCCCTCAGAGAAAAAGGCTACCTAGTTCAGGACCAAATATTGTTCTAATTATTTCGATCAGAGCAAAATAATTATGGGCCACGTTTCTTCCTTGCTTCCTGTAGGATGATCAATCCAGGCTCCAGGGGCTCAAAGGGAAAGCTATTTCCCTTTCCCTCATTTTCCATCCCTCCCAGGAGCCCGTGTGTCTATTCCTTCTTTGCTTCTCGGCCTTCCTCTGGTCCCCTCCTGGTCCAGTCCCCATCCCAACCCAAAGGAACAATTAAGATCTCCGGATGCCACGGTCCAGGTTCAGCTCCCATGCACTTGAGCAATCCTTCCAGTTTGCTTTTGCGGCTCAGATCCCCCCACAGAGGTTTTGTTTGAGCGTCCTCATATGCTCCACTGCAAACTCTCGATATCTTTGTTCTTGAAAGCACCCAAATAGTGCATTGCCAGAAGAAAAGGAAAAGACACAAGCCTCCAAGGGGTGAACATCCCTTTGCATTTCTGATCGACTGAGACTATCATGACAGGGAGTAAATGAAGCACCATTTATTAGGCTACGTGCATTGGTGCCACGGCCAGTTTCCCTGAGACGATGCTAGGGAAACAGGAATGGGAAGAAGCAGAGCTATTCGGTAGCCACGAGCGCCCTCTAGTGTTCAATCAGAGGCCTTAACTCCCCCACGACCTGACAAGAGGAATAAAACAACATGTGGATACACAATGGATATTCTCTCACAGTATCTTAATTTTTCATTGCATTACTGTTACCGAGCTAGGTCACACAAAGAAATGCTGTCTCTGAATAATTAACAAATTATTCAGAGTGAGTAAAAAAATGTTTAAAGGTACCTTGGGTCATTTAATTCACTAGCCATTAGCTGCAGTTACCATGTTTAAACACTGAGCAGAGTTGTCATTCTACATTAGTGAGCTAACCCCAGAAAACGTTTTCACGGTGACATCCAGTACTGTCAAAATTGTAGAAAAACGGATAAACTCGTACTTTGCTGGCGTCATTATATATTGGAAAAGCAACATGACACTATGTTTAAGTATCATGAAATGTAATACCTTTTGATCCTGACTCCAGGAAATAATGCAATGGAATTTTTTAAATTATATAGACAGGAACGTGGACCACAACTTCATGTGCAACAGCTTTTCACTATTATATTACTCATACACTTAAAATAATGACTTTCAAACCTCTGTATGTGGTTTGATGTGAAATGAAAAGAGCAGATTATAAATTGCATTACGGTATAATTACAAATTGTAAAATGTGTATATTGTACGGATATGTACTAATACTAGCTTGGAATATAAAATACTGAGAACAGTTGTGTTAAAGGATTGACAGTCTTTTGTTTTTTGTTTTGTTTTTAATTTCATTTTAACTGCTTATTAATAGATATTTAGCTTAGGATAAAATTTTTAAGTCTACAGGACCCTTCCCCAGTCAGGACTAAGCTGTTAACTCTCAGCTTGTAGCTTGGGGCCAAACGATCATTTCAAGGCTTTTGCTTCTAAAGGTCAAGGACCCTATTAATTGGAGAGAAAACACACAGTAAAAGAAAAGAGTATATGTATAGCTGATTCAGTATATGTATTGCTGATTCACTTTGTTATAAAGCAGAAACTAACACACCATTGTAAAGCAATTATACTCCAATAAAGATGTTTAAAAAAAAAAAAAGAAAAGAATTACTAAAAGCAAAACAGCCTATCAATAAAATCACATTATATGAATTGCATGGCTGTCAGGGATGATTATAATGCTGGTCATTATTGAATGTCTAGGTGAGTGTAATGTTGATACAAATAAATTGGAATAGGGCTTCCCTAGTGGTGCAGTGGTTGAGAGTCCGCCTGCCAATGCAGGGGACACGGGTTCGAGCCTGGTCTGGGAAGATCCCACATGCCGCGGAGCAGCTGGGCCCGTGAGCCACAATTACTGAGCCTGCGCGTCTGGAGCCTGTGCTCCGCAACAAGAGAGGCCGCGATAGTGAGAGGCCCGCGCACCGCGATGAGGAGTGGCCCCCGCTTGCCGCAATTAGAGAAAGCCCTCGCACAGAAACGAAGACTCAACACAGCCATAAATAAATAAATAAAATTAAAAAATAAATAAATAAATAAATAAATAAATTGGAATAGAATCTTAAGAAAATTACTAGAACACAAAATTATATATTCATACCTATTCATGACAGTTTAGTCACTGGTATATGTACATACAGATCAGAGACAAATTTGAACTGCTTCATGTTAATGAAATTGTTAATGTTTACTCTTATTTTACTCTAAAGTTCCTGTGGTTCAGAATTTTTGACAACTAACCCTAGAGATGAAGAACACTGGGGTCAAGCACACTTGTGCTTAGATCTGCTCCCGGCTCGGAAGACGCCATGGTCCCAGCAATTTCTCGAGAGACCCAGAGTATTTTCAAAAGCAGGGAAGCAACAGCCAAAACAAGGTGATAGTCTGAAAGGCAGCTTTACAATGGCCTCTGGGAGAGCATCAGTAACATCCAGTTCAGGATTTGGGACAAAGGTAAAAATTCCAGGCAGGGTTTTGGTCTCTCCCTGAAGGTTTGATTTAAGCCCTTGGAGTGGTCATAGGACAGACTGGAAATCACAAGTCATGCTCATGCCCATACAATCTAAACTAACGAGATACCATCCAAATAGCTCTAGATTCATGATGTGGGGATAGAGACCCAACCCAGGGAATGTTTCAGAAACAGCCACACTATCCAAAGGCAGAACAAATAAATGTAAGGTATGTCCTCAAAGCAGGCCAGACTATGGTCCAGGGACAAATAAATCAATTTGGCAAATAACATTAATGTCCTCATAGATGTTTTCCTGGCTGAAATATGTATGCAAATCAATTTAACAGTAGAAAGATAAGGGGGGAAATGGAGCTTATTCACAATCAAAGTGAATAAAAAGCCTTCACAAAGATGAACACATTATAATTAGAAATAAACCCCTGGGGAAATAGGACTAGTTCAGCATGTAAGAATATGCATTCCACTTGCCAGTGAAAAGATCACAGTCGTGGCAAATGTAATACATGACTATCACTGCCAAGTGGGTTGAGTATCTGAGCGGGAGTTCCCTTTAGCTTCATGGTGTAAAATTCCATGAGGGTTATACCCAGGGGAAAATAGGGCTTTTTTTTCTTTTGCTGAAATAAATTCCACTCTTCTACTTCAGAACCAATGTTCAGAGTTCTAGGCTGCTTCTCTTTCCTTCCAGTTCCAGACTCCTCTCCTCTTTCCTTCTTGTGACATCCTATAAAAGTAGGGAATCCCAGATGGGAGTGTTTGGGACGGACTCCAGTCTTATGCAAGGGCCTGGATCTTTTCAAAGCTGTTTTCATTGCCCTTAAATACACCACTGAAAGCTCACTCTAAATGGCTTACCTGGAAAGCTGACAGCAATGGGTGAGGGTGAGGGACTCAGTGCCAAGTGGGTGGCCCCAAGCCAGAGGGGAAGTTTAGAAGGGGATCTTTTATGTAGGAAGAGAAAAAGGCCTCAAGGTAGCCAGCAGAAATAAACTGGGTTAAATTACTAAATGTAGAAGAAACTGAACAGAACAGCCAGACCATGTAGCAAGAGACAGGAGGTGGGGAAAAGGAAAAGATAAAAAGCAGAACTATGGAATGCTTTGCATCTGTGACTTCAAAAGTCAGAGGAATATCCAACCACGGCTGAACCGCATTTGCCCACTGCTAATGGACCTGGTGCCCATCCCCCTTCTTTTGGCAGTGGCTTTCTGGTCAGAATAAAACACATTCCAAAGAAGAAAACAGTAATGTAAGTCTAGGCTCTGTGCAGACTACTTGGCTCCATCTTGGATGGAGAGGAGTTGTTCCGGAGAGGAGTCTGGAAGAGTTTGTGCTTTGGGCGAAGAATGAACAGAAGACTCTGATTTGTGTACTCAAGGGAGAAGTTGGACTTCTGAGGGCTACTGACTTGTTGCTCCTCCCACTGGTCAACCAGGGAATAAATTGTGTAATTACACATCCATAACCTCTCCTAGTTCTACACACGAGCATCGGCCTGGAAGGCACCATTGTCTGGGAAATGGTGAACAATCATTCTCCCAGGGTCCTGGGTAATTGGTCTGGGTTAGAAGCAATCTATACAGGCTGCTGTTAGATTGTACTCTATTTGTTAGAAGATAGCTTGGAGCAATCATCAAAGAAATAAACAATCAAAAAATGTTAACAGGTAAATAATCCAAATTTCAAAGTTTGCTCCACTGTGACAGGAACCCAGGTTCCTTCTATCTTGTTGCTCTACCACGTGGAGCCTTGACCTGGTGGTCCAAGATGACAGCACCTTCCTTCCAGGCAGCAAGATGAACAAAGGTTCTCAAAACCTGCTGAACAATATTTCCACTTGCATCCCCTGGGCTACAATTTAGTCACAACCTCATACCCAGCTGTGAAGGAAGTTGGGAAATGCAATGTTTATTCCAGACAGCTATATGCTGAGCTAAAAACTGGGAGTTCTGTTACCACAGAAGATGGGGAGAACAAATATTGGGAGAAAATTAGCAGTCGGTGCCTTCCTCTCCTTGACCTTACCATTATCCAGATGGAATGGGGAAGGCAGAACAGGGAATAAACGTATAGCAGCACGTGTATTGATTTTAGAAACATGAGTGCCCAGACAGTGAGAGGTTTGGTCCAATGTCTATTTTAATTTTAATGGCTAATGTAGATCAAGAACTGACCTTTTAGAAGAAAGATGTCTCTTGCCTGGTCACTGCCATAGCAGCTGGAGAGGAGTTAGAGGAACTTAAACAAGAGGACAGCAGGAGGGTGCTGGGAACCTAAGAAGATAGGTCTTGGGCTTCCAGGAGAAGGAGAGGAACAGAGATGGAGGAGAAAAGGTACCCAGATGTCAAAAGCAACCATCATCTCCATGTATGCACCACACTTCTCCGAGTGTCTTGGGTTGCTGATACCCAGTTAATTTTAAACTTCACTTCAGGCATCCTTACCTCCCAGAAGCCAGGCCTCATCTTTGAGAAACACCAACAAGGATATCACTCTGAAAACAGAAGAGCAAGCCCAGCTTGATGGAGGCTGCCGTGGCAGGAGTCTGAAGGAGTGGCCCTGTGGCATCAAACAGCCATGGACCACACACCATCTCTTGTTCCTGTTTCTACCAGTAATGTGTTGTCATCTTCCAAGAAGTCTCCTGGATTCGCTAACCTACTTTTTCCTATTTATATAAGTAGAAACAATATTTCTGCCCTCTGGCCATCTCTTAGATTCACAGGAAGGGTAAAACAGATAGTACAGAACTTGAAGCGCCTTGGAGATAAGATAATTTATTATATAGTTATAATCATATATAATAATCTATAATAATGGCTATAATTATATAATATAAAGATGTACATCTATATTAATTATATCATATACCACATATTATATAAATATGTGCGTCTAATATTAATATCACATAATATATAATATATAGTATGTTAATTATATTATATAATCACATAATATATATATTATAACTACATAATATCACATAATTTATTGTGTGATTATATAATAATATAATTACATGATATACTTTATTACTATATAACTATAATATAGTATATTATATATACTATATTATATATTATATTATTTCTACTTAAAAATAGGAAAGTTTAGGGCTTCCCTTGTGGCGCAGTGGTTGAGAATCTGCCTGCCAAGGCAGGGGACACGGGTTCGAGCCCTGGTCTGGGAAGATCCCACATGCCGCGGAGCGACTAGGCCCGTGAGCCACAACTACTGAGCCTGCGCGTCTGGAGCCTGTGCTCTGCAACAAGAGAGGCCGCGATAGTGAGCGGCCCGCGCACCGCGATGAAGAGTGGCCCCCGCTTGCCGCAACTAGAGAAACCCCTCGCACAAAAACGAAGACCCGGGCTTCCCTGGTGGCGCAGTGGTTGAGAATCTGCCTGCTAACGCAGGAGACACGGGTTCGAGCCCTGGTCTGGGAAGATCCCACATGCCGCAGAGCAGCTGGGCCCGTGAGCCACAATTGCTGAGCCTGCGCGTCTGGAGCCTGTGCTCCGCGGCGGGAGAGGCCGCGATGGTGAGAGGCCCGTGCACAGCGATGAAGAGTGGCCCCCACTTGCCGCGGCTGGGGAAGGCCCTCGCACAGAAACGAGGACCCAACACAGCCATAAATTAAAAATAAATAAATAAATAAATAATTTAAAATAAAAAAAAAAAAGAAGCGACCCAACACAGCCAAAAATATAAATAAATAAATAAATTTTTTTAAAAATAGGAAAGTTTAGAAAATACATATTATTATTTATAATATATATTTATATATAATATAAAATAGTCTCACACAATTTACATGGTTTCCACTAACCAGAGGTTTGAGAGAAAACCTGGAAGTGTAAGAGAAAACGGGCGGGAGCCCGGCGCCGACCTCCGTCCGCCCCCGCCGGACGCAGGGCGGCGCCTTCTCAGCCTCCATCACGGCCCAGGCGCTCAGGCTGCAAGGCGGGCTCTCCTTAGCTCACGCTGGGCCACACAGGAACCCCCTCACGCACATTCTTTCCGAAAGAAGTCCTAAGCCACTGACCTAAGTTGCCCTGCAAACGTTTATGGCCCCGCCGGTGCGTTCTGTGGAGGAGACCCGCCCCGGAAGAAGCCACGGGGGCAGGCTCCACGCCGGCGGAAGGGCCTCTGCCCGTTGCCCCAGCGGCCAGCCGGCGCGTCTCCCCATCTGGTTCCTCTCACCTGGTCTCTGTGTCCGCGACGGTGCTGAGCGACCCAGTCCCCGCAGCCAGCTCTCATCCCGCCACGGCCACGGCCATGGGCCCCCGAAGACCCCCTTCCCGCTGCCTCCTCCCTCGCCCCCGCCGGCAAAGGCCGCTGCGCCCACCCTGCGCCTGCCGCCGACCCCTTCCATCACTGGCCCTGAGTTCTCTTACCTGGTCCAGCTGGGCTCGCCTCCGTCGCGGAGAAGTCCACCCAGCTTGCGTGCAGAGCGGAAAAGCCACGCCGTCACGTGACGTTCTTAAAGCGAGACTGCGGCCCGCAGCCGCTCAGCTCATTTTCCCAAGCGCTGAGGGTCCTCGCGCCTCCGCACTTTCCTGCCTCCCTCACCTCGAGACCTCCTCGGGGTCTCCAGCTCGCCTTTCACCAGAGCACCTCACGGTAAGAGCCAAGGCCGTTGCACACTGGTCACCGTGCCAGGGACTTGGTGGAGGAGGTCATGCAGAGGACGTGACTGCCGGTTGACCTATGAGCCCGAGCGCAATGGGAGGTTCCTCACGCCCTCGCCTGTCCAGAACTTCTGAGATTCTGCCGGGGGATGCCGAGATCTACTCGTCTTGCAGCAGCCCAAGGCAAACCTGTGTGTAAGTTCCCTTGCTTATTGAACCCGCCACCTAGCAATCTGCCTCTTTCTTGGTCTCTCCTTACCCTCCGTATTCAGTTCCGGTTTCAGATTCCACCCCGGAAGCTCCTGAGGCTTTGAGCCAACAGGACCACAAGGCCCTGTAGTCACCATTTCCACCCCTGCCCTCCTCCACCCTCACATACTCCCCAAATTTGGTCCTAACAGACCCTGCCTCTGGTGCCAGAACACCTGAGACCCACACTTCCAGAGAGAGGAAGAATCCGTACACCAGATGCTTTCCGAAAAGGGAGGGGAAACCTGCAGATGCATCTGGAAGCATCAAGCCTGACCTCTCCTTCCCTCCCCACATCCTCCTTCCTAGGACCAGCAGCTACTCCTCAAAATCCCCAAGTGCACCAAACCTTTAGATTACAAATTACAGATCCTTACTTAAACCTCGTAGGTGAATAGCACAAGTACATCCCAAACACTACAGAAGAAGTTGGTGGTGTGTTTCTCTCCAAAAGCTTACAATCCAATTAGAGAAGCAAGAGTAGCCCACATAAAATAGAGCCAGAATAAATAGCATAAGGGCATATAACAGTTAAGAATTGCATGTAAATCAGTGTTTCTTTAGCACCCATCAGACCACCTGAAAAACTTACTAAAAACAGATTAAAACTTTTATTTATAAAAAAATAAAAAACAAATACAAACCATCACACACACAAAAAATAATTTTTATAGTAGGTCCGGGGTAGGCTTGTGATCTTTCTAAGAAAACCCCTGGGTGATTTTGATGCTTGAGGGCCAAGGATACAGCACAGAGATATAGCACAATAAGCATCATACATTAGTTAGCAGTTCTGTTGCAACAACCAAATAACAACTAAAACTATTAAAACTATGTTTTCTCTACCACCCAGTTCCGTTACTGTACCAGTCACCACTCTTAGCAAAACCAATTACTCTATTTCAAAAAGGAGAATCAAAGACTGCAGGAGAAATGCCGCTCTGTCTGGAAAATCTCAAACGCATTCCTTGACTTACAAAGCACATCAAAAGAAACAAAAAGCCCATTTTGTACCTCTGAGCATCAGGCAAAAAAATATATTCACCTTTTCTTTGGAGGAATTACTAAATTTTGTTGCTATGGGTTGACTTAGGTATCTGGGGCAGCTGCTTTAGCTGGTACTATAAAACTCAAATATTTTGAATTTATTCAGGCCTTAGAACCTGAGGGCGTCCGTAGCCACCCCACCTCCACCAAGTCTTCCTGTGACTTCAACACTTTATCAGCAGGATCCAGCCCAGCATCACTAGGGGGAAAAACATTCCGATAAAAGAAAACCATAATTTGGTTCCATCTGTATTTCCAGCTCAAACAAGTTCTTAATAAATGTTCTTTACTATAGGAGTGACAAAATTTTACTCTAAGTTGCCCAAATTATTTTTCTCTAACTGAAAGACATCTGAAAAGGGAAGAAAAAATGAGTTCAGATTAATTTTTTAGGGAGGGTCGGATTAATTTTTTGGTTGACCCAGAGGTAGAGGAGACGTCTGGCTTCGTGTGGTCTTGATCAATCTGCTCAGCCCTCAGGGCCATCAGCCTTAGAGCCAGAAACGAGGCCACCCACGCTGCCCCATACCCACCCAGCAGACTCTCCTGCGAGCTCTTACCAATGCCAACTGCTAGGATAGAACCCTGCAGTTCAAAGATGGAAGACATTGTGGTCATCCATCGTTTCACCTTTTACCAACCTCTTTATTTTACAAGCAAAGAGACAGACGCCCAGAGATTCAAGGTCACAGAGCTAAAGCCACCTCTCCTGGAAGTGGGAAGGGCCCTCATGCCCCCTGCAGCCCAAACTCGGTGGCTCTAACTTTCTTTCTTTTGGAAAGAGGGTTACAGAGATGGGAGTGGGTTTCTCTTGCCACTTAGCCTTGTGTGTTTTGAAATCATCCATTAATCCACTTGGCAGCCTTGTTATGACAATATATTTAACCTTGCCGGGGGCCCGGTGAAACTTGCTCACTAGTGGGGATGGGGCTAAATGACTTGCAGTGAGTGAAATGACTCCCCAGGGAGACAGGACGCCAGGAAGGAAACGTGCACTCACGGGGCCACCATCTCCCTACACAGAGCCCAGAGCTAAAGGAAACAGGGAAAGCACCCGCCCAAGCAAGGGATCAGGTTAAGCTTTGGTTGCAGGCTTCCTCTCTCCGGGTGTTAGGAGCCTGCAAGAAAGAGGGGGGGTTGGGGAGAGCTCCATCTACACCCCAAAGGACTAGCAGGGCTGGGTTCGCCTAAGCGTACAGAAGAGTCTCAGCGTCCAGTGTAGCCTAGAGCCGGTCTGGGGGTATGGGCGGTCGAGGGCTGGCAGGGCCAGGAAGGGAGGCTGGGCTGGCCTCCGGGTTCCAGTGCCAGCGGGGTGGGCAGGCGAGGAAGGGGGAGGCTCTTTCCGGCTGACTCACCTACCCCCCTGCAGCTGCTCTCCCTCCCCACCCTGCCCTCCTCCACTCCCACCCTTTTCCCGGTCTGGGTTCAAACCTTAGCAACTAGCTCCGGCAGCTAACAACATCTGCTTACTCAAAAACCTGGCACGCCGTCAAGGGACCGGCACAGAATCTACTGTTTTGACACCGCACCTTCCCGCGATGCCAAGATGCTGGAGAGAAAGAACACGGCCCAGTGGACTGGCCCCCGGCCACGTGGCCGCCTCGGACGCTCACATTTGCATTGGCTGCCTCGGCCCCCCTCCCCTCGGGCCCCGTCAGTGGGGCGCACAGAAACAGGTGGCAAGCGCGGCCTCTGGCGGATGCGCTGAGCGCCCACGGCAGATGCAGCAGCGTCACTCTCCTTGCAGGTGTCTTGGCATATTCCGGCCCTTCCTGAGCCAGCGGCTCACAGGAGCTTGCTTCCTGGAGCGAGATCCAGCCCCTGCAGCATAACCGTCCAGGATCTGGCTCACCCCACAGGAACTGGGCGCTGCGTTTTCTAGGTCATGCAAACCTCTGCCTACACCTCATTGCCTGCAGCTCCTGATGGGTCACAGAGACAACCGGGTACAGGAGAGACCCAGATCATGGAGGCCTCGAGGAGGAAAATCATCATCCCTGGGCAGGGCAACGGCAATAGCAAAAGGAGAGTTCTGTGACCCTCTGGAATACAGGTCTCCAAATCGAACCACTTACTGTCCCACCCTGGACCAGCCAAATGATGCCCGATTTTCACAGAGCTCTCCCCACACTCAAAACGGTTTGGATTTAAAAAAAAAAAAAAAAGATTTTTTTTTTTCTATTGAAATGGCTATTGAGTTTTAGCTTTTAAATTTCAAATCTTCAAATCACTGGAAATTTCTGTGCATGAAATCAAGTACCTGACCTCAAGGCACCTATGTTCTCATAAGAAAATTCAGGTGGGCAGCTATAGGTAATATATGTGTAGCTGGTTCACACAGCTCCATGACGCAAGAGGCATAAAAAATGCCTATTTATTTTTTAGTTAAATTAAATCTAATAAGACCCTCCTTTCCAAAACTGATGAAAAGTCTAGTGTCTGTCATTTCAGAAGGTTCTTTCCCCTCCCATGAGCATAAGAAACCATGGAGCTTATATGATTTAGAAAAAAAGAGGATCCTGACCATCACCCCAGGATGATATATACTGCCTTGCTCCTCGTCCAGGCTCTATGCCAGGTGTATTCAGTGACAGGCAGTTTTAATCCCTCCTTTATGCCAAGTTCAACCATGAGGGAGAGTCCTCACACAGCCCAGCAGCCGCTGCCTTTGTAGGTCTTTCCATCTCTGAGATGTTGAATTCAAGTGAGCTCAGCTCTTCCCTGTTTATGAAACTCACAAGCCTCTTTCCAGCCTTGTGGGACGTAGCCACGGCCTCCCCATCCTTCCAGACCTCAGCTCAAACAACTCGTCCTGGCACTCTATCCCGCAGCCCTGTCATAGCTTCTTCATAGCACAGATCAGTATCAGAAACCATTTCACTTATGGACTTTTTTTCCATAACCACTTTGTTATGGTTTTCTGGCTTTCTTCAGAAGAACATAAATTCCATGACAGCCGAATTTTTGCCAATCCTATTTGCTGATATATATCCAGTGCCTAGAAAAGTGCCTGGCACACGCCAGTGATAAATATCTGTTGAATGAATAACTGAGTATGCCAGGTCTCCAATCTCCTCCTTTCCTTATACTATCCACCGTTCTTCTGCCAACAGACCCCCACCCCTAATGGACCTACGTCTTCAAAAACAGCATAACTCAGGGGTGGAAAATGGGAAAGTGTTTTTCATGCTTTCAAGCTGAGTCCACAGCAGAAGAAAACTCAAGTTAATTTTTCAATTGTTTATCACACACACATATATATACAGATATATCTTTCATGTCAGGATTATTTTAAGGGAATAGTTGATTAGGGTCTGAGCTGGACCACATCACAAAACTGATCTGATTTTCAGAATGGTGATTTGGACTTAGTTTAAGGTTAGTGTTGCTTTTGTTTGCTACTCAACTACCCAATGAGCAGTGAAGTGGATATGCACGAAAATAAACTATGGTTGAGTAGAATACTCCTGTTGCCTCCTAATTCCTCACAGGGAGCCCCCCAGAACTGAGTGGTTTCATCAGGTCAAGTAGAGTAAGGAATCCACCAAGATGGAGGAGCCCAGAATCTCAGTTTGTTGACTTTCATAGGAACTTCCTAAGCCATATAGGAAATACCTGCCGCACAGAGGGATACATGTCTGTCCTCTGTTTCTAACAGCACCAGTGGGCCAGCTTCAGGTGTGGAGAACTAGGCTTGGTCACAACCCACCATAGAAATTATGGTAGAAAATAGCTTGGTATGGTCAAAATAATAATAATAATAAATTATTGGATTATTATTTGAGTTGATGTATGGTTTAAGCAAGGAGAGTATGGAAGACAGGAAGAAGAAGATGCCTTCAAACCTATGAAGTGGTTTTGTTTAAAGACTTGGAGAAGAGTAGAAATTGTGCAGAGGGGAATAACCCACAAAAGCAAGCCTGGCTCAAAAGGGGTTTACATTGAGAGAATAGAGCCACCTGGTGGAGAATATTGAAAACAACCAAGAATAATAAGAATCAGTGAAAATCTGCTAGTGAAATCAAATCCCAGAAGTGGTGACTATAAGAGACCATTTATTTTCATATGTGATGAAATTGAGACCCAGAAAATTTAAGTGATTTGCCTAAGCTGAAAGAAATCAAGTAATGGCATTATTAAATGGGTCACACTTGGATATGATTTAAATCCAATATGAACCAAAAAGTGGAGATACTGTTTTGTTTTGTTTTTAATAAATTTATTTATTTTATTTATTTATTTTTGGCTGCATTGGGTCCTCCTTGCTGCGTGCGGGCTTTCTCTAGTTACAGCGAGCGAGAGCTACTCTTTTTTGCGGTGCGTGGGCTTCTCATTGCAGTGGCTTCTCTTGTTGCGGAGCACGGGCTCTAGGTGCATGAGCTTCAGTAGTTGCAGCACGCGGGCTCAGGAGTTGCGGCACGCAGGCTCTAGGGCGCAGGCTTAGTAGTTGTGGCACACAGGCTTTGTTGCTCCGTGGCATGTGGGATCTTCCCGGACCAGGGCTCGAACCCGTGTCCCGTGCGTTGGCAGGTGGATTCTTAACCACTGCGCCACCAGGGAAGCCCGAGACACTGGTTTTGAAGAACCTCAGTTATCGGGGGGGGGTTTGTAATCCACCCTAATACTTCTCAACTCTTGTCTCTCCCTTAACCCAGGAATCTATGAAAGATCAATCATGATCTCTTAGTCTTGATTCTTTACCTGGTTGATCTCCAAGATCACACGCTGGATTCACGGCTATTTGTCACAACTTCACTGCCCAGCCTGAAGGACTCCCAACAGGGAGGAAAGCAGAGGCAGCAGCTCCCCTGCTGGAATGAAGATTGCCTTCTCCACACCACCTCTTATCATTTGTGGCAATAATAAGATTCCAAATAAACTTCTCTCGATGATTAGATGAGACCATCCTACCTCAACTGCAGAAGAATTATGAAAATGTACCTTGTTCGGATTTACAGAGCTGCCTTTGGGCCTGAAACTTGCAGAATGGATCCACTGGAGACATGCTTTTGTACACATGTGAGCACAGGCTTGTTTTAACACAAGTAGAGCATGGAAGCTACTATGCAGACAGGAATAAAACACCATTACTTATTTCAGTAGAGATAGTCTCTAAGGCCCTATCTCAAAGATAAATACAAGTAACCAAAAGAAAAAGGAAAACTATAACACTCAGAATTTTTAGCTACAACCTGTGAAATCCACTCAGGCTACTTAAGCAGAAAAGGAACTTGCTGAAGTATATTAGACAGCCAAGAGAATTCCTGGGAGGGGTAGAAGGCCAGGCACTGAAACTTTGCGGGCAGGAACAACACCCAACCACATTGCAGAGATTTCTGGTGAACCACCCTTGCCGCACGGCTCATTCCTATGGCTCTCAAGGCTGAACGTTCAAAAGCTCACTATCACTTTCCCAAGAAACCAGCCATCTCTCATCACGCTAGTCAAAAGAGCAACTCCACCATGTAGCAGAACTCCTATGCACTCACCAAACCCATGACTAGATTATATTTCTGTTGCTGTTAGGTGTGATATGTGCCTGAGTTCTGGCCAATAGTATGTAGGAAGAAAAGAAGCATACCACTTCTGGGAAGAGCCTGTTAAAACCTCCTACAAATGGATCTCTCTTGCTTCTTCAATTGCCGGAGTTTCTGAGAGCCCACGTGGAAGTCTGCTGCACCGAGAACTCCGATATCAGACTTTGTTATGAGTGAGAAGCAAGTGTATATTGTGTTTCAGTCCTGAGGACGAGATTTATCTGATACAGCAGCTACTGTTACCGTAAGGATACCACTCACATTGCTCACTTCTAAATTGTCTTCTATGGGAAAAATCTAGGTTAAACACTGCACCCTCACTGCAAGAAAGCCTGGGGATGCAGGTTTTCTCACATCATTCTTGTGAAAGCAGGATTCTGCATGTGGACAGTTATCAAGATGTAGAGAAAATACTTAGAGCAGTGATAAATGAAGCACGATCCCTACAGAAAGGAAAAAATGGTTCACAGAAAATGAAACCTCAATGGCCAGTAAATATGTGAAAGGATTGTCAATTTTACTACTAATCATGGAAATACAGATTTATACCAAAAATAGAGTATTTCATAGCCAATAGATTGCAAAATGTTCTAAATTTTTCACAAATTGGGTACTGATGTGGAGAAATGACCCTTTCTCATCATCTTGGTCAAAATGTAAATTATTACAACCATTATGGAGAGCAAAACTGGACATTATATAATAATGTTGAAGTTGTACATGACAACACAACCCAGCAAGTCTGCTTCTAGACATATATCTTAGCAATGGAGTACCTCACACCAACAGATAAATGCTGCAGCCCAGAAGTGAGAAGTATTGCTTTTATTCACATACCATTAGCCAGAACTAGTCAGATGCAAGGGAAAAGGGAGAGTATTCCTCCCAAGTGTCCAGAAGGGGGAAGAAAACTGGAGATCACTTAGCACTAGAAATCTCTGCCACACTTTTTCAAAGAATGTCAATGTTGAAGCCTTTCTTGCATGAATCAGCAACAAAGGCCTGACTGCAAGAGCTTCTCACAAAGCATAGACTTGTTGTCACTGAAGGATTGCAAGAACTTTTGATCGAAACAGAACGCATAGTGGGGTTGCATAGAGGAATGGTTAGCCCTCGAGACTCTGAAACAGAACCCATAGTGGGGTTCATAGAGGAATGGTTAGCCCTCGAGACTCTGAAACAGAACCCATAGTGGGGTTCATAGAGGAATGGTTAGCCCTCGAGACTCTGAAACAGAACCCGTAGTTGACCACTCTTCCTGCCTCCTGCTCCTGCTGGAACAGAAGACTCTCCACCCAGTAAGGTGTGTGTGGAGAGTCCAGGAGCAGAGGGAGCAGGTGGTCTCTCTGAAACTTAACAGAGAAACCCAAGAAACGGAGGGGAGTGTATTCATGGATAGCATTATAGAATCACAGAATGTGCATATTCATGGATAGCATTGTAGAATCACATATTCACAGATAATATTATAGAATCACAGATCTAACGCCTAGAGTTAGAAGGGGCTTTAATTTCACACCTCCATTTAACAAATGAGACCCAAGGTTGCCGAGGTCACTGATGGAAACAATCACTCTTTTGTTCGTTTTTGCTCTTCCATTGCAGCTCTTTCTCCACAGAATTCAGTCATGAGACTATGAGGCTGGCGGGGGGCGGGAGCAAACCAAAGAACAGACCTCAAATTGTGCTCAGAATCCCTTCTTCTCTGTCACTTCGCCAATTGTTTTTGAAGGAAGCATGTACACATGACTTTTTCATCCCTAAGGATGAGTTCTTTGCCGAGAGGTATGCCTGCCCTCACAAAATGAACTCTCAATGGTCTCATTCACTGTCCTCCACCATGTGCACATCTGTTTGACTTTCAGAGTGGTTGAAGTTGGACTTTCAGGCTAAGACCTTTATGACATGAGAAAAATCCAACTAGCCACCAGTGAACCAACCATTCACCTCTAACTGTACCCTAATGGGAAACAAGTCTCACATTTCAGCCAAAGTCATGTGTTCCTTGGGTGAAATTCTCTGGAATGCACTGGTTGGTAAAAATATTTACCAATTTAACTTACCCTGGCCCCATCCTTGAATGGCCCAGCTTGGCAGTGGCCTTGAAGGCAACAGCCCACATTCCCAGTACAGGTACCTAGTACTGGAGGGGGAAGAGCAGCTTTATTCTTAAAGATTGTGGTTGTTTGTTTCCACCTGCCTAGTAGTTCCCTGAAAGACTAGTTCCAAGGGCTTACCTTTATTTCAAGAAATTCACAACTTTCCCAGGGCTGAGACTGCTACCTGGAGCGGGGAGAGTGGGTGAGGGACGGGACTCATTTGTTAAAAACATTTAAAAGAAAATATATTAGCTGATGCCACCTGGGGCAAGGAATAAACACTGGAATAAACAATAGACAAACTGAAAAGCTTAGGAGGAATGGCTGGGGTATGAACTGCTTTGTAGAATAAGGGCTTTGAAAAGCTCCCACATATTCCTAGAAACCTAGGAGGCTACACACATGTCCAGGGCTGGACATGCATTCGGAAAAGACCTGAGAAAGCTCTGATCTCTCACTTCTGGCCGGTGTTCAGGCTCTGCACAAGCAGGAAATGAAGGATAAAGCAGGGCTGTAAATGCCCTGGCAGAGCGCTGAAGACATTACCCAACATACCCAGACCATCTCCAAAGAATAGGAGATTTTTGTTATGGTTCCAGGAGTGAAAGACATCTCTGTAGAATCACTGGTTGATCATTAAACTAACAGAGCAGAGATTTCATTGGCTACAATGACGAAGAATATAGACTTTATAAAATTAGTCCATAAAAGTCACTAAACAAGCAATAACTCCAACAAGCAGTAACAAAATACCCTAGGTAGTGGGGGAGAATCAGATTAGCAGAGTTATCATGTTCTAATATCCAAAATGTTCAGTTTTCAATTAAAACTTACAAGGTGTGAAAAGAAAGAAGAAAGCCAATAAACAGGAAATAAGGAAATTAATAGAAATTTCCCCTGAGGAAGCCCAGGTTTTGGACTTACTAGACAAAAACATTATATTAACTATTTTAAATATGCTCAAGCAGTCAAAAGAAATTATATACAAAGAAATAAAGGAAACAGAATTATATCTCACCAGATAGAGAATATCAGTAAACACCTAAAAATTATAGAAAGGAACCAAATAGATATTCTGGAGTTAAAAATAAAGTACAATAATGAAATTTAAAATTCAGTATTATCAGTCATTAAGGAACTGCAACTCAAAACCACAATGAGATGCCACTTCACACCCACTAGGATGGCTGTAATATTTTGAAACTGGGGAATTCCCTGGCGGTCCAGTGGTTAGGACTCTGCACTCTCACTGTTGAGAGCCTGGGTCCAGTCCATGGTCACGGAACTAAGATCCCACAACCCACGCAGTACAGAATACAATAGGATAGAATAAAATAAAATAAAATAATTGGAACCCTTATACATTGTCAGTGGAAATGTAAAATGGTACAGCCACTGTGGAAAACAGTTTGGTGGCTCTTCAGAAAGTTAAACACAGAGTTACCATACAACCCAGCAATTCTACTCCTAGGTATTACCTAAGAGAACTGACAAATGTATGTTGAAATAAAAACTGTACACAAGTGTTTAGAGCAGCACTATTCATAATAGCCAAAAGTTTCCACCAAAAGGTGGAAACAACTCAAATATCATTAACTAAAGAATGAATAAACAAAACATGGCATATCCATATAATGGAATATTATTCTGCCATTAAAAGGCATGAAGTGCTGATCCGTGCTACATGATGAGCTTTGAAAACTAATGAAAGAAGCCAGACACAAAAGGCCACATATTGAAATGTCCAGAATAGGGAAATCCACAGAGGCAGAAAGCCGAGTGGATGCAGGAAGCTGGTGGGAAGGCAACACTAATGGGCATGGAGTGTTTTTGGAGGGATGAAGATGGTCAGAGTTAGATGGTGGTGATGGTCACAAAGCCTTGCATTGTACTAAAAGCCACTGAATAGTACACATTCAAATGGTGAATTTATGTTACATGAATTTTATCTCAATTTTTTTTTGGTGGTTTTTTTTAAATTTTTATTTATTTATTTATTTATTTATTATGGCTGTGTTGGGTCTTCATTTCTCTGCGAGGGCTTTCTCTAGTTGTGGCAAGTGGGGGCCACTCCTCATCGCGGTGTGCGGGCCTCTCACTATCGCGGCCTCTCTTGTTGCGGAGCACAGGCTCCAGACACGCAGGCTCAGTAGTTGTGGCTCATGGGCCCAGCCGCTCTGTGGCATGTGGGATCTTCCCAGACCAGGGCTCGAACCCGTGTCCCCTGCATTAGCAGGCAGATTCTCAACCACTGCGCCACCAGGGAAGCCCTTATCTCAATTTTTTAAATGTGTGTGTGTGCATGTGCACACACATAGCATAGGATTAAGTTATTCAAACTGTGGTTAGTCCATAGGCTGTATTTGACACCCAGCTCCACCAGCTAAGTGAATGAAAGCAAAACACTTAACCTCTCTAAGTCTCAGTTTCCTGTGTAAAAAATGGGAATAATAATCATGCCTTGCTCATAGTGTTGTTATGAGGATTAAATGAGCTAATGAAAGTAAAGAACATACCATGGGACTAGAACATAGTAAGCACTCAGTAAATACTGCAAAACATAACTGAATGCACAGAAAATAGATACCTATGCAGAGACAGAGAGAGAGAGAAAGAGAGAAGAAAGAAACAGACTCCTACTGTGAAGAATGTGCTAATCAGCCCACAGGAACTTTCTTGTCTTGAAACTTTACTGGTAGGAATTTTGTAATTTATCATTCTCTTTTAGATTTGCCTAGAATGACTCAGTCCCCTAAAGGCAAACTACTTGATAAAATGACAAACTGAAGTCATTGAATTAAAATGTCAAGATCCTGTTCATACGCACACACACGCACACACACACACACCCCGCCCTGAGAGCCTGTCTGACATAGCATATTAGTTCCTCTCTAAAACAGCATCAGCAATGACTGAGGAAAGCTATTCATGCAAGGGAAAGCAAATGTTGTGAATTTCCAGTTTGTGCAATGCATTCACCAAAATTACAGCTCCACATAACTTGCAGCCTCTTTGCCCATACAAATCTTTCCAAGGCCAGCTCAAATCTCACCTCGATTGAGCCTTTCTAATCACCCCAGCAGAAGATACTTCGTCTTCCATTGAGCTTCTCAGAAAAAGGAAGGAAGGAAGGAAAAAAGGAAGGGAGGGAAAGAGGGACGGAAGGAGGGAGGGAGGAAAGATAAAGAAAAGGCACTAATTCAAAAATCCCAATCTCCTACGATAACCTTTGCTTTCACATCACTTTCTCAAGTTCCTCCAATCCCAAGACAAGAGTTCTTTGACCTCATCAATGTCCCCAACACACCGGCACTTCCAAACATTTTATCCAGCGTGTCCTTCCTCATCCAGCTGCAGTTCCCAGATCTAACACTGCATTTGCAAATACCTGCAACTCCTTGATCTCCTGCTTCCAAATCAAAAGCCTAACTATGCATGGATTCAATACCACCTAACTCCTCTGTGCCTCAACCTGAAACACTAGTTATTGCTGGAGAAAAACACCAACTAGGCAGAATGGTAAAAGGTCAAATCATAGTGACCAACCTCAAACTTACACTCAACCATGCTGCAAATCTTCCTTTCTCTGCTGAGGACCTCTCCCATTTTTCATGATTTCATACCCCTCCCCTCCACTAAAATTCCGACTTCCTCCTTCCCTTATGCCCTCAGCTGATACTCATTCTTCACACTTCATGAAGAGTACAGAGCCCTCCAAGCCAAGTCCCTTGTATTTCAGCCACCAAACCTCCATTTGCAACTACTATCTTCTTTCTCTTTCTGTTATGCAGAGGAAGTGCCTTTCCCTTCATGAAACTCATTTTTCTCCATATCTGCTCTGGACTGAATTATCTCTCCACTCAGGGTCTGACTGTCCACCCAAGGTGTTAATAAACCAGGTCTGAGTGATAATGGGGCAACTGACTCTGGTTTTTCCTTTTGTTTATATTTATTATGGAAGTTATCACTGATTACTTATATACTTTTTTAACAGAAGAATCTAAGAGAAAGGTATGATCCATTGTCTTCTAAAAGTTCTGACAGTCTTGGAGATATGGTAATACCTCCCCCCCCCGACCACTGTCATTTGAGTCAACATTCAGCCCCCATTCCCTTTGGGGGCAGGAATAGATACTAAATTCCACCAGCCACGAAACTAGATGGGCCCAAGTCTTGAGGAGATCATATTAAGTGCTACTGAATATAGTAACTACATCTTGACAGGCTGTATAGAGGCTCAAGCCTCTTGCATAGCAGATTTAATTGTCACTAATTTTATAATTTACCTTAATCATAAAAACTGAGTCAGAGAGGTTACCTAATCGCCAGTCTCTGAAAGAGGAGTGAATTCAAAAGACGTCTGACAGCATTTGAGGGGCTTAGGTGTGGGAGGGTTTACCTCCCGGGAGCCACTTTTCTTGTCAGTGAATCACACAGTCAAATTATAGAAGCAAGTGACAAGAATTCGGCTAGATTCCAGCTCCCGGTGTCAGAAGGTTATTCATCAACCCTACAGCAGGAGCTGTCTGTTTGGCGAGGATGTTGCTTCTAATTAGTACTGCTCCCCGTGGGCCACCCAGCAGGGCCTTTATTTTCTCCACAGTTATTAATCAGCTCTCCAGTGTTAACAAGAAGATCAGATCTAGAAGTATGTAAATTCACTCTCGATTCTTTGTCCAAATCACTCAGCAGGCCACCTTACCAGCTCACTAATGAGGTGCCGGCCAACTAACTAGCAAGCTGGCCGACTCCTATTCCTAATGATTACTTCCAAAATGGGATTTTTTACATTTCAAATACATAGGCCAATCCAACACACTGAAATATATAACTTTTCGGCAACTTTCTGATAAAACTTTATCTAAACCAGGCCAAGTTAAAATTGAGTCACTAAATTACAATAAAATTGAAGAAATGCCCAGAATTGAAGAATTCAAATGGGCACAAATTCAACACCTGGGGACTTTACTGTCTGTCCCCAGAGATGGAGCCTTCATCTGTATTCTGTTATCAAAATTTCATCCTTCTGATGTTTCTTCCTCTCATAACTTCAAAATAGAATTTATACTCTGAAGCAAGTGTTAGATCGAACCTTATGAAACTGCCAATTTTTGATGTTTTTGACTTACGATCATGGCAATTTCATACAGTTCAACCTAATGCACAGGCCTTTGGAGGGTTTTTGAAGGGGACTGAGTTTTTCAGGCATAAAAATAAATAATCATAGGAACAAAGTAGAGAGCCCAGAAATAAACCCATGCATATATGGTCAATTAATCTACAACAAAGGAAGCAAGAGTATACAATGAGGAAAAGACCGTCTCCTCAATAAGTAGTAATGGGAAAACTGGACAACTACATGTAAAAGAATGAAATTAGCACATTTTCTCACACCATATATTGATACAAAGGAAACTCAAAATAAATTAAAGACCTAAATGTAAGACCTGGGAAACCATAAAACTCCTAGAAGAAAACATAGGCAGTAGTTTCTTTGACATCGGTCTTAGCAATATTTTTTTGGATCTGTCTCCTCAGGTAAGGGAAACAAAAACAAAAATAAATAATTGGACCTAATCAAACTTAAAAGCTTTCACACAGCAAAGAAAACCATCAACAATATAATATATAATAGTTTGTATATATAATAGGTATTATATACATATAGATTGTATACATATATAATGGATTATAATATTTATTAGGTGGATAGATTGAGAGATCTGAAATAGATATAATTTTAAGATCTGATAAACCTGGGTAGTAGATACAAGAATATTTGATATAGTTTTCTCCATACTTTTCTCATATTTGATAGTTTTGTAATACATTTTTAAATTAATAACTATTCACAAGAAAATGTAAAACTGACCACTGAGGATGAATTCACTGTTTTGGTCTCTGCCGACATCTGACACAGGAGAGAGAACTAGGTGTCCAGATGTTCCCCACCTGTTCTCCTCACAAAATTCCTATCATAAGTGATGTCACTAGTAAGAAAACAGCCTAGCACCTGGGATGGGGAGGAAATCAGACTAAGATGTACCTAAAGAAGATGGATATAGTATATATTAGGGCAGAGATTCTCAATACTGTTTCCTCTACACCATATCTGAGGAAGAGAAGTCACGTTTGAGAAACACTTCCAAAAGAGTAACCCAGATATTTTTAAATAGCTAAGATTAGCTGTGGGTTATGATCAGCATCATAATCTGTTGATTTGTCAGCTATAAGTCCATGTGTTTCTCTTCCTCATATCAGAGGGAACAAAACCTTGACCTAAGGTTTGAAAGAAATAAGGCACTGACTTTAGGCATCTGACCTCCTAACCAGACTAGACCAGAGAACCAGTCCTATACCTGACCTGGGGCGTGGTTTGTGAGGGCTGGTGACGCCTTCTGGACAGCCTCTGCAGCTTCCTGACTGCTTCCTCTCTCTTTCCCTCCCACAGCTGCTCTGAGAGCCAGTCATCACCCCAAAGGGAGGCCTGGGAGTGGGGCATATTAGGGACACTGAGAAAAGACTGAGGGATTGAAAGAGGTTGCCACTCCCAGTGCTGGAGCCAGTGGTTGACAATGGTGGTTGGAAGTGGGGTAGGGAGAGGTGCAGCCAGGAGAGCTGATGTTTCCATCTTTCCTCTCCCTCTCACTACCTCTTGTGCTATTCTACCAACACTAGTCATCTACACTCCCCCAGAGCCTACTCTAATAGTGTGAAAAGAAAAGAAAGAAGAGGAGTCAGGGAAACAGAATGGAAGGCAGTAGAGACAGGAGAGGAAGTCCCATGACTGGACCGTTTCCCAGGGGCCGTACAGTGAGCTGGGTCGGTGTAGGTAGGGGATTATCAGATGGACCAAAACTAGTAGAGGATAGGGAATATACAGGGCAATTTTTTCAAAACACTAATGAAAGCTACTTTTAAAAAAGGAGATTAGATAAGCAACAAGAATTTACTGTATAGCCCAGGGAACTTTATTAAATATCTTGTAATAACCTACAGTGGGAAATAATCTGAAAAAGAACAATACATCTGTATATGTATATATATATAACTGAATCAGTTTGCTGTACACCTGAAACTAACACAACATTATAAATCAACTATACTTCAATTTTTAAAAATGGAGATTGGGAGGAATTCCCTGGTGGTCCAGTGTTAGGACACTCCCTGCTTCCACTGCAGGGGGCACGGGCTCGATCCCTGGTCGGGGAACTAGGATCCTGCATGCCCCGTGATGCAGCCAAGAAAAAAAAAAAGTGGAGATTGGAATCCATACTTTATATGATGCTCATATATTTTTTTCTTTTTTTTAACATCTTTATTGGAGTATAATTTCTTTACAATGTTGTGTTAGTTTCTGCTGTATAACAAAGTGAATCAGCTATAGTATACATATATCCCCATATCCTCTCCCTCTTAAGCCTCCCTCCCACCCCTCTAGGTCATCACAAAGCATCAAGTTGATCTCCCTGTGCTATGCAGCAGCTTCCCACTAGCTATCTATTTTACATTTGGTAGTGTATATATGTCAGTGCTACTCTCTCACTTTGTCCCAGCTTCCCCTTCCCCCAACCCCATGTCCTCAAGTCTGTTCTCTACGTCTGCATATTTATTCCTGCCCTGCCACTAGGTTCATCAGTACCATTTTTTTAGATTCCATCTATATGTGTTATATGCTCACATATTTTTAAGTGAAGGCAAAAGAGGAGTCTTATTTTTAAAAAGCTTGTCTTATTGGAACTCAAAATTTTAGTTAATAGGTGTTTCTGCTGTTCTTGAACAGGCGGTCAGTAATTTGAGGAAATCTGGCCGTTTAAGATCCTAATACTATGGGACTTCCCTGGCGGTCCAGTGATTAAGACTCCGTGCTTCCAATGCAGGGGGAGCAGTTTCGATCCCCGGTCGGGGAACTAATATCCCACATGCTGCATGGTGCGGACAAAAAAAAAAAAAGATCCTAATACTTGTTCCAGTGGGCCCTTGTCTTAATTCGATCCCACACATACCCCATATTCTATCTGCCTAAAAAATTTTTTAAAAAATGTTTTCTGTGACTTCTTTGAAATCAAGGTAACCATCAAACCTCTCCATTCCTTCACTATTTTTCCCTCCTATGTCCAAGCTTACAGGGTGAAGCAGGAGAGGAAAGCAAGGAGACAAAACAATTTCAAGTTTCACATTATTATCTCTAGAAGGTAGTATTGGAATGGAGGCTGACAAGTCCCAAGACCTACAGGGTGGGTTGGCAAGCTGGACACCCATGAGAACCAATGGTATGGTTCCAATCCAAAGACTGGCGGGCTCAGGACCCAGGAAGAGCTCATGTTTTGGTTCAAAAGCAGTCAGGGAGAAGGAATTCTCTCTTATTTGCGGGAAGGTCAGCCCTCTTGTTCTAGTCAGACCTTCAACTGATTATGTGAGGCCCACCTGCACTAGGGAGAGCAATCTGCTTTACTGAGCCTACTGATTTAAATGTTAATCTCACCCCAAAACACCCTCACAGAATAATGTTTGTCCAAATATCTGGGTACCCATGGCCCAACTGAGACATAAAACTAACCATCACAACACTTAAAGATGGAAGCCAGCCAAGAGTGTGTCTTTGTCTATTTCCCACCAGTGCTGCATTTGCCCTACAGAAAATGACAGTAGATCCTTTCATTTCCATGAAATCCATTAACTAACAAATTGTGAATCACTTTACAAATATCAAGTTAAGCAATACTGAACTAATACTAAGAATGTCTATGTAATGAAGAGTCTGACTCCATTTTTGATGTCTGACTGCTGACAGCGTTTAAGTCTCACCCCTCCCTCTCCGCCTTGTGTCCCTGGCCCAGCATAGGAGCTCTCACCCCAGCTTCACACCCTAGTCATGATTAAAACTCATTTCAAACCTGCTTGAGAGGCCAGCCCTATTCTCCCAAGAAACCTCAATTATGTCAGTAATAAACTTTTTTATACCCTCTTGTGTATGTGAGACATCATCAGTCTTGACATCCGATCCACACTTTGGGTGGACATCCATGTGCCTCTGCAGGGACCATAACAGCATGTATTTAAAATAATTGGTTATGTGTTTGCCACTATATGTGAATCCAGCTGTCAAGATACTACAATAAATAATATTATCAATCTGTTTATTGTCATGATGCTTTTGGAGCTCCCAAGTTCAAAAGAATTCATTCTCCCAGTAAGATTTCCTACTTGCAAAGACTTTCCTGATTAATATGGTTTTGAATAACCGTAGGAAGTAATTTCTCTAATTCATGCCGCTGTCCCTCTCTTGCTAGCCAGAGCATATATAGTGGGCTATTGTATGAGAACAAAACTGGTATGTGATCAATTGCTTATTCATTCATCCAGTATGAGCTCATTGAATGCCTGCTATAAGATAGACCCTGTTCTGAGCAATGCAAATATAGTATAGAACAATATAGACAAAATCCCTGCCCTTGTGGGACTTCTACTCTAGTGAGAAGAGGTAGAAAAAATAATAATAAAGTACATAATAAGTTAGAAGATAATAAGTGCTACGGGGAAAACATGCAAGAGAGTAAGGAAGACACAAAGTCCTGGGGAGAAGTGGGGAGTTGGAAATTATTTAAAATTTTAAAACAGAGTAGTTTGGTTTTGTTACTGTTGATTAGTAAACATATTTGGTTTTCCATTTCCAGGCCCATGTTAGGATTGTACTTCCCTACCATATTAAAGTTAGGCATGGCCGTGTGACCTGGTTAGGCCAACGAAGAGCAGAAATGACACGTCATTTCTGGACAGAAGCTTTAAGAATAGTGTGTGATTCTCCACATGCCCTTCCCTCTGCTGCAGGCACAGCAGAAGAACATGCTGAAAGGAGGCTCCTATGCACCAGAATCCCCGAGTAACTCTGATGAACAGAAGCCCCTACTCATTTGATTTAACCCAGTGGGACTAGGGGATTATTTGTTACTGGTCTCTCCTAATGGTTGCAAGTCGTCAGAGTAGACCTCACTGAGTGACAGATGATGGTGACTTGAACCTGAGTGGCGACAGTGAAAAAGATGAGATGTCATCAGAATCTGGGTTTGTTTTTACGTATAGAAAAGAATTAAGTCCTATGTGACAGAAAGTGGGGGACCAGTGACACTGGTTCTAATAGTACGTCAGAAACATCTCATGTGAAAAACAACTGTAATATAAGCAACCCTCATCTTCCAGTAGCAGTCTGGGGGAAGATTATCTATCTAGTAGGTGTACAACAGCATCAACAAACCGCAAAATATTCAAAGTAGAGACTTCACTGCTCACTAACTTTGTATAGTGGAGCGTTACTGCCCTCTAGTGATGAAAGAAAAAAAGGTTTAGAAAAAGCTAGGCAGTGGCCACCAATGCTGCTAAGAAACATACATTCTGAAATTTTGGGTTCTTCTTGTGCCATGACAGGTTACCTCATAAGAATTTTTGATTAGGAGATACCATGAGCAATTCATTTTTTTTTCTTCACATCCTTATTGGAGTATAATTGCTTTACATTGTTGTGTTAGTTGCTGCTATGTAACAAAGTGAATCAACTACCGTATACATATATCACCATATCCCCTCCCTCTTGCGTCTCCCTCCCTCCTACCCTCCTTATCCCACCCCTCTAGGTGGTCACAAAGCACCGAGCTGATCTCCCTGTGCTGTGCAGCTGCTTCCCACTAGCTACCTATTTTACATTTGGTAGTGTATATATGTCGATGCCACTCTCTCACTTCGTCTCAGCTTACCCTTCCCCCTCCCCGCGTCCTCAAGTCCATTCTCTACATCTGCATCTTTATTCCTGTCCTGCCCCTAGGTTCTTCAGAACCTTTTTTTTTTTTAGATTCCATATATATGTGTTAGCATACAGTATTTGTTTTTCTCCTTCTGACTTACTTAACTCTGTATGACAGTCTCTAAGTCCATCCACCTCACTACAAATAACTCAATCTCATTTCTTTTTATGGCTGAGCAATATTCCATTGTATATATGTGCCACATCTTCTTTATCCATTCATCTGTCGATGGACACTTAGGTTGCTTCCGTGTCCTGGCTATTGTAAATAGAGTTGAAATGAACATTGTGGTACGTGACTCTTTTTGAATTATGGTTTTCTCTGGGTATACTCCCAGTAGTGGGATTGCTGCGTCGTATGACACTTCTATTTGTAGTTTTTTAAGGAAACTCCATACTGTTCTCCGTAGTGGCTGTATCAATTTACATTCCCACCAACAGTGCAAGAGGGTTCCCTTTTCTCCACACCCTCTCCAGCATTTACTGTTTGTAGATTTTTTGATGATGGCCATTCTGACTGGTGTGAGGTGATACCTCATTGTAGTTTTGATTTGCATTTCTCTAATGATTCGTGATGTTGAGCATCCTTTCATGTGTTTGTTGGCAATCTGTATATCTTCTTTGCAGAAATGTCTGTTTAGGTCTTCTGCCCATTTTTGGATTGGGTTGTTTGTTTTTTTGATATTGAGCTGCATGAGCTGCTTGTACATTTTGGAGATTAATCCTTTGTCAGTTGCTTCATTTGCAAATATTTTCTCCCATTCTGAGGGTTGTCTTTTTGTCTTCTTTATGGTTTCCTTTGCTGTGCAAAAGCTTTTAAGTTTCATTAGGTCCCATTTGTTTATTTTTGTTTTTATTTCCATTTCTCTAGGAGGTGGGTCAAAAAGGATCTTGCTGTGATTTATGCCAGAGTGTTCTGCCTATGTCTTCCTCTAAGAGTTTGATAGTATCTGGCCTTACATTTAAGTCTTTAATCCATTTTGAGTTTATTTTTGTGTATGGTGTTAGGAGTGTTCTAATTTCATTCTTTTACATGTAGCTGTCCAGTTTTCCCAGCACCACTTATTGAAGAGGCTGTCTTTTCTCCATTGTATATTCTTGCCTCCTTTATCAAAGATAAGGTGACCATACGTGCATGGGTTTATCTCTGGGCTTTCTATTCTGTTCCATTGATCTATATTTCTGTTTTTGTGCCAGTACCATACTGTCTTGATTACTGTAGCTTTGCAGTATAGTCTGAAGTCAGGGAGCCTGATTCTTCCAGCTCCATTTTTCTTTCTCAAGATTGCTTTGGCTATTCGGGGTCTTTTGTGTTTCCATACAAATTGTGAAATTTTTTGTTCTAGTTCTGTGAAAAATGCCAGAGGTAGTTTGATAGGGATTGCATTGAATCTGTAGATTGCTTTGGATAGTATATTCATTTTCACAATGTTGATTCTTCCAATCCAAGAACATGGTATATATCTCTCTGTCTGTTTGTATCATCTTCAATTTTTTTCATCATAAGACACTAAAACTATAAGACATAGTTTTCTGCCATACAGGTCTTTCGTCTCCTTAGGTAGGTTTATTCCTAGGTATTTTATTCTTTTTGTTGCAATGGTAAATGGGAGTGTTTCCTTAATATCTCTTTCAGATGTTTTGTCATTAGTGTATAGGAATGCAAGAGATTTCTGTGCATTAATTTTGTACCCTGCTACTTTACCAAATTCATTGATTAGCTCTAGCAGTTTTCTGGTAGCATCTTTAGGATTCTCTATGTATAGCGTCGTGTCATCTGCAAACAGTGTCAGTTTTACTTCTTTTCCGATTTGGATCCCTTTTATTTCTTTTTCTTCTCTGATTGCTGTGGCTAACAATTCCAAAACTATGCTGAATAATAGTGGTGAGAGTGGGCAACCTTGTCTTGTTCCTGATCTTAGTGAAAATGGCTTCAGTTTTTCACCATTGAGAATGATATTGGCTGTGGGTTTGTCATATATGGCCTTTATTATGTTGAGGTATGTTCCCTCTATGCCCACTTTCTGGAGAGTTTTTATCATAAGTGGGTGTTGATTTTTGTCGAAAGCTTTTTCTGCATCTATTGAGATGATCATATGGTTTTTCTCCTTCAATTTGTTAATATGGTGTATCACATTGATTGATTTGCATATATTGAAGAATCCTTGCATTCCTGGGATAAACCCCACTTGATCATGGTGTGTGATCCTTTTAATGTGCTGCTGGATTCTGTTAGCTAGTATTCTGTTGAGGATTTTTTCATCTATGTTCATCAGTGATATTGGCCTGTAGTTTTCTTTCTTTGTGACATCTTTGTCTGGTTTTGGTATCAGGGTGATGGTGGCCTTGTAGAATGAGTTTGGAAGTGTTCCTCCCTCTGCTATATTTTTGAAGAGTTTGAGAAGGATAGGTGTTAGCTCTTCTCCAAATGTTTGATAGAATTCGCCTGTGAATCCATCTGGTCCTGGGCTTTTGTTTGTTGGAGGACTTTTAATCAGTTTCAATCACAGTGCTTGTGATTGGTCTATTTATATTTTCTATTCCTTCCTGGTTCAGTCTCGGAAGATTGTGCTTTTCTAAGAATTTGTCCATTTCTTCCAGGTTGTCCATTTTATTGGCATATAGTTACTTGTGGTAATCTCTCATGATCCTCTGTATTTCTGCAGTGTCAGTTGTTACTTCTCCTTTTTCATTTCTAATTCTGTTGATTTGAGTTTTCTCCCTTTTTTTCTTGATGAGTCTGGCTAATGGTTTATCAATTTTGTTTATCTTCTCAAAGAACCAGCTTTTAGTTTTATTGATCTTTGCTATCATTTCATTTCTTTTTCATTTATTTCTGATCTGATCTTTATGATTTCTTTCCTTCTGCTAACTTTGGGGGTTTTTTGTTCTTCTTTCTCTAATTGCTTTAGGTGTAAGGTTAAGTTGTTTATTTGAGATGTTTCTTGTTTCTTCAGGTAGGCTTGTGTTGCTATAAACTTCCCTCTTAGAACTGCTTTTGAGGCATCCCATAGGTTTTGGGTCATTGTGTTTTCATTGTCATTTGTTTCTAGGTATTTTTTGATTTCCTCTGTGATTTCTTCAGTGATCTCTTGGTTACTAAGTAGTGTATTGTTTAGCCTCCATGTGTTTGTATTTTTTACAGATTTTTTTCCTGTAATGATATCTAGTCTCATAGTGTTGTGGTCGGAAAAGATTCCTGATACAATTTCAATTTTCTTAAATTTACCAAGGCTTGATTTGTGACCCAAGGTATGATCTATCCTGGAGAATGTTCCATGAGCACTTGAGAAGAAAGTGTATTCTGTTGTTCTGGGATGGAATGTCCTATAAATATCAATTAAGCCCATCTTGTTTAATGTATCATTTAAAGCTTGTGTTTCCTTACTTATTTTCATTTTGGATGATCTGTCCATTGGTGAAAGTGGAGTGTTAAAGTCCCCTACTATGATTGTGTTACTGTCAATTTCCCCTTTTATGGCTGTTAGCATTTGCCTTATGTATTGAGGTGCTCCTATGTTGGGTGCATAAATATTTACAATTCTTATATCTTCTTCTTGGATTGATCCCTTGATCATTATGTAGTGTCCTTCTTTGTCTCTGGTAATAGTCTTTATTTTAAAGTCTATTTCGTCTGATATGAGAATTGTCACTCCAGCTTTCTTTTGATTTCCATTTGCATCGAATATCTTTTTCCATCCCCTCACTTTCAGTCTGTATGTGTCCCTAGGTCTGAAGTGGGTCTCTTGTAGACAACATATATACAGGTCTTGTTTTGTATCCTTTCAGCCAGTCTATGTCCTTTGGTGGGAGCATTTAACCCATTTACATTTAAGGTAATTATCGATATGTATGTTCCTATTACCATTTTCTTAATTGTTTTAGGTTTGTTATTGTAGGTCTTTTCCTTCTCTTGTGTTTCCTGCCTAGAGAAGTTCCTTTAGCATTTGTTGTGAGCTGGTTTGGTGGTGCTGAATTCTCTTAGCTTTTGCTTGTCTGTAAAGGTTTTAATTTGTCCATCAAATCTGAATGAGATCCTTGCTGGGTAATCTTGGTTGTAGGTTTTTCCCTTTCATCACTTTAAATATGTCCTGCCAATCCCTTCTGGCTTGCAGAGTTCCTGCTGAAAGATCAGCTGTTAACCTTATGGGGATTCCCTTGTATGTTATTTGTTGTTTTTCCCTTGCTGCTTTTAATATTTTTTCTTTGTATTTAATTTTTGATAGTTTGATTAATATGTGTTGGTGTGCTTCTCCTTGGATTTATCCTGTATGGGACTCTCTGTGCTTCCTGGACTTGATTGACTATTTCCTTTCCCATATTAGGGAAGTTTTCAACTATAATCTCTTCAAATATTTTCTCAGTCCCTTTCTTTTTCTCTTCTTCTTCTGGGACCCCTATAATTTGAATGTTGGTGTGTTTAACGTTGTCCCAGAGGTCTCTGAGACTGTCCTCAATTCTTTTCATTCTTTTTTCTTTATTCTGCTCTGTGGTAGTTATTGCCACTATTTTATCTTTCAGGTCACTTATCTGTTCTTCTGCCTTAGTTATTCTGCTATTGATTCCTTCTGGAGAATTTTTAATTTCATTTATTGTGTTGTTGATCGTTTGTTTGCCCTTTAGTTCTTCTAGGTCCTTGTTAAACGTTTCTTGTGTTTTCTCCATTCTGTTTCCAAGATTTTGGATCATCTTTAGTATCATTACTCTGAATTCTTTTTCAGGTAGACTGCCTATTTCCTCTTCATTTGTTTGGTCTGGTGGGTTTTTACCTTGTTCCTTCATCTGCTGCATATTTCTCTGTCTTCCCATTTTGCTTCACTTACTGTGTTTGGGGTCTCCTTTTCGCTGGCTGCAGGTTTGTAGTTCCCGTTGTTTTTGGTGTCTGCCCCCAGTGGGCAAGGTTGGTTCAGTGGGTTGTGTAGGCTTCCTGGTGGAGGGGACTGGTGCCTGTGTTCTGGTGGGTGAGGCTGGATTTTGTCTTTCTGGTGGGCAGGACCATGTCCAGTGGTGTGTTCTGGGGTGTCTGTGAACTTATTATCATTTTAGGTGGCCTCTCTGCTAACGGGTGGGGTTGTGTTCCTGTCTTGCCAGTTGTTTGGCATGGGGTGTCCAGCACTGTAGCTTGCTGGTCATTGAGTGGAGCTGGGTCTTAGCATTGAGATGGAGGTCTCTGGAGAGCTCTCGCCGATTGATATTACATGGGGCCAGGAGGTCTCTGGTGGTCCAATGCCCTGAACTCGGCTCTCACACCTCAGAGGCTCAGGCCTGACACCCAGCCAGAACACCAAGACCCTGTCAGCCACAGGGCATAGATAACTGTGCTAAAAATCTGACTGGTATCTTGGATATTTCTTTGCTGGGCAATTTATCCCATTCTGCGTAGGTGTAACTAAGCTACAGGCCTCTAGTTTCAAAAATGCAGGCACTTAACAGGATCTGAAGGTGAAGTTTTCGGTCCTCTGATGTCAAAAGGTCACCAAGCCAGATACTTGCGCATGCCACCATGAGCAATTCTATGTCAGGGAAAATACAAGCTGGCACTGCTCTCCAAAATTACCCATAATTTTCAAGAAAGCAAGAATCCTGAAACCCATTGGTTAAGGTACAATGACTACTGTAGGTATAAGAATTAGTAGTATCTACACAGATATAGAGAACAAAATAGTGGTTACTAGTGGAGAGAGGGGAGAGTGGAGGGGTAATATAGGGGTAGGGAATTAAGAGGTACAAACTATTAGGTACAAAATAAGCTACAAGGATATACTGTACAACACAGGGAATAAAACCAATATTTTATAATACCTATAAGTGGAGTATAACCTTTAAAGATTGTGACTCACTATATTGTACACCTGTAACATTATTATACAGCAACTGTACTTCAATAAAAGAATTAGTAGTATATGTAGTGATAATAACAACACAAATCTGTTCTTGTCTTTCCTAGCAAAATAATGAAGTTTAATGAGTATAACTTGGAATTCCTGAATTTAGGCTTTTTGTGTGACCAGTAGCTAAGGCAAGACTATCACAGGAAATTACTGTTTAGGGAGAGAGAACTTCTGCATGAACCCCCTTTCCTTTGGGGAAAAAAAGGTAAAAAAGTCACACAAATTTGTGTCAAGGCTGGTAGAAAGAAAGAATAAAACTGTTTGTTTGTTTTTATTTTTTCTGTCATTTTAATGTAAGATTGACACAGACTGCTACAACATCTGAGATTCCACAGAGAACTACATGCTTCTGTTATTAGAAAACCTTTGCTGAAGCACTTGAACTTTACTTCTTAAAAAAATGAATATGGAGGCTTCAAGCATTTTTGTCAGCACACTGCCATTCACAACAACCTTCTAGATACTTAGTTTCTACCTTTTCCTAAAAAGGTAGTTCTCACTTACCAGAACCCCACACACCACGGACAGGTTCAAAGCTCCTGAGCTCAGAAGTGATCAAAACACACAGGGAAGTATAATTAGTAGTCCAAAGTTTGGTTTAAATGTTTGAAGAACAGCAAACACCCAATAACACATACCAAATAGATTATTATCACTTCTACGATGTAATGAATCAACAACTAAAACCACCTAAGACTGAAAATTTCTGTATTCAGTGTCTATTGGTATAAAGCCTTCATTCTTAATGCTTCTTATGGCATCACAGGTGTTAGAAATCACACAATACATTCTCAGCATTCTACAGTAGTCATCACTTTCAAAAACTATAATATACATCTGCGTGTTACACAAACATACGATTCTCTACATAAGCATTTTGTCCTATGTCAACTCTTAGCCTCAAATAACAGAATACAAAAAGCTATACAGGACAAAACACCACAGAACTTTTGCATATTCCCTTTCCCCAGTTGTTAGCAAGGGGCACGTTTTATAAGAGAAAGTGATGAAAAATCAGAAGTTTTGCATCCAATGTTTGACCCCAACTTTTTACTTTCTTATCGTCTTCTGGTACCACCATATCCTAGAATGAGAAGAGTACATTTTATATTAGTTTTTTTAAATGCATTAGAATTGCTTATAAAATTACAACAGTAATACATGTTTATTGTTAGCAAATGGTACGAGACACGAGGGAAGAAGGAGAGAATGAGCTTGTGGACCAGGGCTGCAGGACTCAGTGCATCAACTCCCCACAACAGCCCTTCCAGCCATCCAATCAGCATCAAGTCTGCTAAACACACACACGCTTGCTGGGAATAACTTTTAGTCAAGAAACCAAAGATATGTTCTGTGCTGGGGCCAGCATGGTACAGGCAAGACCCAAAGTCTGAGCCAAACAGCAGAGAGGCCAGTGGAGCCTAAGCCAGGCCCTGCTACCTCTCACGACTCCAGCGGTAAATAGAAGTAACATGGGGGAGGGTCACAGACTTTTGATGGTAAAGGTTACCTAGGCACCCCCAGCTCCCCCAAGACGCAAACATGCTAACAGACAGGTTACAAGACCACAAGTGTTCCCATCTGGAAACTCAATTTTTCTCAGATCTTCCTGTAGGTTATTTGGTAATGTCTTATGATTTTCTTCACATAAGTCCCATACATTTCTAGTTGATATATACAGTTTCTTACAATTCTTGTTTCCACTGAGAATTAGTTTTCTTTTGTCACATTATGTCCTACGTAGTTACATTTTTATATATCTTCTCAATCATTACCACCTTTTTCTCCCCCAAAGCAACCACTATCTTAACATCTAACACCACAGATTAGTTTTGCTTGTTTTTAAACATGTATATTGATAAAACATGAATGTTGCAATCATATTGTACATATTCTTGTGTGTCTGGCTTCTTTCTTTACATCTGATAAATTTATCCACATTATCGCATACAACTATTTTCTTATTCTCACTGTTGCACAGTATTCCACTGTATGAATATAACTCAATTTATTCATCCATTTTACTGCTGGAAGATACATGGATTTCTTCCAGTTGAAGGCTATTATGAATAAGAATGCTACAAACATCCTTGTACTTATCTTTAAGTGTAAAAGTGTACGCACTTCTGTTACTACGTATTTGTGAAACTGCTGGATCTTGAGTATGCTTATGTTCAGTTTTAGTAGGTAATGCCTAACAGCTTTTCAAAGTGATCATATCAATTCATTCACACCAGCACTATGAGAATTCCACTCTGACATTTTTAAACATATTTAAATATATTTTCTGTCAATTTCAAGAATTATTCATTGTTCTATAACTTCTTCCCTCTGCTGAAGAAGACAAATCCAACCCGCAGCTATCTATCACCGCCTCATTATCCACTACCTCCAATTCTCTGCTAATTAGCTAGATATTTAACTCCAAATAATTTGTTTTTTTATATTATATCTCTGCTTCTTTACAAAATTTCCTCTTAGCCATTGCAATAAACATATTTTTGACAATGATTTAAAGAATGGCTCAATACATTTTTATTGAGTTTTACCAAATTGAAAAGTTCAACCTTCTACCTAGAAAATTCCCATTTTAGAGCTTAAAGGACCCCTAGAGATTAACCAGAATTAAACATACATGGAAACCAACGTCCAGGAAGGTTTAAGTTAAAACCTTGGTTAGTGACAGACATGAGTCTAAACCAAATTTCTGTTTGAGTTTTAAAGAACAGAAGTGGGAGGAAAGAATGGATCTGAATTATATTTTAATCTCAGTTAATTGTGCAACTAATATTTCTGGTGGGTATACCACATAAAACCATGACTGCTAAATGTATAGTTAATCATCTAAGTTCCAAATTGTTTCTGTACTTTACTGAATAGGAACTTCTTGACTTTTTGCTCTCACCTGATGCTGTTCTGGTTCTTGGCTCTGAGCTTGAACACGCTGAATAGCTTCCTGGGTCTCCATGAAGTGGTGAGTAGGCACGACTATTCCACGTGCTGGAGTATGAGGGAGGGTAGGATGGGTAGTACCACGAGTCAGAAAAGGGTGTTGCTGCTCTATAAAGACAAAAGTGTGTCAGGCATTTTTCTTGTGACTATTATTTTTAAATACCCTCCTATTCCTAAACCATCAGAAAACAATTTGTATCAAGTGTTTTTTCCTCAGTGTTCTGGTATATTATGATTAACATAAAATAAACACTGTTTTATATTTCTGCCATTCTTATGGTCATTGCTGTGAGGAAAGAAAATGACAGGCAATAAAGGTTCTTTCTTTCTGAATTCGCATTCAAATACAATCTAAACTTAAACCACTATTTAAACTGAAGACATTCCAAAATCTGGTCGCAAGCTCTTTCCACCCTTGCTTCTATCATTCTCCAACCAAACCAGAATGCCAACTGTGCCCCAAATGTTGTGTTCTTTCCTGCCTTCTCAGATGTCGAGTCAACAGTCTTTCTTCTAACTCATATCTATAAGCATGACATGTGAAAGAAAACAACACATATAATATTGATCAAAGCACAGATGGCATTCCTTCCCCATCCCCAGAGAATCTGATTTGATAGGGTAATGTCACCATAATTTATTCTCCTTAACAAAACAAATCCAGTCAAATTGTAAGCAAAACAAATAAGTTTCTAAAGAAAGGCTGAATTAAAGAGCAGGTAAGATAAATGCAAAGCCTACCTATTGCTGCCAAACAAATATCCTAATATTCCTCCAGTTCCCAAGCCAGTCCAGAACCCTGGTCCTGAATTTTCATGTCCTTGTTGTCCAGTGAAAGCACTGCCAAAACCAGAAGTTGCACCATGCGGTCCTAAAAACAAAAATGATTATGCATCCTCTCTTAAACCATAGCCTACAGAACTAAAGATAATATGACATTTCAATTGTTTCATCTGTATGCTTTAATAATAATACTCAGGGGACTTCCCTGGTGGCACAGTGGTTAAGAATCCGCCTGCCAATGCAGGGGACCCAGGTTCCAGCCCTGGTCCAGGAAGATCCCACATGCCACGGAGCAACTAAGCCTGTGCACCACAACTACTGAGCCTGTGCTCTAGAGCCCACAAGCCACAACTACTGAGCCCGTGAGCCACAACTACTGAGCCCGCGAGCAACAGCTACTGAGCCTGCATGCTTCAACTACTGAAGCCCGCACACCTAGAGCCTGTGCTCCACAACAAGAGAAGCCACCACAATGAGAAGCCCGCGCACCGCAACGAAGAGTAGCCCCCGCTCCCTGCAACTAGAGAAAGCCCGCACACAGCAACGAAGACCCAACGCAGCCAAAAATAAATAAATAAAATAAATTTATTTTTAAAAAGAATAAAAATAAAAAATAATAATAATACTTCAACTTATAAACAAGTTGTATTGAGAAAGTGTATTTATAAAATACTGGTTTATAACTAAGGAGCACCTGCCTTTCCCACACACAAGGAAAAGGAGGGATATGTTTTTAGGGCAGGGGAGGGTGGTTTCTTCCCGTAAGGTCACATCTGCCCTGCTCCAGATCAGCTACTAGAAGATGACCCCACGTGTCAGAGCTACTTCCTTTCTACTGTGTGGACATGTCTAGAAGCTCCAGGTTGAGAGCTGTACCTGAGTGTCTAATGGAGGAATCCAAGTGGAGGATATTTGTTAGTTGGGAAGTCGGGTCTTAAAAGGGACCAAAAAAAAAAAAATCTTCTGCTCAGAGGAAGTTTTTCTTAAACTGCTGTATCATATACATAAAGGGAACTGTGCTAATCCCACATGTACAGCATAATAAATCTGTATGTATGTACCCATGCATGTAATCACTACCCACATCAGTAAAACCTTTCTAGCACCCAGAGACTCCCTCACGACAACTCCCAATAGATACCCACCCATGTCAGAGAGAAGCCGACTCTGACTTTTCTCACCATACTTTGGTTTTACCCATTCTTGAACTTTTTATAAATAGAATCATACGGAGGTACTCTTCTGGTGTATCATTATGTCCATGAGAGTCGACCTCCACCACTGCATATATCAGTTTTGTTTTTGTTTTTTCTAAATTTATGTATAGTAGTCCAATGTGTGAAAAAAAAAACAATTTGTCTCATTCTAATGTTTACGGGCATTCTATTTCCAGTTTTTGGCTGCTGTGACTACAGCTGCTGTGAACATTCTTGTGCAGATCTTTTTGTACACACATGCATGCATTTCTCTTAGGTATGCAACTAGGAATGAAATTGCTGGGTCACTGGATGGCGTATGTCTAGTTTCAGTAGATACTGACAGTTTTCCAAAGTGTTTTATCATTTTAACTCCTTCCAGCAAGTTCCAGTTAACTACATCCTTGCCATTACTTGGTACTCTGTCTTTTTAATGTTAGCCATTAAGATGATTAAATGGTGGTTAATTAAGAACTCAGGTTTTAATCTGCATTCTCCTGAAGACTAATGATGCTGAGCACCTTTTCAAATTTTTATTGGACATCTGGATATCTTCTTTTACTATAAAATGGCTGCTCAAATCCTCTGTCCATTTTTTAAATTAGGTTGTCTGTCTTTTCTCAGATTTGTGGGAGTTCTTTATGTACTGTAGATACACATGCTTTGTTTAAAACATGTTTTACAAATACCTTCTCCCAGTCTGTGGCTTGCCTTTTCACTCTCTTAATGTTGTCTTTGATGACTAGACATTCTTAATTTAAATAAAGTCTAATTTATCCCTGTTTTCTTTTTGGCTGGTATTTTTTGCATTCTAAGAAAGTTTTGCCTACCCTGACAAATATTTTCCTATGTTTTCTTCTGGAAACTTAATTGTTTTACTTTTATGTTGAGCTCTGTAATACTCAGTGAATAAAATTTTGTGTATGGTGTGAGACAGAGTTCAAGGTAAATGCTTATTACCACATCTGATCAAGTTTGATTGAGATGATTTGCAGTTTAATCATGCATCCTTAAAATAGTAATCACAATTAACCTTATAGAGAAACAGAACAGAAGAGGTAAAAGAAGTCGAAAGTAAAAAAAATAAGACAAATCTGCTTTGGTTTCCCAATGCAACCATTTTCTATATCAGAAACCAGCACAGGATTCACTACCTGACTTCTACCCTACTTACTGCCATTGCCTAGGAAAACATACCTGTGAACTCAGACTTAAAGCCTGCAGGAGAGGGTCCTGCAGAGTTGGTGAATCTCTGATAACGATGGGAATGTGGAGGATACTCAGAATATGGTGGAGGAGAATCATGACCATCACTAAGGAAGAATTTATAAACTCCAAAGGCAAGAGCAAGTAGCACCACGATGGTAAGCACTCCACTGATGCTACAAGATTCTCGGGAGTACAACTTATTATAATAATCAGAGAAAGAGTTAAAGCCATGGCTTTTTCCAGACTCTCTCAATTTCTTCAGGCCAAGTTCTGTGTAATCTAAGTGATACTCCAAGCCACAGGAACCTCTCAGTACATACTGGTCTTCAGAGGATTCATAGCCTTCACAGCTCACCACAGTTTTTCCAAATTTGTACGCGATATCTAAATCGGTCTTACATTCCCACTGTGAAGAAAAGTAGAAACAGGTTATTAGAACCAAAAGATATTTTTTTCATTTAATATACATTATTTGCGCTAAATAGCTGTCATAAAACAGCAAAATGAAGCAAGGGAATGATAATCAAAATTCAGGACGAGTATTTCTGTGTTGGGGGAGGGCAAACCAGGGGCTTCCAAGATACTGGTGATATTAATGTTCTACTTAAGCTAGGTGGTGGGTACATGAGTGCTCATTTTATTACTATTTTTATTCCTTACATATAGATGTAAAGAATTCTTTTGTACATATTAAGCATTCCCTAATTTATTAATTTTAAGCAAATTTTTTAAATGTCAATTTTTTAACTACTGTTGAAGATGCTTTCTTTAAAAATAGGGGTTTTTTCAACATTAAGGCTCAAATATCAGCATATTTTGTTGTTGTTGTTCTACACTATTCCATTTTTTAAATAATGAATATCTGGTAGCTATTGATATAACCTTCTGAGAAAAACTTCCTATACAAATTCTATAAAAACCATGGACTACCTTTCCCAAGGTCCAATCCAATAAGTAATTTTCTTAAGTTTTTTTAAAAAGACATTTAGAAAAACTGCAAAAAGAATCTATGCTAGCCTCAAAATTTTCCAGCTTAAAAAAAAAGCCCAGGTCTAGTTTGAATTCTATAACTATTTTGAGCTGAGTAGGTAATATGCTTCTCTAACAACATTAAAAAAGATATAAGCCAAGATAGATCTGATTGGTTCCATTGCTTTTCTCTTTTTTGGACAAATTATCTTCCTCTTTCAAACTTCAGGTACACTGTATCAGCTTTATTCAGATATAATTCACATACTAGACATTCACCCATTTCAATGGTTTTTAGTATATTCACAGAGCTGTGCAACCATCATCACAATCAATTTCAGAATATTTTCATCGCCCCCAAAAGAAATCTCATCTCCCTTAGCAGTCACTCCCTGTTTCCCCCCAAGTCTCCTAGCTCTAAGCAACCACCAATCTGTCTGCAAGGATTCCCCTACTCTGGACATTTCATGTAAACAGAATCATACAATACGTGGTCCTACGTGACTGGCTTCTTTCACTTGGCAGAACGTTTTCAAGGTTCACACACGTTGTAGCATAAATCAGTGCTTCATTCCTTTTTATGGCTAAATAATATTCCATCGTATAGATATACCACATTTTGTTTCTTCATTCATCAATGATGGACGCTTGGGTTGTTTCTACTTTTTGCCTTTTATGAATAACGCTGTTACAACGTTTAGTATGTTTCTGTGCAGACACACATTTTCAAGTCTCTTGGGTACATACCTACGAGTGGAATGACTAGGCATTCAGTAACTCTATGTTTAAACCTTTGAGAAACTGCCCGTTTTCCAAGGTGGCTGCGCCATTTCACATCCCTAACAGCAGTGTATGAGGGTCTCTCCACATCCTCACCAACACCTGCTACTACGCCTTTCTGACTACAGGCATCCTGTTGGCTAGGAACTGGTATCTTCCTGTGGTTTTGACTTGTATTTCCCTGATGCTGCACACTTTTTCAGCTAATGATGTTGAACATTTTTTCACATGTTTATTGGCCAACTGCATATCTTCTTTGGAGAAATGTCTAGTCAGATGCCTTACCCACTGTTAAATTTGGTTATATGTCTTCTTACTGAGTTGTAACAGTTCTTCATATACCCTGGACACAAGTCCCCAATCAGATATATGACTGCAAAAGCTTTCTCCTATTGTGTGTGTCCTTTTCGGTTTCTTGATGGTGTCTGTTGAAGCCCAGAAGTTTTTAATTTGGATAATATACAATTTTTCTATTTTGTTGTTGTTGTTCTACACTATTGCATTTTTTAAATAATTTTATTTGGAGGAAGATTTATAAGCTTGTTGATTCAGGTAAATAAAACAACCTCAATCTCTATCGGTATTTCATGTCAATTGTCATTTCCTTAATAGCATATACTAAAAGTGGCTTCTAATTATTATATTTATACTCTTGGAATTAGAAGAAGCTCTCTCCTGCTACTAAACATAAGTCAATGTATGACGTCCTCTATACTTCCTTGCTCATGCCATTCATTCCCTTCTCTATCTCTTCAGCTCTAAAAATGTTATCCTTCCTTACTAACACAGTACATATGATACTTTCTTCTTTAAGTCTTTCCAATCCCTCCAACTGGACGTGACTTTACAATACTTTGTTGGCACTTAGATGTAATGTGAGTGCTTGTCTTATCTTTTCTCCTAGGAAGAGAGTTTCTTGAGGGTTGTGACTCTATCATTCATTTTTGTATAATACTGTTTAATATATGTTTAATGAATGACTTTGCCGTTAGTATCTTTTTTCCATCAAGACTGAAAAGTAATATAAAATTAAAAGTAATTTCAGCTTTAACCTGAAGATTCTGTGATTCGGTTAGCAAGACTAGGAAAAAAGGTTGTGAAATACATATCACCAAGCAAATATGAACTCTCTCCCGGAACTGCATACACTAGGCACAAAGGTTGTATCAAACAAGCATCTCACTCTGACGGAAGGGAAAACTGTCAAAGCAAGTTTCTGGCCGAATGACCAACCATCTTAAATCCTTTCTGAAAGCAGGCAGAATACAAAGTAGAAATCTATTAGTATTGATTTAAACTGAATTCACTTAAAATCTATTCCACTTCTAAAGGATAATAAATTTTGGAGCTTCAAGGAGGTGGTCTATCCTAAGTACAAAATGCCAAAGACCTGAAGACAATAAAGCCCACTGAAATGCTTTCATTCATAAGTAACCACCCTCAGTTCTAAAACAACTTTAAAATCAGGCATTTGGGGCTTCCCTGGTGGCGCAGTGGTTGAGAATCTGCCTGCCAATGCAGGGGACATGGGTTCGAGCCCTGGTCTGGGAAGATCCCACATGCCGCGGAGCGACTAGGCCCGTGAGCCACAACTACTGAGCCTGCGCGTCTGGAGCCTGTGCTCTGCAACAAGAGAGGCCGCGATAGTGAGAGGCCCGCGCACCGCGATGAAGAGTGGCCCCCGCTTGCCGCAACTAGAGAAAGCCCTCACACAGAAACGAAGACCCAACACAGCCAAAAAATATATAAATTAATTAATTAATTAATTTAAAAAAATTAGGCATTTGAAGCACAATAGGGACACATGAACCCCACCCCCACTTACAATCCACAATTCCTTATCATCTTAACTTTATTTTTTAAGGATAGGTTGGTATTCTTTGAGGAATGACAGAGAAATGACAACCAAAAGAAATCCCCTACCCCCCACCCCCAAGTATATGAAAAGTTTTGAAAATTTACTAATGTCTTATAAGAAAGTTTTGGTATAAAGATTACAATGAATATTTCCAGGCTTTAAAATCAGTTCATTTCTTTCAGAGGATGTTTCTTCCAGAGACCGAATCATTGATTTATATTTATATATTTTAGGTAACCTGAGATTTTCTATATGTACTTCCACAAAATACTGAATAATGTCTCAATAAACACTTCACTGAAGAGGATTCCATTTAGACTGCCATCAACATAAAGAGTATTACCTGTACATCATAACCATCCCAGCCTTTGTTCTGACACTGTATGACTTTGGGGGTGTAAGAATCACATCCAGCTGTGCCTCCGACACATTTCAACTGCGGGATCGGATCCAACCTACGGGAAGTAGTATAGCGGTCATAGTGGAGGGTAAGAGCTTTTATATCCCGCAACAATATTCTGTCTGAAACGGTAAGAACACAGATAAACAGATGGTAAATATCTTGTCATATAGAAAGATTCATTCTAGTAAAACTCGTCATCGAAAATACTTTCAAAAGTAAGGGTCTTGCTTGCCTTTTGAGGATGACTAAGGAAGAGAAAATGGAACAGTTTCCCAAATCCCAAAGCCATCGCAACAACCTTCAGGCCCTTTGCACAAAAGTCAGAAAGTCACTCCTTTAAGGTCTCCCTTCATTTCAGGATTGATGTCCCCTAAACTGCTTCTATATCATAAGTTCTACATAATTTTTGCAAAATCAGAACCAAAAGTTCATTAACCTGAAACGTTGTACTACTGTATGACAATTGACAATAATATCAATGGTTAATTAAAATAGCAAAACCTATACATGAATGTTCCTGAAGCACATTTAATGACTTAAATGTCTGTCAACAGATGAACGGTTTAATAAAATTTTGGCCTATTCACAAAGTGGAATATTCTACAGCAGTTAAAATGAGTGAACTAGAATTCATGTATCAGAATAGAAATAGTAAAAACATTTTAAGCAAAATGCAAGTTGTAGAATGTTTAGTAGGTTAGCTTTACATAAACCTCAAAAACTGGCAAAACAGCACTACGTATTGTTAAGGTCTATACGTGTATATACCAGTGGTATGAAAACATGCATAGGAATGACTAAACACCAAGTTCAGAGCACCTCTGAGGTGAGAGGGAGAGCAGAGACTTTTGCTCTCTATCCCTAATGTTTTATTACTTTGCAGGGGGAGGTTTGCTTGCAAATATAGTACAAGGTAAAGATTCAATAAAACTGGGTGGTGAGTACATGGGTTTTCATTGTGTACTTCTGTGGGTTTAAATATTTTAAATATTTCACAATTTTAAAAATTAAAAAGTTAAACTATTTCACAAATTAAAAATCATATTGGGGTTCCCTGGTGGCGCAGTGGTTGAGAATCTGCCTGCCAATGCAGAGGACACGGGTTCGAGCCCCGGTCTGGGAAGATCCCACATGCCGCGGAGCAACTAGGCCCGTGAGCCACAATTACTGAGCCTGCGCGTCTGGAGCCGGTACTCCGCGACAAGAGAGGCCGCGATAGTGAGAGGCCCGCGCACCGCGATGAAGAGTGGCCCCCACTTGCCGCAACTGGAGAAAGCCCTCGCACAGAAACGAAGACCCAACAGAGCCATAAATAAATAAATAAACAAACAAACAAAAAAAAATCATATTGACAAAGCATATTTAAAAAGAAGTCAAAACAAGGAAATTACTGCCGGCATTGATGTATCAATACATAAATGAATTTTGAAGTGTTATTGGAAAATGAATAGTCTTCCTACTTATCGTTCTCAGATTATGATGGAAGATACCGTGGATTGGTTCACTCAACATCCATTTTGCCCTCAAACTGGTATGACTTCTTGCAAAGCTAAAAGACTCCTAAAACCTCTTGCAGCTACAAATCCCAAACGTGATTTCGGTTCTGTCAACCGGAGGGACTTAAGCGAGATCTGGAGATCAGAGCTTAGATTCAGACTGTGCTCAGGCTAGCAGGCAGTCATGGGGGCTCGGGGTTTTCCTGACACTGGCCAGTGCTCCGTAATTAGCGTCGTGGATGCCGAGAGGCTTGATGTGAGCCATCCAGTGTTCACTGCTGCAGATGAGCAGACATGACTTTCCACCATTTTGTCAGCACCCAATTCCCTATATTCAACCTGTCAAATTAGCAAAATTTGCTGCCTCTCAAATTCCACTGAAAGTACAATAAATGAATTGTTTTGCTGATGTGAACAAACAAGGTCAGGCAAAACAGAAAAGGAGATGGTAACAGAATTTTGGAAGATGAAAGCAGATGGACCAATAGTTAGGTGGCTAGTCCTAAATGTAAGTCAAGTGCCAGACCAGCAGGTGGGAAAACTGAGAACCAACCTGACACACATAATGGAATCCCTAAAAGCAACAGGAAATGGCAGCTCTTGAATTGGAGCTGACTAAAGCAAGCACTACAAGGTGAAAGCTGCTTGAGAAGAAGCTACATCCCTAGATGGTCTCCCCAGCTCTTTTCATTCATATATATATATATATAATATATATATATATATATATACACACACACATATATACATACACATATACATACATATACATATTTCACAATTTTTTTAAATGTGAAAGTAACACTTTTTCCTTTTAAAAAGAGAAATCCATTCTTCCTCCAATTTCCCATTTCTGTGATAACCAAAATTAGCAGCCTGGTCAGTACCTTCTTCTTGCTCACACAAACAGATACATATACAAGAGTTGTTTTGATTTTTGTTAGTGTATTTTTATAAAATCGAATCATACAGTGCATATTACTCTTCACATGCTTTTGCACTTAATCAGACATCAAGGATATTCCCTCACGTCAGCAAATACAGATCTTAATTATATTTATTTACCAAAAAAAAGAGCTTAATAAATTTGACTAAGCTGAGACTTACTGGTCACCCTTCTCTCACCAAAATACAATAAAACTAGAAATATAATAATATAAAGTAATATAATAACATATAAAATAGTAAAAAGACAGCTGAAAACCAATAACAAAGAAAGGAAAATTGGGTTACAGCAATCAAAACATATCTGTAATTAAATCTATAATAATGTAAACAGTAACACAGGATTAGGAAAATTGATCATGTGCACAATGTATAAAAATTAATCCCTGATGGTTAAACACTTACCATAAAACAAACAACAAATTAAAAATACTAGAAGAAAGCACAAAAAGAAAGAATATGTTTATGGTCCTGGGATGGGAAAGATCTTAAGATACCAAAAGCAAGACTGACCAACAAGATAGTGACTATACTTGGCAAATCATGTTCAACCTATGAAAACCCAAGAATCCATAATAATACTCAAAGGGAAAGCCAAAAACTCACTTGTCTATACTTAAAGTGGTTACCAATTACCTCCTTAGTTTGAAAACTAGCAATTAATGATTTTAAATTAAATGTTTATCCTGACTTTCCAGCCAGAACCATAATCTGAAATAGCCTCAGTTGATAAGGAAAATCTCAACTTTACTGAAGAATATCAATCAATAAATGCAGAAGAAGTGACAGAATTAGAAAAATCATCATCTTACAACCCCTAAAGAAACAGATTCAGAAAAGGATTAATTAGTTTTAAAATCATTAAGTGAATGGATATTGGTATGGTGCCAAGTAACATTACACGGAGTGCTTTCTAGTCATAAAAGGGGAAAAGTGTAACTTCACGGGGGAGAAATAAGCCACTGTAATCCACTAGTCAAACTTAGCACTGCTAATGGTATAAAGATCGATATTACACCATCTCCTATGATGTAATCCCCAGAAGTATTTAATATGAATCTAATCAATCCTTTGGACCTAGCATTCAGTTTACTAGAAATACAGGGAAGGAAAAAAAAAGCTAAAACAATGTCATGAGAAAACAGAATCCGGAACGTAGGATATTCTAAAGGACAACTGGCCCAATCCCTTCAGCAAAGCAGTAGCATTAACAAAAAAGACCATTCTACATTTTCAAAAGACTTAAGGGATAATTCAGTCAGATGCAATGCCTGGTCCTGGAGTGGGCCCTGGTTTGAACAAACTAGTTTAGACATTTTAGGGACAACTGTGATATCTGGCTATGGAATGAGTAATTAGTTGATATTAAGAAATTAGGGTCAATTTTGTTCGATGTAATGTTATTTTTACTAGGTGGGGAAAAGGTCATTAAAAAAAGGCTTATACTGAAGGATTTAGTTATGGCCTATCATGATGCCTGTAACTTACATTAAAATATATCAACATTTTATTTTATTTTATTTTATTTTTTTTAAAGTCTTTTTTTTTTTTTAAAGATTTATTTTTTTATTGATTAATTGATTGATTGATTGATTGCTATGTTGGGTCTTCGTTTCTGTGCTAGGGCCTTCTCTAGTTGTGGCAAGCGGGGGCCACTCCTCATCACGGTGCGCGGGCCTCTCACCATCGCGGCCCCTCCTGTTGCGGAGCACAGGCTCCAGACGCGCAGGCTCAGTAATTGTGGCTCACGGGCCCAGCCGCTCTGCGGCATGTGGGATCTTCCCAGACCAGGGCTCGAACCCGCGTCCCCTGCATTAGCAGGCAGACTCCCAACCACTGCGCCACCAGGGAAGCCCTCAACATTTTAAAAAAGAGAGAGTTGAAAGAAAACAGAGAATATAAGATTAATGACTTTCCATCAAAACTTAAAATATTTTCCCCAGAATTCCTCCAGTAGACTGACGAGAATGACTTAGTGTCAAGGGATTCTAATAAAATGAGTATTTGGCTTTTCCAGTAGCTATGTGGAGGAAGACAAGGAGAAGAAAGTAGAGAACAGCTTCTGAGTAATCATCCAACAATGTCTGTCACGCTTGGTACAAAGAGTAGTAGAAATAAACATTTTATTTAGAGTTGTTGGACCTACAAAATCCAAGAGAACTTCCCAAAAGACAACCCTGCTATATTAAGAGAATTTGACAAAACGGCTGGATATTTTATCAATTGCCCAAAGGCAAAAGCTTTTTCTATAATTGTAATGTCCGATTACAAAAGAAAATGTAAAGTCTATCTCAAATTAGTGACAAACTACATACATCCATAAAATATCTAGAAATAAACTTAGGGTCAATATGTGATCTATATAAGAAATATATATATATAACAGAACCTAAATAAGTTTAATGCACTTCCAACCAGAAGCCCAACTGGGCTTTTTTGTTTTTTGCTTTTTTTTTTAAATTTATTTTTGGCTCTGTTGGGTCTTCGTGGCTGCGCGCGGGCTTTCTCTAGTTGCGGCGAGCGGGGGCTACTCTTCGTTGCGGTGCGCGGGCTTCTCATTGCCGTGGTTTCTCTTGCTGCAGAGCATGGGCTCTAGGCGCATGGGCTTCAGTAGTTGTGGCATGTGGGCTCAGTAGTTGTGGCTCACGGGCTCTAGAGCACAGGCTCAGTAGTTGTGGCGCACGGGCTTAGTTGCTCCGCGGCATGTGGGATCTTCCTGGACCAGGGCTCGAACCCGTGTCCCCTGCATTGGTGGGCAGATTCTTAACCACTGTGCCACCAGGGAAGTCCCAACTGGGCTTTTTTGGAACTAGAAAGAAATTATGTTAAAGGCTTATGGAAAAATTAATGTCTATAAACAGCCAAAAAAAATTTTGAAAAAGAATACATTGCTTTAATAAGCAAAAAGGATATATTGTACAGCACAAGGAAATAGAGCCATTATTTTGTAATAAGTTTAAATGGAGTATAATCTATAAAAATATTAAATTGCTATGTTGTAAACATGACACTAATATTGCAAGTCAACAATACATCAATTTAAAAAAAAAGAATGCATTGTTTTACCAAATAATAAAGCTTACTATAAAATTAAAATAATCAAAATAGTATGGAATAGTAACAGAAACAGACAAGTGAACTGTGAAACAAAAGAAAGTCTAGAAATAAATCCAGATATATGTGGAAATTCAATACAAGATAAAGTGGGTTTTTGTTTTCTAGGTGTTTTTTTTTTTTATCAAGCATCACCATATTTTATTTATAAAACGAAGCACAATAGCATCCTTTACCATTGACAAAACTCAATATTCTGCACAACTCTTTCTGCCCTGCTTAGCCTGTGTGAGGAAAGACAAATGATGCATCTCAAACCCACAAGTAATTTAAAAAGTAGAGTAAACTGGGTCTGAGTTACAACGAGTTGCAGTAGCCTCAAGTGGGATCTCAGTAATACTGTACAGAATAGTGATTCTGAGAGACTACTCCTTAAATGAAAGGAAACTCTTCTCCAACCAGCAAAAGCGGGCTTTTCAATTTAGTGGAAAAAGGATGTCTTCTTTAATAAATGGTTTTGTCATAACTGACTACACAGCTAGAATAAAATCCACCTAAAGCTATATAAAAATTTAATTCCACATGATCCAAATATCTAAATTTCCAAGAACTATACTAAAATAAAATATGCTATATTAAACTCAAACTACCTCCTAATAAATAAAAAATTGTAACAATGAAAATGTTCAATGGTTTAAAAAATCAGAATATTATTAAACTAAATAATGGGAAAAATAACAACTTGAATTTGTTGTAGCAGGGCTGAGATAATGCAAAGAACACTGAACTAAATTCCCACCACCAACTTGCTGTATGACTTTAGCCAAGTCAATTTATCTGTATAGAAATTACCTGTAAAGTTAAAACGATATCAACCTTAAAACTGGTTGTGAAGTTTAGATATGATTTACTAAAATTATGTGGCAGAGTACTTGACACATAATAGGTGATCAAGTATGATAAATATTACTGAGAATGTTTAAGGAGCCATATACCTATGTGTTATCATTACCATGCCTCTACAGCATCTTTCCTCCCTAGAGATCCTAAAGGTTGCTATGTTTTGTGTCACCCAGAATACATATGTTGAAGCCTTAATCCCCAGTGTGATGGCATTTGGAGGCAGGGCCTTTGGGAGGTGATTAGTTTTAGATGAGCTTCTGAGGATGGAGCCCCAGTGATGGGATTAGTGCCCGTGTAGGAAGAGGAAGAGACCAGGGCCCCCATCCACCCACTCACCCCACCTACCCCCACCCCGCCCCACCCCCACTCTTGTTATGTGAGAACATAACAAGAAGACAGTCATCTGCAAAGCAGGAAGAGGGCCCTCTCCAGACACCAAACATGCTCGCACCTTGATCTTAAAACTTCCCAGCCTCAGAATGCGAGGAATAAATGCTGCTTACCACCCAGTCTGTGGTATTTTGTGATAGCAGCTCGAACTAAGACAAGGTCTAAGAACAAAATGCTCACAACCTTACTCCACTAGTACATCAGTCAAGGGTGACACAGAGTTCCCTGAAGTCCAGACTCACAAATCGAAATCCACTTGCAGGTCTCAAACTTAAGATGAACAAAACCAAACTCCCCCAAGCCTGATTCTCCCACAATCCCACATCTCAGGAAACGGTAATTCCATCCTTCTAGTCACTCAGACCCAAAACCTTGGAGTTATCTTTGTCTTCTCTCCTCCTCTAACCCCTGTATCTAATCCCTCAGAGTATCATGTCAGCTCCACCTTCAGAACAGCTGAGAAGCCCACCACTCTCACCAACTGCACTGCTTTCCCCCCCCGCCACCAACCATCACCACTCTCGACACTTACTGCACAAGCAGTCCCTTCACTGGCCTCCCAGCTTCCCCCCACCCACTCTCGCTCCCACAGTCTGTTTTCCACAGAGCAGACAGAATGTGCCTTTAAAATACAGATCATATTTTAAAAAATATAGAATAGAATAGAATGGGATAGAATACAGGTCATAGCAGACCCGTCCCTTCAGGGTTCTCATCAAATGTCACCTTAACAGTGACTTCTTCCCTGACTAATGTATATTTTGAAAATCCCTGCTTCTGCCTGCACACCCTGCCCTCCTTTCCCTGTTTTATCAATGTCCAAACCACTATTCACAATATGACATGCTATTTACCTGATTTGTTTATTTTCTATTTCTCCTCAATAGGTGTAAACTCCAGGGCGAAACACTGTTTCGTTCACTGCAATATTCCCAACACCCAGAAGAGTGACAAATACAAAGTAGCTCAATAAAGAATTGTGAAAATTTTTAGGTAATCTCTTTAGAACTGGCACAATTTTTTTTTTTTCTGGACAAATTTTTGCTTTATGTTAGCTAAAGACAAAGTGAGTACAACCAAAGTCAAACAAAAGACAAATGAGGGACTGACTACTGCTTGATAAAACTACTTGATAAAAACTAAATAAAATGCCTTCATAAAATAGTTCCTCAAAAGAAATTTAAGGCCATGTAGTTTGATTGTGTTTACTCTGCAAAATATTTTGGTGCCTTTTGTTCCAGAACAATAGTTTTATAGAGTAGGTACACAAAGAGCTACCAGGAAAAGGTTCATCATTAATTTAAATTTGGCTCTGTTTTTTTATTCCCCTGACTCTTCATCTGTAAACCTCCTTTTTTTATTCAAGAATTGATTGAGGGTTCAACTAATGTTTTAATCCAGTTTTTAAATTGTAATTCTGATCAAAGTCTCCTCTCTATATAAAACTTTCTAGAAATACATAAGGAAAATGTACAGACATTTAAATCCAACTTGGCTTTTTATTAATTAGTAATAAAACATCCACATCAAAGGAGTACGCAAAATCAAGTACTTACAAATAGCACCTTCTCTCTCATTTTAGCATTTAAGAATAAAAATAAGAAGCAACAGAAATAAATCTGTTGCTTAAGTTCAAAATCACAGGCATTTCCTATCACCAAATCACGACTGCAATATGGGTACACTTTCCATGCTTTAACATCTTTACTCCCCAAAACAAAAATGATGTTTTCATTGTTTGAAAGTCATTTTTTACATCACTCCAACTTAACAGCATGCATCATTTATTAAATGGAAAACTGTATGTATGTATGTATACATATATATACACACACATATGTATTAATTACATGGAATATTCTCGATCCCATAAAAATTCGTTAGACAATTCTAATAACATAGTCATATAAAAGAACTTTTTTTCCTAGAAATCACTTATCGTGTACCATCACAAAAAAAAATTTTTTTTAATTCAACAGGAGAAGCCGGTGTAACGCAATGTACGTCACTGTAATGGTCAGAATAAGCAGCGTGAGTTGTGCTCACATAAATAGTACAGTTTATGATTCTGCTAACCTACCTCCAAGGTTTGCAGCCCTGTCCACTGTGACTCAAGGACTGCCGGTGCCATGGTAACTGCCAGGTACAGCAACAGGCAGCCATGACAACAGTCAGCGACGATGACATCAGACAGTTTTGACAACAAAGCAAGATGCGCAGGTGAGGGTCGAGCTTTCCAGCCAGACCCAGGGAATGAGGGCTGTAGCCCGAGAAAGAAGAAGGTGGGCAAATTCTGGGAGTCCAAGCAAGGGAGAAGGGAACGTTAACAACACTAGAGTAGTCCCGCCCCGCCCACTCCCCAACAGTCCACACTCGTCCAGGAGGACGTCTGCGAAGAGCAAAGAGGTCAGGCAAGGGCACAGATGAACAGCGAAGAGGATGGAAATGAGGAATTAGGGTAGAAGGGCTCAAGGGGCGGCGAACAGAAATGGTGGAGCCTCTTAGCGCTGCCTGAAGGCAGCAGGAAGGGGGGAGTGAAGGCAGCACTCACCAGGGTCGTGCCAGCCCCGGGCAGAGCCCGCGATCAGCAGAAGCAAAAGGAGGCTGAACAGAGCGCAGCGTCCAGCCGCTTCCGGCCCGCCGGCCGCCACCATGGCGCTCGGTGAAGATGGAGCGCGGCTGCCGGGAGCTCGCGGGCCGGAACCCTGGCTGCGGAAGGCCGCGCACCGCTAAGCACCGACGCTGGCAGCTTCCGCCGCGGAGAAAGGAAGGTCTAACGCAGAGCCCCTACCGCAGGGAAGGTCCGTGCGCCAGTCTGACGTTACTACAGCAGCAGCGCTTGGGGGAACTGGAGTGGTCGCTGCTGTCCCCGCCCCTGGAGCCCAGCGCGGCTGCGGGCGGAGTCGGGGGCGGGGTGCCGCCGTTGAGGGCGGAGCTAAGGGCGGGACGCAGAGGCTGTGGGCGGGGCCTAGGGCCGCCCTCCTGATGGTTCAGCGCGAAGACTGAAAGCATCACAACGCAAAATCTAAGTGTAGTCACGTTATTTACAAAACCTTAATAACCTTCCCGAGGGACGCTACTGTGCCTTACTCAACTTCACGTCTTCAGCAACTAGCATAGCGTCTGGCGCATGATTTGTATTCCATTAGTTTGCTAAATACAGAGTGGATTTGAGAGAGGCAGCACGGAGACGCTCAGAACCTTTACGTATTTCCTTCCACGTGGAGACAGCGGGAATTTACAAGATATCCGGAGGAGAAACTACCACCTAAATAAAGAACCAGCCAGGGAAAACAGTTAAGAGTGCATAGGCATTATCTTTGAGGTCTGACAGTCCTCAATTTCTCTCCTTCATTCATTCATTCAACAAATATAGGTTGAACGCCTAGTATGTGTCTGGCGCTGTTTTCAGCTTGGAGTATGCAGACAAGGTCCCTGTACTCATGGAGCTTACACTGATGAGAACTAAGACAAACAAAATTAAATAATAAATTAATAAACAAAGATAATAGTGATAAGTGCATTGATGAAAATAAAACAGGGTGATACAGTAGAGACTAGGAGCCAACTTCAGGGAGGACCTTGCTGAGGAAGTGATTTTGAAGCTTTGAGACCTGAATGATGAGAAAATACAAAGATCGGGGGAGAGCCTTCACCGCCTGGGGAACAGTGGATGCAAAAGCCCTAAGTTTCTGTTTTGAGGAACATCATTCACTAATTTGATTAACACCTTTATCTATTTAGCACCTAACAGTACCTAACAGTACCTGCCAGGCACTGTTCTAGGCACTGGGGATACAGCAATGAATAAAACAAAACTTAGGTGTTGGGGGAGGCAAACAAAGCCAGGGTAACTGAAGGAAAGTAAGTTTGGGGAAGAGTGGAACAAGAGAAGGCATAACAGTGGTGGCTTGGAGTGGGACCAAGTGGGACTGGAATAAAGATAATAGAGAACTCTGGTCTCTACATGTTAGGTTTGAGGTGACTTTTAGGAATCCAGGTAGACATGTCAAACGGACACTTGGATATACAAGTCTGAATTTTAAAGCCAAGGTAAACCTGGTAGTTATGCTATCAAAAAGAAGACAGTGTTTAATGCCACAGGAAGAGATACAATTCATAGGGAGAGAATTTAGATATAGCAAAGACGGAGGCCCAGGACCAAATTAAGAGAACACTAACATTTGAACCTTGAGCAGAAGTTCCTAGAAAGAGTCTGAAAAGAAATCTCTGGTGAGGTATAAGAAACAAAGAGGAGAACAGTGGTATGGTAGTTGAGAGAAAGAATGGTCACCAGTGTCCACTGTTATTGAAAGTTTGGATCAAAAAGTGACCTTTGGATTTTGAAATGTAGAGGTCACTAATTACCTTAAAAAGAGAATTTCTGTTATTTGAGATCCCATCAATTGCCATGTACAGTTCTAGACAGTGGTGAACAAATATAAAATGTTGTACAAATTTACACTCTAGTGGGAGAGACAGCCAACAAATAATATAGTTCAGATAAATAATAAGTGCCTTCAACGAAGATGCAACACAGCCAAAAATAAATTAATTTAAAAAAAGAAAGGAAATTAGGGGACTAGCACTTCCCTCAGCCACCAGGGCTTGTGCCCCAAAAGGCTTCCTAAATGTGATCTTCACCTTCCCCACCCCTGTAAACACTATCCCTTCCCCATGATGGCTTTTCCCTTTTCTCTCCTAGTTACACACCTGTTCATCCTGCTGTTGTCCCTCCCTCGGGGAAATCTCACCTGACTGAGCTAAATCAAAGACTGTCACAGGACTGTCTACCCACTTTCTTTGGAATTATCATTGTTGCAATGATACGCTTTTTCGTGTCTATCTCTCTCACTAAACAGCAAGTTCCCTGAGGACAGAAACCGTACCTAGTTTTGCTCACCTCAGTGTTCCCCACACATAATCAATAAATGTTCAATTTGTAGGATTACTTAACTAAATGTATTTGTACCTCTGCTTACTTTTTTCCTAGCACTGTTACTACAAAAAAAAAAAAAAAAATCTCACAGACTCCCAAGAGCTCGGATTTGTATTAAATCCACCTGTTACTGGGTCCCGCCGCTCCTCCCTCTGGAGGTGGGTCTCACCAGACCGTAGTAATGTGTCGGAAAGCGAGAAGCCTAGTGCAGACCACCCAACTGGCCTTACTGCTCCTTTATCACAAGATAGGGAGGAGAAAGAAATGGGTGCGCTTTGAAGGACGCAAAAGGATCCCCCAAAGGCATCACACCAGGCCTCCCAAAGGACCGCGTCGACTCGCGCTCCCTTCCCGAAGGATGGGGAGGTTGCGGGATGCGCGTTGGGGGCTGCGGGATGGAGCTTCCCCGACACTGCAGGGAACACGGGAGCTGGAGTCTCCACGGCCCGGGAACCGGGGCGGGCGCGGGAAGCCTCGCAGGGCGGCGATGCCACGGGAGCAGAGCCGGGGAGGAAGGGGGTCAGCCCGAAGGCCCCCAGCCCGACGCGCCCCCCGCGCCCCAGCGCGAGCGCGAGCCGCCGGCGGAAGTGCTGCATCGCGCACTTCCGGGTGTTGTCTGGCCGCCGCCGCGCGTCTCCGGTCTCCCGGCCGCCGCCGCTGCCGCCGCCGACGCCGTCGCCTCGGGTCTCGGAGGCAGGAGCGACGTCACCGCCATGGCCGGCATCAAAGGTGGGCTTGGGGCTCTGGGCGGCCGGAGGACTGCGCGGCCGCCCCCAGAGAGGGAGAGGGGGCCCACGCAGGCCCCGCACGCCGCCTCCCGGGCCCGGGCGCGCGCCGCGGGGCCGCTGCGCTGGCGGCAGAACCCTGACCCCCGACCCCGACCCCCGGCCTGCGCCCTCGGAGCCGAGGTGGGCGCGGCGGCCTCGGGGAAAGGACGGCGGGGTCGGCGGCTTGTGCGCCAACCCCCACTTTCTGCTGAGCTCGGCAGCCTCGCTCCCACTCGTCGCGCCCCGTACGGAGAATGAAGTGGACCGCGGGGTGTTCGGAGTCCCGCAGCCGCTCGGGCCATCACACATGTTTTGCAGGAGTTTGCCTCCGAGAGCGAGGCGGGCAGAGGGTGGTTTTGAGGGGGTCGCTAGAGATGCCAGTTACGGAAAATCAGTGTCATTTCCCATTTAAAGGCACAAGTGCGGTCTTCGGGCGCTGAGCCCAACCGAGTTCTCCAGGAACGCCCTGGAAGGCCTTAGGGATGGTTCTTTCCCAAATCTCGGCGGTCACATCCACGGTCAGGACCCGTACTCAGAGCTTTACGCTCCTAAAACGGATGCATTTTGATTTGCGGTGTTGGGCTGATAGGGTAGACCCTGTGAGCGACCCCAAAGGGCTCCTTCTCCCTGCCCTCTTCACAGTTGCACGTGGAGGCTTTTTCACATTTCAAAGTTTTTATTTAGTTGGGTTTTTTTTTTTAAGGTAAAAGAGTTTTTCATTAAAACTCAGTGGCAAATACTCGTTTATTAGTCAGTTTCCTTTAGAAATAAGGAATGTCGCATGCTTTCCAACTGTTTGGTATTTTTGTTAGCGTGGTTAGCAGCAAATACCATTAACAACGTTTTCAACTTAATTCTTGACAACGAATTACGTTGATTTCCTGACCTGAGGCTTTGTAGAAGGGGCAGGCAAGCAGGAAGTGAAAAACTTCAATAACAGTGTTTTTTCTGTGTTTTTTATTTGCTTTAAGGACAGCTTTTGCTGAGCTGCTTCCCCAGAGTCACATTTTTACTGTTTCTTGTTTGTTTGTAACATCTGAAGACATTTCATTTCCTATAGAAAACTTTGTCAATTGACCAGCTGAGATACTTTCCAGTCTCCTTTTGAACTCTAACAGACCTTTTAAAATCCCTGTGTAAAAGGCAGTTATGGTAGAATGCTGTGTTTTTTAGGATGTTGCCGGTTTCTCAGTTCTTCGCCAGTTTCTCAGTTCTTCCCCATTTCTTTACTGTCAATAAATGCAGGAGTCTCTTTCTCAAGAAAATTGTGTTTGTGGACTTAGGTGAATATTAATCAGCAGAAAGTGTCTCAGATGGGATTGTACTTACACTTTTGGTTTCAGTAAGATTTTCTGATTGTGATGATTGCTTATCAGGATGTTTTCTTCCTGTTGGCCTATCTTTATGTTAGGCGGGAGTGTTGCTATGATTTAATCCACGACTTATTTCTTAAGCCATTTGCCTATTACTTTGTTATATATTGGATTTTTCTGGTAACTCCCAGGTTAGGGAACTGGTCCCTTCTCCTACTGTAGTCTCTTCGTAATCACGAACTAGCACCCAGTCTTTTGAGAGTTTAGATAAATTGGGCTGTTACATCCCCAGCCTGGAGGCTTTGGGAGTAGAAACCAGACTCATCTAAGTTTTGCCTTCTGGATGTCAAATCACTCAATTACAGCATAAAGTTTTGCCTCATTGATGTGTCATCTAAGACAACCATTTATACACAAATGATGAGTTTTGTATATAAATCAGCCTAATTGCTTATTTCATAAGAGGAGAAACTTTACAACTTTTGAGAACACTTTTGAGCAGTTTATTTAACCCCATTGGCATTTATCTTATCCATTGTGACTGGGAGGTGAGATGTCACATAAAATTATTTTTTGATACCTGAATCTTATTTCAGTTCCTTGGGGGGTTTTTTTGTTGTTTTTTTTTTAAGAAATCATCTTCATTAACTTTTTAAGAGTGTACTCAAAGAATTTAGACTCTTTTTTGAGGATAAGAACATAAGTAGGGACTTCCCTGGTGGTGCAGAGGTTAAGAATCTGCCTGCCAATGCAAGGGACGCGGGTTCGAGCCCTGGTCTGGGAAGATCCCACATGCCGCAGAGCAACTAAGCCCGTGCGCCACAACTACTGAGCCTGTGCTCTAGAGCCCGCGAGCCACAACTACTGAGTCCACGTGCCACAACTGCTGAAGCCTGCACGCCTAGAGCCCGTGCTCCGCAACAAGAGAAGCCACCGCAGTGAGAAGCCTGCACACTGCAATGAAGAGTAGCCCCCGCTCGCCGCAACTAGAGAAAGCCTGCACAGCAACGAAGACCCAACGCAGCAAAAAATAAATAAAATTTTTTTAAAAAAAGGAACATAAGTAATTTTTCTCTGTCATAGAACAGAGTGAACTTCAGCAACCAAGTCCTAAGGCTACTTATCTCTTGGCCAAGATTATCTATCGCAAATCTGGTATGCTCTTTGAGATTTTTATGCCTGATTTAACCTTTTTTTGTTTTCAGTCTCTTCCCCCCAATCAGAGGGCAATTCTTGCTTGTATGCAGCTCTCCCTCCTATTTCTCATCTCTTTAAATATAGGAAGCAAAATAAGCTTACAAAATTTTGTCTTCACAAGATACAGATAACAGTAATCCAGGAAAGGAAAGTTACTTTTCACTTAACTTTGTTCTGGCTACCTGAGTCGCCTATTGAAATATATATGTATAAGTGAGCATAGATGATCCTTTAAAATTAAAAGGTTTTATTCCGCTGGAATTCACACACAGTTGTCACAAAAAATGAATAAATAACTTCTGAATAAGAGCCTAAGTGTCTGCTTATAAAGAATGTTAGCTTTAGTGTATGGGCTTTGTGGTATCTATGTTGTCTCTCTGTTTCCTTCAGGAGTGTAAACCACATGCTGCATAAATGGCTTTTGAATAAATAAGGTGTTATTACAGTGATGAACTTAGCTGTTTGGCAGTTACATTTCAAAAAGCAGAGATGGTGTTTTACTTCTTCAGCATGTCTTATAACAAGTATCTTTAGTGTTCAGAGAATTATTTGCATTTTAGATCTAGTCCAACCCTTATTTTATAGAAGAAAGAACTGACACTTAGATGACTTATTTAGTCGGCTGGTAAGTGGCTGGTAGGAGCTGGGACCCAGTGCCTCCTGACTCTCCGTTACGGCTGTTTCTGCTCTGCTGCATTGGGCTCTCTTCTCTTTTTTCATCTCCCTCTCTCTCTCTTTTCCCTTTGCTTCCTTTTGTTCATTCTACACATATTTATTATTGAGTGTTAAGAGCTGAGGCCTGAACATCAGAAACAGAAGAACTCTTTCCCTGCTCTTGTGGCGTGAACAGCTTACAAGGGAAGACAAATACAAATCAATGTAACATTGCAGCTGTGATAAATGAGCACAGGGGAGGCATCCAGAGCAAAGAGGACCTCTGCACGTGCACGTCCCTCAGCCTGGAATGTTCCCCCCAGATAGCCATGAGATTGATTCACTTCTTCATTTCATATAGATCTCTGCTTAGATGTGTCTCCTCATCAGAGACGCCTTCCCGGCTGATGCATCTAGAAAAGCACTCCCACCCACTTACTTGATTTTTTTTTCCATAACATTTGACATTTATTTGCTTACTTTTTTAAAAAAATCGCTTTATTCTCCCACCAGAATGTAAGCATGAGAGCAAGAGCTTCGATTTCTTTTCATTGCACTGTCTCCAGTGTCAAGAACAGTGTGTGACACACAGTAGGCACTCAGTAGATATTTGTGGAATAAGTGAATAAATAAACATAATGGGAATCGGTCTAGTCAGGGGCTTTGCAAAAACTTCACTGAGGAAGAGATAACTGGGCTGTGACCTGAAGGAAAAGTAGGAGTTCACTTGGCAGAAAGAGGCAAGGACTGGGACAAGAATTCAAGCTCCATGAGTGTGACATGGCCTTGCCTGTTCATTAACATGTCCCCAGCACCTGTTAGGTATTTGGTTCTGTGTAGACATTTCTTGAATGAAATAAGTGAATGAAAAAGCGTCTGAGGTAGAAGGGATAGCATGTGCAAAGGCCCTGTGGGTGAGGGAGCTGGCTGATTTCCAGGAGAGGAAAGGGGGCCGGTACAGCTGCAGTGCAGAGACCAAGGGGTGCTAGCCTGTGGTGATGTGTGTCCAAGCAAGGAAGTGGCGTCAGCTTATGAGGACCTGTCTTGAACTGAACAAAACAAATGGTAAACTTGGTATTTTCCTCACTGCTTACATGGCATTCCCTTGTAAACATGAAGTTCCTCTTTTGCTGCAGATTAAAGTGCAAATGTGTCTTTTTCTTTGTGCAACTGAAAATCTAATGGCATTAAGGACTAAGTAAATGTGTTCACGGTTGACATGACCTACATCACTGATCTGAATGAAAACGAAATCTGCCCCGCTCCCATGTCAGTGGGTGTCCTTGATTATGACCATCTTAATTCAGAGAAGTATATCAGTAGTTCTTAGCAGGATTTAACCCCTTAAGTGTTAATTTTGGTATATGTTGGATTTTGTCTTGGTAATTTGTAGACCTTCGACAGGTCTTTTGAATTTTAATGTTTCTGTTAAGGTTAGTAGACTGCATCATTTAAAAAAAAAAAAAAAGTAAGTTATTCTCTTAGCCACTGTAGTTGCAGAAATATAGGTTATATAGAATTCAAAATAAATTGATCATTTGTTTCTTTGCTTAATTCTAAGCCATTGATTAACTATGTATATTCAAGGAAGTTGTTTCTACTTACTTATCTATGTGAAAACACTTTATAAAACATAATGCTTTGTATAAGTGTGTGTGTGTGACTTCAGAAACTATATTTCAGCTATAGAATGCATCTGTTGCTTGTGATAATGCCTTAAAACAGTGATACCACCGAAGGATTGTACCTGTTATCCTGCAGATTTTCTAATGTGTAGGAGCTTAGGGAAAGAAACCCAGCTATTGTTTTGCAAACTATTTAAATATCTGTAGCAGAATTAATTGACTGAGTTTACTGACTACAAATATCCTCGGACACTTTTCACCTGTGCCTGTTGGGGGTGTGTGTGCAGGAAGTAGGAACTGCTCAGGAGAGGGTTTCCCACAGATGAGGCTTCTGAAGTCCAGGAAAGTTGACTGCGGAGTTTCTCCACATACCACTTTTCAAAACGGTAATGATCTGAGGAGTGAGTATCATACTAATGCCTGGAGGAGCATTGGTCTCGCAGACTGGGATGCTCATTCGACATGGAACCGGTAATTTGGGAATGTGGTGATGTGCTGGCGATAGGTCAGGCCTTTGAGTATCAGTATCACTGTATTTTGCTTTGAAGATGCCACAAAAGACTTATTCTGAAACCAGATAACTTCAGCTTTCGAAGATGATTCACTAATACATTTGCTTTTTTGGTGTGTTTTGTTTGCTTTTTGCCTCTGGGATCACAGGTAATGTTCAGACTGTTAATATTAATAAAAATAGAGTTAATTTAATTTAATTACTATTTCAATTTGTCTTTTCATTATTTACTTTGCAGCTTTGATTAGCTTGTCCTTCGGAGGAGCAGTTGGGCTGATGTTTTTGATGCTTGGATGCGCTCTTCCCATATACAAGTATGTGAAATTGCTGTCTTCTTGAGTGTTTAAGTGTAAAATTTTTCTACTTGTAAAATTAAAAAAATTGTTTTTTACTACAATAGAAGTAATCCTGAGAAATGATCATTTACCAAGGACGAACTTTAAGTCTTCACTTAAAATGTGTTTGAAAAGATTTTAGGACAGCAGCGTGCAAAAAAGACTTTGGCTGTCCTTGACTACTGCTAAGTCTTTAATGGCAGGATAGCAACACAGTAGCCCAGCACTACTGCTTAATTTTGAGAACCAACTGATTAAATTAAATACAAGAAAATGTAAAATGTCTTTGGAGCAAAAACAAACAAACAAAAACCTGTAAGCAGAGTCAAGAGCAACTGACAAAAAAGGTCATGTAAACAATTACTTTCCTTAGGACAGAGAGAATTTTTTTAAATTAATAGGATAAATTAGTAAGAAAAATACAGAGCTTCCCTGGTGGTGCAGTGGTTAAGAATCCGCCTGCCAATGCCGGGGACACAGATTCGAGCCCTGGTCCGGGAAGATCCCACATGCCACGGGGCAACTAAGCCCATGCACCGCAACTACTGAGCCTGCGCTCTACAGCCTGCGAGCCACAACTGCTGAACCTGCGTACCACAACTACTGAAGCCTGCACACCTAGAGCCCGTGCTCCTCAACAAGAGAAGGCACCGCAGTGAGAAGCCTGCGCACCTCAACAAAGAGTAGCCCCCGCTCACCATAACTAGAGAAAGCCCGCGCGCAGCAACGAAGACCCAACACAGCCAAAAATAAATAAAATAAATAAATTTCTTTTTAAATCAAAAAAAAAAAATACAGACAATGCAATAGAAAAATGAACTACAGATATGAAAAAAGAACTGCAGATTGCTACTAAGAACATGAAAATACACTCAACCTCACTCAAAATTAAATGAAATCCATTGGCAAAGATAAAAGATATGGCAAACAAGCATTGTCATGTACTCTGGGTGGAAGTTTAAATAGGTGCAAGTCCTCTGGGAGGCCAGCTTGCCTGTAGCTCTCAAAATTTATATATTCTTTGAACTAGCCTTTCCACTTCTTAGAATTACTCATAGAAATCCACTTACAGATGTTTGCAAAGATGTGTGTAGATATGGGGGAGAGTACGGATGTTCATGGCAGCCTTGTTTATAATAACAACAACAACAACAACAACAAACTGGAAGCATCCTAAAGGTCTGTCAAAAGAAAAATGATAAATTATAGTACATCCATCAATGAAAGTACTAGGCAGTCTTAAAAAGAAGAAGAGCTGGATTGCTAATATGTAAAATAAGATATATTGTTAAATTTAAAAGTGCAGTGATTCATTCATATCTTTAAAGTTTATCTATATGGGAATATGGAAGGACCCAGATCAGCAGGAGTGGGGAAGACACAGGCAACCTTGGTTTTTCACTTTTTGTGCTTTTATATTTTTTGCACGTTTTTTCCCTTAAACTTACGTCCATTTGTAATTTTTTTTTCTTGAAATATTTAGGAAAAGATCTTTTAGGAAAAACATATAGATAAATCTTTGCTTATCATGAGTGTCTAAGTACAAGCAAATCTCCATTATGATGTGTGTTTTATTTTATGGCAGTTTTAAAAGCCGTCTATTTCTTTTTAACTTTTTATTTTGAAATGACGATGGGCTCTCAAGAAGTTGCAAAAGTAGTACAGAGAAGTCCCTTATACCCTTCACACATCTTCTCCCAGTGTTAATATCTTACACAACTGTTTTATATGATCACAAACAGGAACTGACATTGGCATAATACAATAGCTAGACTGTAGACTAAAAGCCGTCTGTTTTTATTGTGATAAAGTTGATATTCTGACTGAAAGTCTTCAATATTAGTGTCAGTTCATTTTCTGTATTTTGATTTCAGTATTTTGGGAGTTCCTAGTGACCTATGGAAAGTTTGGGAGTGTTCCAGCTTCGTGCTAAGGCAGGATATTAGAAGTCAAGGGCATGAATCTTGAATTTTAAAAATTACTGTTAATAATTCCATTTTTCAATAATCCCTTTTTATTTATAACCTAAAATGAAAAAAAAATATTTTTAATTTTGGGCTTTGATTCCAACTGTTAAAATTCATAAAGTGTTTTCTTTTAATTTGAGAAATATTTAATCATCGTATCATAACTTTAGGAATACTGTGACTCTAAATGTCTCTCTTTTCAGTGTTCAGGTTATAGCTTATTTTTAAACTGTGTTATATTTTGTACCTTGCAACATGCTTCGGTCCTTATTTTTAAAAAGAGTGGATTTTGTGTGAGGAAAATGACAAAGATAGCAAAAACTACATTAACTTATTTTTCTTTTTCTAGCCAATACTGGCCTCTCTTTGTTCTGTTTTTTTACATCCTTTCACCTATTCCATACTGCATAGCAAGAAGATTAGTGGATGATACGGATGCTATGAGTAATGCCTGTAAGGAACTGGCCATATTTCTTACAACAGGCATTGTGGTCTCAGCTTTTGGACTCCCTATTGTATTTGCCAGAGCACACCTGGTAAGTGAAAGCATTCTTCTACTAATGGTTTTACATTAGATTGTGTTCAGTTTTTCTCAGGAAAAAAGTTTTTGTTAAATGACATGAAAAAGAGATGAGAGACATAGGAGCCTAGAGGATAAGAGATAAAAAAAATCTTACTTTTGTTGTTGTTAACTGGTGGAAATACTGGCGAGCGTTGGCAGCGACAGTTGGCTTGCCAGTACTTCACTGTCAGAATTGGGCACATGGACATGGCCAGTGCTGAACAACCACAGGCCTGCCCTGTACGGCTTAAACATGGAAGACCCAGGAGATCCATGTTCTCTGCAGGTGGGAGAGTACCAAAGAGTAGAAGAGGCCTCCCAGACTCACCAGTCAGATTCGCTCCTCCACCTCTGGGCGGGTGGAGGTGGCAGAGAAGACGGACTGGCCGCCCTTCCACATGGAGAGGGCAATGACTCCCCGCCTCTTGAAGAGAATGTGCATGAGTGTGTTTGCATCTCTGATACTTTAAATTTAATCTGCTCTCTAGATAAAATTTTTAGGTTCACTAATGAAGAGTTGGAGCAAACTTCTTTGTAATCAGAAAATTGTAGAATTCTGTGCTGCCTCCTCATAGCCTGGCAGTTAGGCTTGCTTTTGAATAATTATCATCTTCCATGACTTTCTGTCTCTTTAAAGGAACCAGCAATACATAAGAACAGCATTACATGTTCAGCAGCGTCAAAGTTATTATTACAAGTTGTATTTGTTTTGGATCGTGATGGGCTACAACTAGAGCCTTGATTCACTTTTCGTTTCCTTGTTGTTTTTCATGTCTGTTAACTGGGCGTTTCTGTCTTCGTCTGTAGATCGAGTGGGGAGCTTGTGCACTTGTCCTCACCGGAAACACTGTCATCTTTGCAACTATCCTGGGCTTTTTCTTGGTCTTTGGCAGCAATGATGACTTCAGCTGGCAGCAGTGGTGAAAGGAATTACTGAACTCTTGTCAGATGGACTTCTTGTCCTTTCTCAGCCGTCCGTGCACACAGGAGACGGGGCAGTGACGCTGAGCAGCGGAGCAAGCCTCTTGGGGGTGTTCTAGGTGCTCCTTCTCACTTGTCTTGTAAGCGTACTCTTTTCACAGAGACTTGCTGGAGGATTAAAAGGATTTTCTCTTTTGGAAAAGCTTGACTGATTTCACACTTATCTCTAGTATGCTTTTTGTGGTGTCCTGCTGAATTTAAATATTGATGTGTTTTCCCTGTTCAGTTTTTTTTTTTTAACCAGTATGCAATGTTAAATATTTTTTAAATCTAATAACCATTTGCATTGGTTAGGAACTAGAGTTCTGCTGGCTATTACTGGGCTCAAGCACTTTTTTTTTTCTTAAAATTATTTAACCTCCATTACTACACAAAGTTATAAAGATAAGTTTTTCAATCAGTCAGGATGACATCACTCCCAATTTTATGCAAACATGCAGACTATTAGCATACCTTATAGACTATATACTCAGTGCAAATATAGCTGCATTTATACCTCAGAGGGGCCAAGTATTAATGCCACGCCCTCCATAAGGGTTGCTGGTTTTGCTGGAAAGCAGGTGTTTTGTGAATTGAAAATTATTTTATGGAATTGCTACAAAGGAGTGCTTTTATTCTCAATTGTTAGAAGAACTTATTGTTACAGGTAAGAGTGTAAAAACAGATTTTTGATATACGGTTTTTATTTATGTTTGTTATAATTAGAGTGAGTTGCATTATGGGAAGAAACGATGTTGAAATTCCATTTTTTTGAATCCTGTTTCTATTTATAAGTGAAATTTTTAATCTTCTTTCAGTCTTTCATGTTTTACGTGGGTAAAGGGACACACACAGAACTACTACTGATACGGGAAAGTGTATGTTTGCATCCCACATACTAGAAAACCTTTTCCTGCCTCCTTATAACTTATTTTATACATTGTATATATTAAGTAAAATAACTTTTCCAATATGGTTTAATAACACGTTAAGTTAGAGGTTTTAACGCACCTGGAGAGTGATTGCTCCGCCATACATTCAGAGTGCCCCAGCCCCGCAAGGCCTTGACGTGATCAACAAGTGACTTGTTAGTTATGCCATTAATTCATGTATTAACAACTCAAGATTTAGACCACGGTAATTGTAGTTCTTATCCCCTAAGGTTATATCATATGTAATTTTAAAATATTTAAGGCAAGTTTCCTGTATACCTCTCAACTGTTTTGATTTTTATTTCACTGTCATAGATTTGCTGTTTCCTTTTATAAATGGCCGATTGTGTGAATTAATGCAAAGTAGCCAAATCCAGTTGTATAGCAGCTTCAGACACAAAGCTGATCAAAAAATTCCCAGTAACCAGGCATGATCAAATTGTAGTGGTCATTCCATATCACAATTATCAGTGCTTTTTTTCAGGAGCTAGTTATGAAAATGTTCAAGTTGGTCTGACAGTATTTTGTTGAGGACATTTGTTTATATGTTTATTCAGTATACTTTCATAAAATCTGTTCTGCCTTCAGACGAAATGGAGCAATCATGACAACTATCTTGTTCTATAAAGTTGATTTCTCCAAAAAATGGGAACAAACTGTGGGTTTGTTCAGCTTTTTACTAAAGATGCCTCAAGGCCACGGGCTTTATCGCCCAACTCAAGTTGTTGCTTTGAGCCGTGAGATGGGAAGCAGAATAAACGTGCGTGCATGCGGCTGTCGCATCTGCACACAGGCTGAAAGCAGCGTGCAGTGTTAGGATGTAGTGGGTGTAAAGATGAAAGGGCAGCCACTCGTGGATTAGGCAGCTGGTGATACAGTTGGGAACTCAGTGCCTGTGATCTACTCAGTTTCTTTTCTTTTTTTTTTTTTTTTTTTTTTTTTGCCAAAAGTACATTCTCTGGTCTTCCCCCATCCATTTTCTGTTCTAGAATGTCAGTGCAGTGCACTGCTGCTCTTTCATTTACTTGGCCATAGACTCTTTTTCTGAGAGCTGCATATTTCTTCTGTATACTAATCGCACTGGCAGCATTGTGTCTTTGACCTTGCGCACTAGCTTGACGTAGTGCTGGCTCTGATTTCTAGGCTAGTTACTTGAGGTCTGAATTTTCCATAGAATGTGCACTGATCCTGCATTGCCATTCTTCTATGGAAAGAGAACTTTTGATGAAGAAACAATAAAGATTTTAAATATCTATTTTAGTTTGTGGGTGTTTTTGAAATGAAAATATACAACACACTTCAGTTGCTGAAGTGTGCGTTATCCATTTTAACAGTGGGATATAAAGCAAGGATGACGTTAGTTATAAGGTTAGTATTGCAGAAGTTTCACTTCCAAAATAAAAGTGAAACCATAGTAATAAATACTACAGTGAAGCTGTATGATTTTGAGCTGTAGTAAAAGGATTGGTAATCTGGGGGAGTAGAATTTTTACCTGACCTTTTAGAAAAATAGCCATAGAAGGTTTTGTTGACATAAAAAGACTACTGACCGTTAAAAGTCAAGGTTGTTCTTGTTCTTAAATTTTAAGAACTTTTTTTAATGACTGCACGTTTTATTATATATTTATTATTATTCATCATTAGAGCATTTTGCTTTTTGCAGACATTTCAAACAGTTAAAGGTAAAAAAAATTCATCTGTGTGGTACATTGTAAACAGAGAAAAGTACTGTTCTCTTATCAAACATGAATCTTGTCCCAAGTTGTCCTAATTATAATCTCATTGTATACTTTAAAAAAAATTCAAATCATAGGTTCTTAGTGTCTGCTTTAATATGATTTGGGGGGCATTGTGAAAATAATCCAGACTTTTAAAGTAAACTCTAGAATGTTTATATTGAATGTGACTAGATTTATAAGTTTCAGGTAACTTTAAATCACATCAAATGTAACAAGCAGCCATGCAACATTACTATTAAGTGGTATGTACATTTTAGATCTCAGGAGGCTTTTTGATGCATAAATTGGTGGGAATTTCAAATTCATATTTCTTCTGTATAAGCCTGTATTACCTTTTCTGTCAGAAAAGATTAGGGAGCTCTTGTTTTATTGCAGGACTCCTAATTTTCTTGCAGTCCCAGGGAAGAGAACATATCCTGTAAAATAAATATTCCAGACAACTAAAGCTTAACTCAAAAAGAACTATGTTTGTTTTACTTTAACTATTTTGACCTAAGTATTAAATGGATCATATACTTTTATACTTTCTTAGACTATATTAAAACATTTTGATTTTTCCTTGGTAATTTAGGGTTATCATAAATTATTTTTCCCCTATTTTTTTATTTTTATAATTGTTTATTGATAGTTGATGTACAATATCATTTAAGTTTCAGGCGTACAATATAGTGATTCACAATTTTTAAAGGTTATACATTTATAGTTATTATAAAATATCGGCTGTACTCCCTGTTTGTACAGTATATCCTTGTAGCTTTTTTTTTTAACTTTTCATTTTATATTGGAGTATACTTGATTAACAGTGTTGTGATAGTTTTAGGTGTACAGCAAAGTGATTTTAGTTATACATATACATGTATCTATTCTTTTTCAAGTTCTTTTCCCATTTAGGTTGTTATATAATATTGAGCAGAATTCCCTGTGCTCTTTTCCCCTATTTTAAATGGCCCCTGACCTGTATTTTTCTGGAATTGTGTCTTTGCCAGCTTTTCTTACAACTGAGTGTTCCTAACACTCCTTAACTTCTTTTATTTCTAATCTTCTAGGCAATAATATGTTAGTAAGAATGGAATGTGGTCAGGGGAAAAAAATGAGGTAACCAAGCTGACTGAATCAAGTATATAACATTTCTGTACACAATACAACATCGTTGGAGTTAACTAGGGTGTCTCCCACCTCTTACACAGATGAAATGCTTTGCGACGGAAATGGCTCTTTAAAAAACTGTCATTGTTAACTGTATACAGATAAGGGGGGTGGGAGGAGCACCAGATAGGGAGATGGCACAGTGCTAAGCAGAGGCGTTAGAGTTCAGTTTTCCACGCTTTCATGTAGGAGTTATTCCGAGCTTAAGGTCCTCACAGACCTTTGTCTGACTTCTGAGATCTTACATCTCTCTTCACCGTCTCTTTTCGGTTGCAGAAAGTCTAGAGATAGAGACAGTTTTGCTGTTTATTTATTTATTTATTTTTAATTAATTAATTTATTTTTATTTTTGGCTGTGTTGGGTCTCCGTTTCTGTGCGAGGGCTTCCTCTAGTTGCGGCAAGCGGGGGCCGCTCTTCATCGCGGTGCGCGGGCCTCTTACTGTCGCGGCCTCTCTTGTTGCGGAGCACAGGCTCCAGACGCACAGGCTCAGTAGTTGTGGCTCACGGGCCCAGTTGCTCCGCGGCATGTGGGATCTTCCCAGACCAGGGCTCGAACCCGCGTCCCCTGCATCGGCAGGCAGACTCCCAACCACTGCACCACCAGGGAAGCCCCTGCTGTTTATTTTTATAGGAACTTCGTACTGTATATTTTGCTTCCAATCTCTTGAAGATAATTTGAATTCATCCCTGGGTTTAGGACTATAGGACTATACGCTGTAGTCACAGCAATGCAAATATTAACTCTTAATCTTGTAAATTCCAGCTGGAAAGAATAAAACAGAGAAAGTCAAAAAATGTTTCCACAGCTGAGAAATTAAGACCATAAAACATTCCTTTTTCAATTATAGTTCTGTTTTCTTTTGTGTATTTAGAGGCAGCACTAAAAGGGGAAGTCAGGAATTTTTTATTTCAGGAGCCAGTAGAATGGCTAATACTATGAAAGAGAAACTTGGTTGCAGTTTACAACCATAGGAACCATCAAATAGAATAAAATATTATAGAACAAACATGAGTATTTCCATATGTGTTTTAATAAGAGCATTAAGAGCATTACTACTTTATAACTTAGTTATCCTGATTCATAGTTTGGCGTTTCGTATCAGAAATGTCTTTTTCTCATATCAGATCAGTTATTGTTTAATATTATGTAAATATAGTGTGAAATAAGTGTCAGTGAACTTGTGTAGATTTGTGAACCTCTCCAAAATAGGACAGATGTTTTCCTGAAAGCTAGGTATACTTAACATAGAACATTTGAAAATTGTTTCTAAAAGTGTTCACAATTGAACAATTTCTTAGGATTGGACTAAGATGGATGGATTTTTATTTATTTTCGTCATGCTCCAAAACATAAGTAAGAATCAGCTCTAAAACCTAGTTATGGGTATAGTAGTGAAGAAGAGGGTGTTAGTCTCCTAAGGATTAAGAAAAGCTGGGTTTGGGAATTCCCGGGCTGTCCAGTGGTTAGGACTCCACAGTTTCACTGCCGAGGGCTCAGGTTCAAGTTCAGTCCCTGGTCGGGGAGCTAAGATCCCACAGCCACATGGCGCAGCTAAAACAAAAGAAAAGCTGGGTTTGAGCCATACTCCGTACCTAGAAAAGTCCTTTGTTCCAAGCGGCAGTTATACACTACAGGACCGATTCTAGGTACTGTTGGGGAACAGAAAAAGATGGGGACACATGGTCCCTCTCTGAGCTGTCAATCTAGTGAGCTAAGATGAGACACAAGAACGGACCAAAGGAAGCTGATTCCTGTACATGCCAAAGGAGAAGTATGGGGGTTCACAGGAGGAAACGCTTTGGGAAGCAGAAGTGAGGTGGAGGGAGTTTCCTGTTCTGCTCTGGCTGGTCTTCTGCTGGCAGGCAGGGTCATGGACACGAGGGCGTGTCAGAGCAGCGTCCTGGTGGCCGTTCTTCAGCTCCCTGGGGTTCGGGAGGTGGTGAGCGCAGCAGCAGCGGGCGTGGGAGCTTCTTGATTCTGACACCCTCATCTCTGGGTCCCAGACGCAACGGAGATGGGAGAGGTGGTGAGACTTAGGGTATATTTCAAAGGAACTGATCAAGCAGATTCGCTGATGAATTGTGTGGGAGGAAGGGAGAAGTCAAGTGTGACGAGCAAGCTTTCAGTTGTCCCTGTCAGGGGCGTGGGGGGAAGAAGATGTAATGAGGGAGAGTTGGAAAAAGACAACTGAGGTGGACACCACTTCCAAACTACTGGTTCGTCACATGTATTTGTTCCCTAGAAATACCATCATTCGCCACGTATAAAACCTTTACCAGACGAGAGAATACTGTTGACACGTTGACCTGTATCTGCTTTATAAACTCCTTGAGGGGCGACGTGGTAGCACACCATCTCGTCCTCACAGTTGCACTGTGGGCTCTGGAGTCAGACTGCCTGGTCTCCAGGCTCTTCCTTACACTAGATGTGTCACCTCAAGCGAGTCCTTTCTCCTCACTGGGTCTCATTTCCACATCTGTAAAATGAGGATGATAGTGGTACCTACCTCACAGGGTGGTGGTGGGGTTCAGGTGTGGCGTACAGAGAGCTCACAGCGATAGTGCTTGTTCAGTGTTAGCCGTTATTACTGTTTCTCTTGCCAGTTCTCCATACTGCTAAGCAGTTCCCTCTTCTCACACAAGTAGACAAACTCTTTTTAAAAATACGTTTTACCAATCCAGTCTCTTTAGAGAATATATTACAGACACCAGTCACCGTCAGCCTCATAGTATCTCTTGGGAATGCTGTAACCACCTCGTTCCCTGTCTGTTGCAGTACTTCAGGGTAATCAAGAGGGTCTGTTGACTAATAGACACTGCCTGGAGCTGTGACACGTGCTTCCAATGCACTAAGGACACATGATCCTCCCGCCCCCTACTCCTGCCTCAGAACTGAGATGCGGTACACATTTTTTTTTTTTTTAGGACAGAGAAATATCAATATATTGCCAAACTTAAAACAAGAAGGGGAAGTCATGGTGGATCTGAAACTAAGAAATCCTTGAGAAAATGAAAACATCAGGGATCAAACTGAAGAGAGCAGCTGCAGCCTGAAACACCGGTGGCAGGTGCATGAGCGAACACTACCCTAAAAGGTGGGAGCCGTGCCGGGGAGGCCCCGTACCACTGCGAGTGGTGGAACCTGGGGCCAGGACGGGCGTGGGCGACTCACGGGGGGATTACATGGGGTGCTGTAGTGGGAGCAGCCAAACCAGCAGGTCCACCTGCATCACATACACACCCATCCCCGTCCCACGCCCTCTAGGGCGGGAAAAACCCGTATCCTCCGGTAGCAAGAATGAGAATACCCAAGTCCAGAAGACCAGCCATCACGGTACCCTGCTCGGTGGCACAGCTTTTTTGGCAGTGAAAACACTGCCTCTCCCTTCGGGCGGGCTGCACATGCAGGAGCGGCAGGTGGTCTACCCAGGGGATCTCAGTAGCAAAGGGGGCTCCCAGGCAGGAACAACCGAGCAGTTCAGGAGAGCCCAGTGGAAGAAAACAAGTTCACAGAATTTACCACCAAGGAGACAGTTGACAGAAAAACAGATGCTCCATGCTTACAGTTTTGAGTACTGGAGCTATCCGCTGGCCCAGAAGGTCACACCCAGTGCTGTACAGAATCCGGCTGATGAAGTCAAGTCACAGAACATTTTACTTTTTTTGCACCCAGACCCAATTACGATTCCCCAGGACCGAACCTTGGAGAAAACACTACTTTATTTTTCCTCAAGGCTCTTCTTCCTGTAACAATAGATTTGATTCAAAGACACGTAGAATAATCTTATTACTGATAAACCTTTTTCCACAATGTGTCCTCTCCCTGTGGCATACTGTCCTGAGACAGTGAACCTAGAACCTGCTATCTGCACGGATGGGAAGAAAGGGAAAAGTATACCGAATACTCTACATCTCATGTGATGTTTTGCATTCCCACCTGAAACGTTACATGGCCCACCATCAGCATTTATTCATTCCACAGACTTGTGGAACCAGACACCAAGACTACAAAGTAATTGAAAAGGAAGGTGAATAGGAGTTTGGGAGTAATATATACACACTACTACATGTAAAATAAACAACAAGGACCTACTGCCTAGCACTGGGAACTCTACTCAATATTTTGTAATAACCTATATGGGAAAAGAATCTGAAAAAGAATATATATATGTATAACTGAATCACCTTGCTGTATACCTGAAACTAATACAACATTGTAAGTCAACAATACTTCAGGTACATACAGCCAATACTTTAAAAAAAAAAAAAACCTTTTATCACGGAAAAGTGCAAACACCTGCATCTTCAAGGCGCCATCTGGTACTTTCTAAAGTCTGTTTCATGGGTGTATAAGATGAAAGTTGGGGAAAGATGTCAGTTAAATTTATGCTTTCTCTTCGCTAAAAAAAAGAGCAAAATACAATACACCGTGGGAAAGACGCTGTTGTAAGAATTCCACAGCAGCCAGAGAGAGGAGAGGCTCCGGACCTCCACGGCCAGCATTATGTAGGCAATGATGAGCTGGGTGTGGGCCCAGGTGAGAATTCTGTAGAGCACCCGCATCGGCCAGGATCTGATGAACACATTGGCAAAGGTGTGAATCAGGTAGTCGGCTTCCACCATCACAGCCCAGCAGAGGAAACCAAACACCTGTCCCGGGTGGAGTCCGTGCCACCAAGCCGAGAAGACGAACGTCTGCAACAAGGGCCAGGTCCTGCCCTGCTGGAAAACGAGGCGTCGGAGCCACCGAGCTGTGCTCTGGTTCCACTTTCTGGTGAACAGGGCTATCCTGTGGGTTGTTTCCAGCGTCCAAATGTCCGCATCAGGGATGTATCCCTCCTCACCGGGGCTCTGACCAAACTCAGATGCAAAGCCCGCTGCGTAGAGGAGGGAGTCATCCAGGAGCCAGTGGGAGTAGTAGGTGAGTTTGAAGAGCCCGGCTGTGGACCACATGACATAGACGCACTGCAGTTGCCGGCAGTCCGTCAGTCCTGTGCCTGCGCTCACCTCCCGCCTCACCACGACCTTCAGACACTCGAGTCCCAGAATCTGCAGACCCCTCCGGGTCAGAGCCCAGAAAGAGTGCCTGGGATACAAACTGCTGGGCCCTTGAACACGAGCCTGAAATCTCTGGAAGGAACACAGGGGGCCTCCTAGGAGAGCAGGGAAAAAGAGCAAGTAGCTGAAATAGGGCAGAGCCTTCCACAGACGCTCAGACAAAGAGCTCTTGTTCCTGACGTCTCCTGCTGCTGCTGCTGCTGCTGCCACTTTGCCCTCACGAATGTCCAGAGACAGGGATGTGACCCTCTGGGTCAAGAGCATGAGGGAAGAAAGAGTGACGTAGAACCTGAAAGAGATTTTTTTTAATGTAAAAACACGCCGCATTTACTTTATCCCCTTCCAGTGCCTCACACAAGACCCAATGGCAGGGACTTACCTAGTGGTCCAGTGGCTAAGACTCCACGCTCCCAATTCAGGGGGCCCGGGTTTGATCCCTGGTCAGGGAACTAGATCCCGCACGCATGCTGCAACTAAGAGTCTGCATGCCGCAACTAAAGATCCCACGTTCCACAACTAAGACCTAGCCCAGCCAAATAAATAAATATTAAAGAAAAAAAAAAAAAGACCCAGTGGCAAATGGGTGGCTCTAAACAATTAAGACCAATCTCATGGCCTGCAGTTCCCCCACAAAGACTCTTGGATTAATCCAGAACCACAGGCTCCTCTGAGCAGGATGGAAAGGTAAATGGAGAAATGAATCAGTAGAGAGGCAAATAAAAGAATGACGAGGAATATTACGGTGAAACGTTGATTATAGTATTTCTAAGAATACCTTATAAAGATTAGGATGGAGGATCAGGGAGAAATTTGTCACAGAAGAAACAAGACCTTAGTTCTGTTTGGTCTTAGTTCTTCCTATAGAGACTATAGGAAGTTGGAGATTTGGACTATGAACCAGTCCCTGACTGCAAGATTCTGAAGGCTTTGGGATTCGGGCTGAGGAAGAGTGAGTCAAGCTAGAGGTTCAGGGTGTATGCTGAGTCATTAGCAATTTGAGGTGTGTTCTTAACCAATCACCTGACCTGTTCCTGCTTCACCATCACACAGTAGAGAAGATCCCGCTGACCATGGAGAAAATTTATGAAAATTACAGTGACACACTCTACAATCAGGAACACTGTCCTGTGGGGAGAAAATGGCTCTGTTTCCCAACCGTTGCTGCTTCTGTGTCTGAAAACTTAAGGACAACTGACCTCCTTACTTGACCTATCAAACAGTAAGCAAAGTAGCCACCAAATGCCACTAACCCCTGTTCAGTCCTCTTCTGTTAAGGGCTGAATGTGTCCTCCCCCACCCCAAATTCATATGTTGGGGTCCTAACCTCCAGTACCTCAGAATGTGTGTATTTGGGGATGGGTCTTTAAGAGGTAATTAAGGTAAAACGAGGTCATGAGGGTGGGCCCTAACCCAAGATGACTGGTTTCCATATAAGAAGAGATAAGGACACAGACACACACAGAGGGAAGACCATGTGAAAGCAGAGGGAGAAGACGGTATCTACAAGCCAAGGAGAGAGGCCTCGGGAGAAGCTGAACCTGCCAACACTTTGACCTTGGACTTCCAGCCTCCAGAGGAAATAAATGTTCGCTGTTGAAGCCACCCTGTCTGCAGTACTTTGTACGAGAGCCAGAGCAAACTAACACATCTTCCCGCTTCAGCTCAGGTTCAGCCTCCCTCCCTCCCGTCCAGCCAGATTCTGTTCAACTTGCTCCTCCAGCCCCTGTCGGGTCCGGGCTTCTTCCTGAAATCCTAAGTCGCCACGTCCCAGTCAGTACTCCCCACTCCCTATGCACCCACCATCTCGCCTCTTCTTCAGAGAAGCAAGCCCTGGAGCCTTTGGTGAAAACAGTCAGAATAAAGAATAGGATTCTGGGTGTGGGAGGGATGGCAGAGTAAGGCAACCAATGGCAGCTAGAATCAGAGAGGTGACCCCCTCGACAGGTCACCGCTCCAGTTCACCGAGTGACCATGAAACCGGGCTAATGGTGATCACAGCGAGAGCCAGGAACAACAGGCCTCAGGATGGCAGAGATGCCTGTTTCCCTCTAATCCTGATGATCTCACTGACTCAGGAAAACACGTCCCTAGACTGTAATTAGCGCCCTATTTTTTTTTTCCTGGATTGAGTGACTTCCCTTTTTCTGGGGGATGGAAGAGCTGAGTGTCAGTGAAAGTAGAACTCTTGCAGAGCAGGTGTGCGGGAAGGCAGCAAAGGTTTACGGTAGATTTATACCTTTCCTGTCCTACTGAAACAGCGGGGAGGCTGCCGGCTATGTGTCTAAACTACTTACACTGAGGTGTGTGTCCTCTGCTTACACACAGGGCACTCACCTGCAGGCCGGCCTCATCTGTGGGCCCTGGGACTCCTGGTTCACCCCCTTTCTCGGGCACAATGTGAATTACAGCTAGTGCCAGGCACTGTGCCGTGCAGGCAGCACATGGTAGTTATTAGGAGATTCGTCAGACAGTTACACTTATATTCGTTCATTAACTCTAACCTAAGAGGCTTGCAAGATAGGTATTGCTATCCCCCCAACACACACTTACACACACCCTTTATCTCAGAAAAAGACATTGAGGCTGAGAGAGGTTGACTGACTCACTCAAGATCGCACTGCCGAGATGTGGAAGAATTTGGATTCAAACCCAATGCCCAGGTCCTCCCCACCAGCACCCCGGTGCAAGCAAAGCCCGGTGGGCTCCGTAGGAACACAGGAACGGGCTGCTTTACCTCGTGGAAGGAGCTTCTTGCAGATAATACTCCGTATAGTGCAGACCCAGGTGGCACAGAGTCTGACAGCTCATCTGAAAGAGGAAAGTCAGCCTGTGGACGTCCTGGGGGCCCAGCGAGTGGATCAGGACCACGGTGCACAGAGCGGGGATGAAGACCAGCACAGCGAAGGAACCCATGGCGGCTACTGCCAGGGCTCCTCCTCCCGCCAGGAGGAACAGGTACCTGGAACACAGAACGCCTTGGAGCAGTGCGACAGATGAGTCACTTCCTGTGGCAGCCCATCTGTGGAACCCAGTGGAGGTGGGCGCCCCCTCACCCCTACAGAAGTCACACTGCTGTCACTCTGAAGTATTCCTCCTGTTCTTCTGAAGTAGAGAAACATGGAGGGTAGAGGCAGAGTCCATTTGTAAACCACTTCTGCAGGAGACAAATCTTGATTTCTGCCTCTGGGACCCTGGGCACCCCTCTTTGATGTCTGCCAGGCCAGTGGAGAGACACCTGCCCCCAACAATCCTGTGGGGACCGGTCTGGAATGTTTCCCAGTAGGGCCACACCCAGCCCTGTGCTTGCTGCCCGACCAAAGTGATGGGAATCTAGGATCCAGGATCTAGGAGGACTCTAGACATCTCATACAGATGAGTCTCCTCCCCTTTCCACAGAGCTGCACTCCCTGGCCCTCAATGCCTCCCTTTGATAAGTGTTTGAAAACTCAATTACAAAGTCTTTAAGTGTATCGTTTAATAATTTTTGTCATCTGCATACATAGTTTAGCCTATTCTCCAAATTCATACAAATAAAATCATACAGTATTTGCTTATTTGAGTAAAGGTTCTATCATTAGTATAATATTTTGTTTTTTTAATTTATTGAGGTATAGTTGATTTACAATGTTTCAGGTGTACAGCAAAGTGATTCAGTTATACATATGTATATTCTTTTTCAGATTTTTTTCTTTTTCTATCATAGGTTATTATAAGATATTGAGTGTAGTTCCCTGTGCTATACAGTAGGTTCTTGTTGTCTGTTTTATATATAGTAGTGTGTATATGTTAATCCCAAACTCCTAATTTATCTCTACCCCCTCCCCAGCTATCCCTTTGGTAACCGTAAGTTTGTTTTCTATGTCTGTGAGTCTATTGTCTATTCCTGTTTTGTAAATAAGTTCATTTGTATCATTTTTTAGATTCTACATATAAGTGATACCATGATATTTGTCTTTATATCTGCCCTTAATCCTCTCTACTGCACTTTAAGTTCTCATGACTTGGTGCTTTTTGTAATGCTGTAAATACCTACATCAGTGAAGTGGTTTGTGGAGCATGCCTCCTTTGGAAGCCAGAGGATGCCCTCTGGATCTGCAGAGGCACCAGAGTTTCCATATTATGAGGACTCGGCTCTTCTTTCCACAGTATATGGAGATTCGTTTGTTTTTTCCTTTTAACTGGTGCCTAGTTAATAAATCTGAACAAAGAGGCTAGAAAAAGAATCTGAAACAGGGACTGGGTGGTCAGGGACAGGAAAAGTGAATGAATCTCTGTGTCACAGGGCGTAGATCATGGCTCCTTGGCCTGTGACGCACACGCCTTTGCAAGAATTTCTTTCTTTCTTGAGGGAGTCGGCAGGTGCTTCAGTGTGCGAGGCTCTATTCCACAGGCCCTGGCCATTCCTGAGCTGCAGCCTATGCTTGGGATGTCCCCTCCTCTACCCGCCCAAGTCTTCACCTCCCTGCCATCGGAAAATAGGGGAGAACACTTATTCCTTACACAGCAGAGGTGAAACATGAAACAGTGCTCTTCCCCAAAGCAACTGCCCTGAGGATTTGTAAACATTATTATGTCTACACATGTACAATGCAGGATGCATGATTTTTTGGAGTGCTTATTTTATTCTGGGCATTGGGCTAATAATTCCTTTATATGAAATATCTTCACTTAATCCTTAAAGCAATCCCATGAGGTAGGCATTATTATTTCCATTTTACAGATGAACTCAGAGAGTTTATTCACATACACAAGGACACTCAGGAAGTGAGGGACCAGGACTCACCAGGCTAACTCCCAAAGCCAGCAATCTTAACCTATGGGAATTAGCCCTTATTTTTGCACTTGTTTTGCTTTATTGTTTGTGATTCTTTCTCAATAGGAAACTTTTTTTTAACAACCGCTTCCCTCGTCTCCTAAACAAAGGTAAAGCGCCATCAACCAGTTGTGAAGATGTAATAACCTACCATAGTTTAATCGAACTCAGCCATCCTGGTTGCTAGAAACAGCTAGATTTTACTTACGAATCCCCAATATATAAAAATCCTAGTTTCCAAAATAAGTGAATTATTAAGAGGTAAAACTTTGGCAATGGATTTTCACTTTACAAAAGGATATTCCATAAAACCTTTTTTTAAAAATAGGGACTGTCTCTAATGTATTGAATTTATTAGGTATAAAAAAAATCTTTTCAATCAAGTTATCAAATCTCTAGTGACAGTAATTTCGGATCCCAGGTAGAGATAAAACTAATTGAACAAAATTTATTTTGACTTTTTTCATTTCTCTGAGAAATCATACAAAGGCATTTAAAAAATCACATAGTTGTATATTTAACAAAATTTAATTTTATTGAAAATGATAGAATTCCATGAAATTAAGACTGTTCAAGAACATCTGGGGCATATGGTTGATTTATAGATGCATCTATTTGGGGAATTCCTATATCACCCCAACATCCATCTCTCCCCCATTTATTTTCATCCTTTTCCCACTTAATGTGACCCTATCAAACTTTGGCTGAGTCAACGCAGACATGATGTCAATTTCCAGTTCCGATTCACTCTATTTAGACATAATCATGATCAAGCAATCAATAATCGGTGGCAGTGATGATAACTTAAAAACAACCAGTGTAATTAGTATTTAATACTCACATCTGCACTCCAACCTGGGCTTTTTGATCTACTATAGTATTCATAGATGTAAGAGCAAAATTAGCCTTCAAACCTACCTGGCATGAGTGGAAAATGAATCCATAATGCAGAGATAATTAAACAGAAGCGCAAAAGGAAAAGCAGCCCCTTGATAAAGTGATACAGGATGGAGGAAGAACAGCTGAAGCCCATCCATCATGAACTGGAACAAAAGATACTGTCCTTTCCAGAATCCTTAACTGATGCTTTCCTGGAAGTCTCAACCAGGTTCTCTTTGATCTTTTTATACCGTTTAGGAAGGCCTGGCTGAGCAAAAGGCAAACAAAAGCACTGGAGATAAGCAGTATAAAAGTTGGCTTTCTGATAAAGGGAACTCACTATAGAAACCAAAACACATCTGGTGTTAGATTACCTAGTAAGGATATGTATGAAAAGCATTGCTTTCAGGAGTTCTGGTTTTGTTTATATACTGCAGTATTTGCCTTTCCAGTCATCTGACCTTCATATTCTTCTCACTAAGTAAATGGAAAGTCTCATTTTCCAATTGTGGACAGTCAACTCACCCGATTGGGGAGGGGGTGCAAGAACACGAACTGTGGGGAGGGGAGGCGGGTTCCCCTCCCAACCATTTCCTCCTTAGGCTCTTTATACTATTTCCTTATGCTATTTCTTTTTTTTTTTTTATAGTACCTAGTCACCACCCTTTATATACCTATTTCTCGATTAGTTTATTGCCCGTCTCCCTGCTACAATGTCAGCTCTGCAAGGGAGGAACTTTGTTTTTTTTATTGCTGTACCCCCCTACACATAGAACAGTGCTGGGTGCGTATGATGTACTCAGTAAGTACTTGTTAAAATTTGAAAGGTTTTAAGGAAGCTAAAGTGTGGAGAGGAACATTTAAAGAGAAGCTCTTCTTTAGGGTGTGGACAAGAAATCCAAGAGACACTGCCTACAAGCAAGACAAGAACAAGAGGCCATTTCTTGGTGGGTAGAGGTCCATCTACTGAGCCCAGAGCATTACAGCGCCACCCCAGACCAGCCACTTTTCATCTCTGAAGGCACATGCAAGAGCAAGCAGCCTTAAGTAAGGGACGGGAGAGTATAGCCTGATTCAAAAGCATCTTAAGGGCAAGGACCCCCTGTTAGTGGGAGACAGCTCTGCACAGAAGAGAAAACATGAAAGAAAGCCTCCAATTAGCTAGGGAACTCTGAGCAAATCAGTCACCTCTCTGAGACTGAACAACTTCATCTTAAAATTCGATATAATAATGCCAGTTATTCAGCAGAATTGTTGTGTTGTCTTCAAAAGAACTGTTATGAAGATTAGATAACATATGTAAAAGCATGGAGGATAAAGCTGGTTGGTTGAATGTAGTTGAAGGTAACACAGTTGAATAATAAAAATGATGAGAATTATTGGGCTACCATTTATTTATTATTTTTTTAAATAAATAAATTTATTTATTTATTTTTGGCTGTGTTGGGTCTTCGTTGCTGTACGTGGGCTTTCTCTAGTTGCAGCGAGCGGCGGCTACTCTTCGTTGCCGTGCACAGGCTTCTCATTGCAGTGGCTTCTCTTGTTGCAGAGCACGTGCTCTAGGTGCGTGGGCTTCAGTAGTTGTGGCTCGCGGGCTCTAGAGGACAGGCTCAGTAGTTGTGGTGCATGGGCTTAGTTGCTCCGCGGCACGTGGGATCGTCCCGAACCCGTGTCCCCTGCATTGGCAGGCAGATTCTTAACCACTGCACCAGCAGGGAAGTCCCTGGGCTACCATTTTATGACAGACCTGTGCTAAGCACTTGGAATAGAAGGATGAATAAGATACGGTTCCTGCCCTCAAGTAGCTCTGAATCTACTAGGGAGAAGGAAATGGCAACAAATACTTGCATTAAAGAACTATAGGTGCAGTATACCACTGGCACACTGTAGTAGACAAATAAAGAAGCAATCATCTGCAGAGATAAGGAATTTTTTAAATGCAGGGGAAGTGGAGAAGGGGGAATGCTTAAATTGGCTCTGGAAGGATGTTTCCAAACAGATGGATAGTTTATTCCAGGCCACAGATGGCACAAAGACCTAGACAAACAGTAGAGCAATTAATGGGAGAAAAGTGCTCCCTAAGCAATGAATAAGCTCACATCATAGTAAACATATTAAAATGCAACCACAACCCCCATTAAATATACTTGCTAGGTTCAGAAGAACTGAGTTGCACTTAATTTGTTAGGGAAAAAGTTATGCTTTTTGTCATTGAATTAAATATTTATTAATTCTTACTTGTACTTTTTGCATTTTGGAATCAACACATTTTATGTGCAGGTCTCAAACATTTTATAGGTTCCCCGAAAGGCTTATAGGCCCTAGACACTGTAGCTCATATTGATAAAATGGCCCTTTTTACAAGCATACCATGATGGTTAATTTTCTGTCAACTCAGGCTATGCTGCCCAGCTGTTTGGTCATCACCAGTCTATATATTGCAGCGCAGGTATTTTTAAGATGAGATTAACATTTAAATCAGTAGACTTTTAGTAAAACACATTACCATCCAAAATGTGAGGGGTGGACTTCCCTGGTGGCGCAGTGGTTAAGAATCCGCCTGTCAATGCAAGGGACACAGGTTCGAGCCCTGGTCCAGGAAGATCCCACGTGCCGAGGAGCAACTAAGCCCATGCGCCATAACTACTGAGCCTGCGCTCTAGAGCCCACGAGCCACAACTTCTGGAGCCCGTGAGCCACAACTACTGAGCCCACGTGCTGCCACTACTGAAGCCCGCACACCTAGGGCCCGTGCTCTGCAACAAGAGAAGCCACCGCAATGAGAAGCCCGCACACCGCAACAAAGAGTAGCCCCCACTCGCCGCAACTAGAGAAAGCCTGCGCGCAACAACGAAGACCCAACACAGCCAAAAATAAATAAATAAAATAAACAAAGTGTGGGTGGGCCTCATCCAGTCAGCTGAAGGCCTTAAGAGCAAAGACTGAGGTTTCCCCCCGCAGAAAGCAATTCTGCCTCATAGAAACCCTGCCTGAATTTCCCACTTGTAGATGTATTTGAGACTGCAAGATCAACTTCTTCCAGCCAGGGGGTCCACTTCTACATAACCACGTGAACCAGTTCCTTAAAATAAATGTGTGTCTCCCACGGCTTCTGTTTCTCTGGAGAACCCTAGCACCCATGCCATGGAGGTCTTTTTTTTTTCTTTAACATCTTTATTGGAGTATAATTGCTTTACAATGGTGTGTTAGTTTCTGCTTTATAACAAAGTGAATCAGCTATACATATACATACATCCCCATATCTCCTCCCTCTTACGTCTCCCTCCCACCCTCCCTATCCCACCCCTCTAGGTGGTCGAAAAGCACTGAGCTGATCTCCCTGTGCTATGCGGCTGCTTCCCACTAGCTATCTATTTTACATTTGGTAGTGTATATAAGTCCGTGCCACTCTCTCACTTCGTCCCAGCTTACCCTTCCCCCTCCCCGTGTCCTCAAGTCCATTCTCTACGTCTGTGTCCTTATTCCTGTCCTGCCCCTAGGTTCTTCAGAACCTTTTTTTTTTTTTTAGATTCTGTATATATGTGTTAGCATATGGTATTTGTTTTTCTCTTTCTGACTTACTTCACTCTGTATGACAGACTCTAGGTCCATCCACCTCACTACAAATAACTCAATTTCGTTTCTTTTTATGGCTGAGTAATATTCCACTGTATATATGTGCCACATCTTCTTTATCCATTCATCTGTTGATGGACACTTAGGTTGCTTCCGTGTCCTGGCTATTGTAAATAGAGTTGAAATGAACATTGTGGTACGTGACTCTTTTTGAATTATTGTTTTCTCTGGGTATATGCCCAGTAGTGGGATTGCTGTGTCGTATGAAACTTCTATTTTTAGTTTTTTAAGGAACCGCCATACTGTTCTGTATAGTGGCTGTATCAATTTACATTCCCACCAACAGTGCAAGAGGGTTCCCTTTTCTCCACACCCTCTCCAGCATTTATTGTTTGTAGATTTCTTGATGATGGCCATTCTGACTGGGCCATGGAAGTCTTTCAAATTAATTTAGACAGACATTGCTTAAAAACGAATAGGTGTTTACATGCTTGGAGACAACAGGATGTTCTAAATTCATCCATATATTTATTCAACAATTTTTTTTTGAGTATCACCTATGTGTCAGGTACTGTGGTCAGTGAGTAAAGAGTAGGGACAAACTCATATGGCCTTACTTTCATGGAACTTAGTCTTTGGGGGAGGTAGTAAAATAAAGAAGTACAGCTGGTGATGGATGCTATCCTTATCCCTTGGAGATAACCAACAGTATAGCAAGAGTGACCTATTTTTAAAAATTTTTTATTTTATATTGGACTATAGTTGATTTACGTTTTGCTAGTTTCAGGTGTACAGCAAAGTGATTCAGTTATACATATACATATAAGAGTGACCTATTTCTGACTCAGTGGTCAGAGAGGGCTTCTCTGAGAATGAAGGTCAGTTTCTTGTATCAACTGAGCTGGGCTACAGTTCTCAGTTATTCAATCAAATGCCAGTCTAGGTGATGTAGTGAAAGTATTTTGTAGATGTGATTAAATGCCATAACCAGCTGATTTTAAGGAATGGAGATTATCTTAGATAATCTGGGTGGGCTTGATTCAATCAGTTAAAAGGCCTTGGGGCAGAGCTGGAGCTTCCTGAAGAAATTCCACCTGTAGACAGGGCTTCACTCCATGTGTCGGAGTTCCAGCCTGCCCTGAAGATTTCTCACCTGCCTAGCCAGCCCCACAATCACGCTGACCAATTCCCTGCAATAAATCTCTTAATATATTACCTCCTAGTGGTTCTGTTTCTGTGGTCGAACCCTGGCTGATACGCCCAGTATATGACATCTATCTGAGACTAGAGTCAGAAAGGGGGGTGGGGGCCGAGGGCAGGTGGAAGCTGTTTGGGTCTGAGATTCAGCCTGGCTTCCTGGAGAATGAAAGTGTGATTAGAGAAAGAGGAAGAGAACATGAAATTAAAGAGAGAACTGGGCAGGGGCTGGATTTTAAAAGGAATGGGAAGTAAAATAACTGAATCTGGTTTTTTTTTCAGATTTTCAGACATTTTTTATTTTTATTTATTTTATTTTTATTTATTTATTTATGGCTGTGTTGGGTCTTCGTTTCTGTGAGAGGGCTTTCTCTAGTTGCAGCAAGTGGGGGCCACTCTTCATCGCGGTGCACGGGCCTCTCATTATCGCGGCCTCTCTTGTTGCGGAGCACAGGCTCCAGACGCGCAGGCTCAGTAACTGTGGCTCACGGGCCCAGTTGCTCCGCGGCATGTGGGATCTTCCCAGACCAGGTGTCGAACCCGTGTCCCCTGCATTGGCAGGCAGATTCTCAACTACTGCGCCACAAGGGAAGCCCTGAATCTGGTTTTTAAAGGATGATTTTAGCTACAGGAGAGGGGCTTGGATGGGGGTGTGATTTCAGAGGTCAAGGGTGGAAGGGGCAGACTACAGGGGGAGATTAGAGAGGTGGCAGAGTAAATGATGCAAAGTGTAAGAATGAGATGTAGGAGCAGCAGAACTTGCCGGTGAATTATGTATGGAGAGGTGAGGACTGCCAAGGATGACTGTTGAGTTTCTTGCTTGAGCAACTGGGTGAATGGCGGACTCCTTTACTGAGACAGGGATCAAATGACCAACTTGGATCCTCTGGAGAGAGGGCAAGGGCGTAAATCAAAAGCTCTGTTCTGGACATTTTAGGTTTCATAAGACCTTGAGGCACCCAAGTGGACACGTCAAGTAGGCAATCGAATAATCAGCTCAACAAGGAGGACAGAATTAGAGATATTAACCTGAGACCGACAGCAGGTAGAGGGTACTTAATTTATGGGAATAACGAGCTCACACTGAAAGGCAAAAGGGCCCAGGGTTTAGCAGTAGGATGCTTAAGGAAAGGAGACTGAGAATGAACAGTGGGGCATAATGAGGTCACAATGACGTGCGTTGGATCAAACTAAACGGCTGTTTTAAATCCGAGTCCATCGATCCCCGGATTGCGCTAAAACCAGATGGTGGCCACGCACCGCCCCCTGGCACAAGCCCGCTTACACCTGCGAAGTGGAACCTTAAACCAGAGCCGGCCCCGCCCCGCCCCCGCGAGCAGCCCCAGGCTCCGCCCCTTCCCGATCCTGCCAGGCTCTGCAATCGCTCGTAGAGATCGTCGCTTTGCCCAGGCGGTTGTGTAGATCCAACTGGAGGTCAGGCCCAAACCATGGCGGAAAAGACTCAAAAAAGGTGGGTCGCTGTCTGAGAAAAGCCTGTTCTGTCCTCTCCGCAGGGGTGGAACCTGTTCCTGGTCGCCTGTGGTGGGGACTTAGATGGTGTCTTATCCCGGGCGCCCGGCTTAGACGGTTCCTAAGGCCCAGACCTGGGCGTCCCCGGAGGGAGGGGGCGACGGAGTAGCGGTAGAGCGGCCCGGGAAGGTATACGGAATGGGGCGGGGAAGCTTCTGGTTCTCGGTCCCTCCGCGACCTCCCCGGCTCTCCTCCGCCACGCGCCTGCGCGGAAGCGGTCTCGGGCGGGGCTGCGAGGGGAGGAGGGTGTTGCCCCCCGCCCGGGATACGGAGGAACCGTCCCTTTCTTTTCCGCTGCCCTCGGGGCGCCTGTAGCTACCCTGTGTCCCCGACACACACGGGAGTGCCGGCCGCTCCCCAGTCCCTTCCTGCCTGTCGTGGGCGCTGTGTGTTTGTGTAGACGGGCTCCAGGGGGGCCGCGCCTGGACCAGAACTAGCTGCTTTGTAGACGCGTGGGGACAGGCCCTGGGGCTGCTTCTCCAGTGGTCTTACTGGCTGGGCACTCTGGGTGGAAAGGAGCGGCTGGGATGGGGACACGCTTGAGTTAAACTGTTTCCCACAGCAGCAGTGTCGAGCACCCTCTGCTGACTCCCTCTGAAAAAGAAAACCGACAAACCTTGTTTTGGGTGCCATAGATTAACATTTAGGTTTTTCTTCTCTTTAGGCAGGTAACTGTAATCTTTTTCATAAGATAAAGAGGAAAGATCTGCTAGGAATATTATGCACGGTGTATAGTAGTGTGCAGTGGAGATGAAGGTGGTGTTGATTGTTGTTTTAATAGGTAGGTCTTTGGCTAAGCCTTCTCCCAGCTGCCTGTTTTCCCCGTCCGCCCCATCACTCCCAGGTACAGTGAGGTCTACGTGGAGATGTTCGGACCACGTTTTAATTGATCTAGCGGTGAGTTTAATTATTCCTGCCTCACGAAGTGTGCTGATTGTAACACACACTACCTGGAGCCTCTTTCTTCTGCATAAAACTGAAGACAGGGCATTTTTGAGTCTCACCTGTTCTCGCTTGCCCAGGATAAGTTAAACGTTAGATAATACTTTTTTCATAAAAAAATCATAGTGAGAGGGAGGCTGAGGGAATGGAAAACTGGGATGGGAAATCATGTCTAAAATGAGATGTTTTATAGAGGTTAGTTTATTTGTCCAGGGCTTAATAAAATTGCTTTTTTAAACACACAAACCAACTTGAAAAAACATTTACAAATGTTGATACATTCAAGGGCAGCATCATTCAGCTGTCACAGAAAGAATATCCAAAATGACAGGATGTTTCCAGGAAACTTTCAGCTAACAGAAAAGAGATGACTGGCGTTAGGGTAATGATGTCCCAGAAATGAACTTTGCTTCAAGACATTTAAAGTCTCTGGGCTTCAGTTTCCTCATCTAGAAAATGAGAGATTTGGACCGTTTTCTGTTTTCTACTTCATGTCACTGAAGTTTTTTCTTCTATTCAGTAGAAAGGTTTTATATTTTCTGTGATTTCAGACAAGTGACATGTAGTAACCCAGATGGATCATTTTAAAATTTTATTAACTTGTTCCTTGTAGAAAGTCAGTGCCTGTCAAAATGATGGGAGCAGACATAGCTGTGTCTAATCTCAACAACATTTCTTGAAGATAGACCCAGGGATTATTAGTTTTTGGTTTGATATTCTTTTTACTTAGAGCTTTAAAAATACTTTGTGGTAGGAAGGTTTGTTCACCGAAATTTATAGAAGAAAAATTCTTGCACGTCTTTTTTTAGTTTTTCACATCAGTAAGGAAGTGGTGATTTTTAAAAATATTTATTTTTGGTGTTACTTTTCATTTATATTAGGGAATATTTGGGAGGATTCTGGAATATGAATGAGGGAGAAACATATTAAAGACTTTGTACCCTGCTGACTCTTCAGAGCTGTATTTCTGGTCTAGAACTCTCATGGCTCCAGATCTGGATATACTGGGTCTTTCTCCATGGATACCTCAAGCTGAGTTCATCTAAAATTTAACCAAATAACTTCATTTTTCATTTTCTTTCTTTTCTATGTACTGATGTTTTTCATATCTTCCCACAGATACATCAAATGCCTCGTAAAATTTTTTTCCAAATGCTCATCACATAATCTTTGTTTTTTTTCTTTTTTCCTAGAAATCTTCCCTCTGAAGTCCTCTGTCAACTTTGCTCGCTAAGACTGATGCACAGCTGTTATCCTGATGTTTCCCTCTGTCCTTGCACACTGGAGCCTCTGTTTCTAGAATCTGTCTTGTCTGTTGGTTTACTTTTATTTAGCTAAGTACATCCTTCATTAGCTTCCTAATAAAGAGTGCATAGGAGATACTTTTTTTTTTAGTCCTTGCAAGTCTAAAAATGTCTTTATTTTCCTTCCATAGTTGTTTGCTAGTTTGTCTGGATAAACAGCTCTAGGTTAAACGTAGTTTTCACTCAGATTTCTGTAGCAATTGTTTGCTGGTCTTGTAGTATCCAGTATTGTTCTTAAGAAATCTGATGCCATTCTGATTATTTCTTCCCCTCCGTGTGTGACAATTGCACCCCCCACCCCTGGAAACTTTTGAGGATCTTCTCTATAGTGTTCAAAAATTTTATGATAATGGTACTTGGCATGGGTGTTTTGCATTCACTGAGTCCTTCCGGAGTGGAGATTGATAGCCTTATGTCCTGGGGAATTTTCTTGTATTATTCTTTCATAGTTTATTCTCCACCAATATCTCTATTTTCTCCTTTCAAGATTACTTTTATTGGGACTACTTTCATACTTCATGTATTGGTCCTCTAACCGTCCTGCCTTTTCTCTTTTTTTTTTTTACATTTTGTTCTACTTTCTGGGAGAGCTCCTTTTTTAACCTCCATCCTTCTAGTGAATTTTAAATATTAGTCATGTGTTTTATTTCTAGGACCTCTTTCTTAGACTCTGTTCCTTTTTCATAAGTTTCTGTCTTGATTTATGCAGTAGTGTCTCATTTCTCTCAATTGTGAGGGTTGTGTGTTTTTAATGTTTTCTTCTACTATCTGAATTAACTGTGTTTCCTCAAACTATTTTTTTTTTCCTGTTTGTTTTGGTTTTTTCCTTCTTAGTTGGAGGCTTTCCAGATGTATCTGATAATGGCCTTCTGTCCATTCTGTCCATTGTTAAGCATGAGAACAGCACAGCTGGGAGCTCCAGGTATATGCATTAGGCTTGTCCTCTCATGTGTTTCAGGGTAGAGCAAGTCAGGCCGGAAGCTGAGCTCTTCATTGAAGAACTCAGGATGTCTGGTAGTTTCTGTAGAAAAGAATCATCTTCTTATCTCCTTGCTGCCTGAAATTGTGTATGAGGCCAGGAAGGCACATGGGGAAGGGGTGCTGGTGGTCTCACTGTTGCTGTGTCCGTCACTGTCACCTGGCTTTGGCCTGATATCTTAAGTGCAGCGCCTCATGGAGGGGCCAGTCATCACCCGGCTGTGCCCCTGAGGATGGGGACCGGGGGCAGACATCCGACTGCTTGGTTGCCTCACATTTTCTCCCCTTCCCTAGTACCTAGTGCCTCCAGGCTAAGCCTCGCAGTGACTCTTTTCCTGCTGCTTACAGTCTTCTGAAGGTCTTGACATCTTTCATCTGCTGTTACCTCCTCTCCCTTGCTCTTTGGGAATAATACTTCTTTTATTCCTTTACTGTTGTTTTAGTGGTATTTTGAAAGGAGAGATAAGTTGTCCATGTAGACCAGGGGTGGGCAAACTTTTTCTGTAAAAAGCTAGTATTACCTTGTTTTTATTGTTAAGGAGTACATAGTGTTCCAGTAAGCTGGTGGCAATATTTTATTTCATTACCTCTCCCTTTTTATGGCTATCAAGGTTATTAACAATGTTTCACTGTTCTGAATAATATTATAATGACCAATTTGTGCATCTGTTTTCCTCCTACTGAATTCTTGATGATACAACTCCAGAAATAGATTTCCTAGATCACACATTATGAATATTTTTATGATTCCTGGTGCATATTGGTACAGTAATTTCAAAGAGGTGTCCTGATAGTGCCACCAGAAATGTCCTAGTGTCTCAGTTAAATTACAGCTGCATCATCATTGGATAGCTGTCATTAAAGGAAAAAGAAAACACCATCGCCCTGAACAAACTAATACGAGATAAGAAATGGACCAGAATATAACCATATTGAATATTCCAAGTATTCACATTTATCTCATAACACAGCCTTTCATTTCTTCCCTCCATTGACTTGTGTCATGTTTCTGCTAGTACGATATCAAGCATCCTGGGTGTAATATGACACAGAACAGTTATGAACAGTGATCTAGAAATATTCTAACCCATGCCATTGTGAGTATGGTGTAATCAGGTTATATTTGTGATAGCAGTTTATTGGAGACTGAAAGTAATGAGAAGTAATGCTAATGAAAAATAATAATTTTTTCCTTGGTTAAAGAGGATTGTTGCTGAAGCAGTGGGAGAAATGATTTGAAGAACAGAAAAACTGGTCTTAAAGGGAAACTAAGGAGTCTAAAGTTCATTAAATGATACTTACGAGTTACATGAAAGTATTTTTAGATAAAATAAAGGGAGAGACACTTTTAGGGATTATGATTTGAGGGGGACTTTTTCAGGAAAGTGGATAAAGTTTCACCCTGATTATGGAAACATATCCAGGACCTCTTTAGTACCTGGCCTTAAGAAAATTTGATCAATTATTGATTGATTGATTGGATAGGTAATGCATTTGTGTGATTCAGAATGCAAGCAATTTAAAAAATGATATATAATGAAAAAAATCTTCCATCTACCGTTGTGTCCCTGCTATCTAGCTCCTCTCTCTGAAGGCAGTGAGTATTGATTGTTTCTTACCTGTTCTTCCAGAGATAGTTTGGAAATATTCAAGAAAATACAAATATTAAGCAGTTACACACTAGTACTGCTGTACAGGTTGCACCAGTTGTAAATGATGCTCAAAAGTCATTTCAGAAAAGCTGAATGTGCTAAACACTTAAGTATTTTATTAGAATGGTAAGGTTGTCTTGCTTAAGTTCATGTTGCATATAATGAAAATTTTCAGTCATCAAGGAGGACAAATTTTAAAAACATATGAATCTGTTTCACAGTAAAACATTTGAAAAAATAAAACTTTGCAATAATATTTTTTAAAATCAAAGAAGTATCCAAAAAAGACATGAAAAACAAATAGAAAGTACCATTAAATTTGTTTATAGTATCCACTGTATGTTAAAAATAAGCAAGTAGGGACTTCCCTGGTGGCACAGTGGTTAAGAACCTGCCTGCCAATGCAGGGGACACGGGTTTGAGCCCCAGTCTGGGAAGATCCTACATGCTACAGAGCAACTAAGCCCGTGCACCACAACTACTGAGCCTGCGCTCTAGAGCCCACAAGCCACAACTACTGAGCCCGAGTGCCACAACTACTGAAGCCCGCATGCCTAGAGAGAGCCCGTGCTCCGCAACAAGAGAATCCACTGCTATGAGAAGCCCGCGCACCGCAGTAAAGAGTAGCCCCCGCTCACGGCAACTAGAGAAAGCCCGTGCTCAGCAACGAAGACCCAATGCAGCCAAAGATAGATAAATAAATAAATTAATTAAAAATAAAATAAATAAATAAATAAATAAATAAATAAGTATTTTCATACATGAATATTTATAGAACTTAATGATATTGATATGAGTGAATCATTGCACTCTAGATTTCTGGTCCTTGCTGGTGGTGATATAAATACTTATTTAAATATAAATACGATGTTTACTGAAATGAGAAAACAACTTTCTGGAAAATTTATAAATCAAGGCTGTAACATGCAAATCAAGAAAACTTCAACTGTTTTATATACCAGGTTTTAGTAATTTACTTGAAATGCAAAGTTCACGTCTTAGAAGAAACTTTGATAGGTTTTGTTTATCTTGTAGAGCTAGAACATGGCAAGGATGTCTGGTTTCATCACTCTTCTATTTAATATCATACTGGAAGTCTTAGGGCAATAAGGGAAGAAAAAGAAATAATATGAATACAAATTGGAAAAGAAGAAATAAAACTGTCCCTATCCACAGATAACAAAATTGTTTACATGAAACTGGTTTACATGGAAAATCCCAGAGAATCTATAAAACTACTTGAACTAAGTGGGTTTAGCAAGGTTGCAAGATACAAGGTCAATATACAAAATTATTGTAATCCTGTAAACTTGCAATGAACAACTAGAAATCAAAATTTTGAAAAATCCACACAGACATAAAGTAAAAATATCTAAAATAGTATTGTTATTTCATAGAAACAGAGCAGATTTAACACCATGAATAATATCATTACTACTAAGAAAAATTATTAATGACTACAAGTTACTTAATGATTATCAGTTTAATGGGGAAGTCATTTGGTACAGTTCTTCATGTCAGCTCATGGCTCAGCTAGGGCAGCATTTAGCTAGATTCAGCTGTGTCCAACAAAAGATCACAGCAGAATATCAAAAACATTAATAAATTATTTGGAAATTATTAATTTTTTGAATAATTTGCACTACAATTTATATCACTTGATCAGTTTTATCATATACATAGAGAATAAATAGGAATATTTGTAAATTTTAAATTTCTACATTGATTTCTATATTAATATTACATTGCTGCACTGTTAAATATTTTGAATGAACATTCTTTTTCCTCTTTTTAACCAAACTACTGGCATGTTACTGTCCATCTTCTGGCTTTTTTTTTTTTTAATTAATTAATTAATTTATTTTTGGCTGCATTGGGTCTTTGTTGTTGGGTCTTCGTTGCTGCACACAGGCTTTCTCTAGTTGCGGAGAGCGGGGGCTACTCTTTGTTGTGGTGCGCGGGCTTCTCATTGTGGTGGCTTCTCTTGTTGCAGAGCTCGGGCTCTAGAGCACAGGCTTCAGTAGTTGTGGCACACGGGCTTAGTTGCTCTGCGGCATGTGGGATCTTCCTGGACCAGGGCTTGAACCCGTGTCCCCTGCATTGGCAGGTGGATTCTCAACCACTGCGCCACCAGGAAAGTCCCCGTCTTCTGGCTTTGATTTTGTTGACTTAACAATGTAGCTTGGAGATCATTCCAACTCTTTACATACAGGATTATTCATTCTTTATTATGCTGTATATTAGTTCATAGTATACCATAATTTATTAACCAGTTCGCTACTAATGAATATCTAGATTGTTTTGAGCTTTTTGCTATTTAGAAACAATGTTGGTGTTAAAAGAGTCCAAAGCCTCTTGTCCTCTCAAGCATTTTAGGAACGCATGATAAATAATTTTAGCTCAGTGGATGGTGTGCCCCCTGAGAAGTTTATAATATATTAAATCTTACAGTTTACTTTTCATTTTTCCTTCTATTTGTTTTAACCTTTTTCTCATTGCAGTGTCAGGATAGCTTCTGTAACAGTATTTTAAAACTGTGCAGATGATGAATGTTACCTTTTCTTTCCTACAGTGTGAAGATTGCACCTGGAGCAGTTGTATGTGTAGAGAGTGAAATCAGGGGTGATGTAACTATAGGTAAGAAAATAGCCTATTAGTGTTGTTTCTCAAGAATTGGTGTGATTTATTTCAGTGCTTTACAATTCATTAGTATTATTTTCTGTGTTTGACTGATGTCCTAATTTTATTGAGAATCAGTGTATTTCTCTAAGTATTTAATATTTCTAAAAGAATTTAGTGTGATGGAGTCTATATTTAAACTCATGTCTGATAAACTAACAAGGCAATATAGTAAAGTCATTTATTTATCTGAGAGACAGCTATTGTGTACCTACTATGTGCCAGGCACTGTGCTAGCACTAGGGACCCAGCAGTGAACACAGCAGACACAGGTACTGCCTTCACAGAGCTTACATTCTGTTAAGAGTATAAACCACGGAGTCTGACAGACTTGGGGTAGCATCCTCGCTCTTAACCTGCTGCGTTACCTCTGGCATGTCACTTAACCTGTCTCATTTTCCCCATCTGTGTAATTGTGTGTATCAGAATTAGGTTCAACTGCTTGTAGTGGTGGCTTACACACTCAAAGCTTTACTCCCTTATTATGTAAAAAGCCCAGGGGTAGGCAATTCAGGGCCTGTCAGTTGATTGTCTGGGAGCTGCAGCCTTGCAGGCCGGGATGTGATGGCTAGAGCACGAAGAGTGATCTTGGATAAGAAAGGGGAGGAGCGGAGACAAAGGGTGTACCTCCCAGTGCATCAGCTCCCCTTAAAATAGTCTTCCTGAAAGTTCCACACAGTCTTTTGCCTTGGTCTGGGTCTCACGGACACACTTCGCTACAGAGAAGGCTGGGAGATGTAGTCTGAACTGGACGCATTGCTGCCCCCTTACTGGGTTCTGTTACAAGGCAAAAGGGAAGAATGGATATTCGCTGGTAGTTAGCGGCTTTTGTCACAGGCAAAATACTAGTGCCTCCCTCAGAGGGTTTTTTTTTTTTTTACCTCATAGGTTTTTGAAGGATTAAATAAAAGAATATTTGTGAAAGTCATTGCCCAATACCTAACAGATAGTAAGCACTCAATAAACGTTGGCTAATCACACTGTAAAATCAGTGTAGCCTTGTTAGAGGTGAAGTCCAACTTTTAAGTCAACTGAACAATTTAAATTACACGAGGCAGCTTGCTTATACGAACAAGATTAAATTCCCCCAAATGCACATTTTAGCACATTCTAGTTCTTTTACATGTGTTTTCACTGGACATGGTGCCCTGGTAGCTTTACTAACATGAGCCCATCCTTACTAGCCACTGTGTGTTGCTGGAGTAGAGCTTTCAGGGAACTAAGTACACTTTCAGAGAGAAGATATGCCTTGTTCCCTTATACTAACAATATCTGTAAAAGAAAAAAAATTTTTTTAATTTTAGTAAGTCGAAGCCTCCAGCCACTTCAGGCATCATGTCTTATTAAAACCATGTCTTAAGACTGTGCCTGTATTGGGGACTTCCCTGGTGGCCCAGTGGTTAAGACTCTGCGCTCCCAATGCAGGGGGCCTGGGTTCGATCCCTGGTCAGGGAATTAGATCCCACATGCATGCCACAACTAAGGAGCCGGCAAGCCGCAACTAAGGAGCCCGCCTGCTGCAACTAAGACCCGGCATAACCAAATAAATAAATAAATAAAGGAAATACAGCATTAAATTACTAAAAAAAAAAAAAAAAGATTGTGCCAGTATTATGGAACATCATTAGGAATTTGCCAGGTTGGATTTATTTAATTATGATATTTTAAATTGACAGAATTTCAAAGTTTAGATGGTGGCTTTTTCTTTTCAGTGCTATATTAACTCTTTGTTAACTCTTAAACCACTTGCAAATTTTTTATGAGGAGAAGTTATTATAGTCACATGTTTATCAAAATATTCCTAGGGAAGTCCCTCCTCTGCATTTTTATTCTAGTATTTTTATGGTTTTCTTCATGATTCGAGGAATAACATCTAATAGTATCCCACAAGGTATTCTATAATTAGAAGGAAAATAAGAATAATTACTTTCCCTTTCATTTCTACTTCTTCCTCACTTTAAACAATAAGTGTTCAGTATCTACTGTGTAGTAGATATATAGATGGTATGAATGTCTCTACAGGCATAAATGTACACACAGGTATACATATATGTTTGTGTGTGTGTGTGTTTCAGATTTGAAATAACAGGTCCTGTCCTTGCAAAGCATCCCTAGAATAGCAGTAAAGGCTTTATCCTGTGAAACGGAGAGCTGGACCACTACATAGGACTGGGGCCTGGGGGTTTCAGGAATCAGCGCTCGCTTTTCTGTTCTCCCTCTGTCTTTCATTTCTTTGTGCTTCTCCCCTTTGTTTATCCCTTTCATCCTCCTGCCTTCTGTAAATGTTGAAATTATGTAAAGAAATACAGTATTTAAATCTACTTTCCATGTAAGCTGATTACCATCTGATCATGCACAACTTTGATGGTTAAAATATAAAATGATTGTTCAACACAGATTTTCAGTGACAGACTGTAGCATAAGAAATGGTAATTTTTTAAAAACTAGTGATTTGAAGTTTATCATAGAATGGATCTAAGTTAATATTTGTTGGGTTTATTTTTGACCCAGTTTTTTAGAACAAGAAAATTTGCTCACGTTACAGAAACATCTCAATTTTTAAAATTGAGGAAAGGGGCTTCACTGGCAGTCCAGTGGTTGGGAGTTTGCCTTCCAGAGCTGGGGACACGGGTTCGATCCCGGGTCGGGGAACTAGGATCCCACAGGCCTTGGGGCAATTAGGCCCACGTGCCGCAGCTCTTGAGCCCTTGCCCAAACTATAGAGAAGCCCATGTTCCGCAGCTAAGACCTGATGCAGCCCAAAAATATAAATAAATAAATATTTTGAAAGAAAATTAAGGAAAAGATTCAGAAGTGATATAGTTACCCAGTGTTCTATGTTACACAATTCTTATCTCATTTTCATTGTGCCTGTTTCTTATCTCTAATTTTATATATAAATATCGAAATTTTCCAGTATTGGTATTTAGTCATTTCTGTCATGTTATATTTGGTATAAAATTAACTCTTATCTTTTGATACTATTAATTCATTTTTCTGATGTAATACATCAGATTAAAAAAGCTCCTGGGAGATATAAAGTTAAATCAAAGCTGAGAGTAGAGATAAGTTATCTGATTTAATCTCACTCTCCCTACCATGTTTTTTAAAAATTATTTTTAGTGTTGTGGTTTTTGTTTTTTTTGGGGGGGAAGGGTGTGGAATTTTCTTCTTAGGGAAACTTTTATTTTCTTATTTATTTTTAATAATTTTTATTGGAGTATAGTTGATTTACAATGTTGTGTTAGTTTCTGCTGTACAGCAAAGTGAATCAGTTATACATATACATCTATCCACTCTTTTTTAGATTCTTTTCCCATAGAGGTCATTACAGAGTGCTGAGTAGAGCTCCCTGTGCTATACAGTAGGTCCTTATTAGTTGTCTATTTTATATATAGTGGTATGTATATGTCAGTTCTGATCTCCCAGCTTATCCCTCTCCCTCCCTTTTCCCCCTGGTAACTGTAAGTTTGTTTTCTACATCTGTGATTCTATTTCTGCTTTGTAAGTAAGTTCATTTGTACCTTTTTTTTTTTTTTTTTTAAATACATTTTTATTTATTTATTTATTTTTTTGGCTGTGTTGGGTCTTCGGTTCGTGCAAGGGCTTTCTCTGGTTACGGCAAGTGGGGGCCACTCTTCATCGCGGTGCGGGGACCGCTCTTCATCGCGGTGCGCGGGCCTTTCACTATCGCGGCCCCTCCCGTTGCGGGGCACAGGCTGCAGACGCGCAGGCTCAGTAGTTGTGGCTCACGGGCCCAGCTGCTCCGTGGCATGTGGGATCTTCCCAGACCAGGGCTCGAACCCGTGTCCCCTGCATTAGCAGGCAGATTCTCAACCACTGCGCCACCAGGGAAGCCCTGTACCATTTTTTTAGATTCCACGTATAAGCAATATATGATATTTGTCTTTGTCTGAATTACTTCACTTATGATATCTCTAGGTCCTTCCATGTTGCTGCAAATGGGATTATTTTATTCTTTCTCATGGCTGAGTAATATTCCATTGTATATATATATATACCACATCTTCTTTATCCATTCCTCTGTCAATGGACTATTTTTCAACATATGGCTGTTTTTGTTTTTGCTTAATCTATCAGAATAGCTAATGTAAGTCTTCTGTTACAGTATGAGATTTGAGCACTTAATAAGCTCTGTTTTCTGGCTTAAGTGGCAGTAAATTTAAGTGTAGTTTAATTAATAGATTTTTCAGGATGTTTTACATAACTTTTCATTCCCTCATCAGTTTTACTCTTACCAAATTATTCCATTCTGAAATATTTGAGGAGGTAATTTTTTTTTAAATTAATTTATTTAATTAATTTTGCCTGCATTGGGTCTTCGTTGCTGCACGCGGGCTTTCTCTAGTTGCGGTGAGTGGCGGCCACTCTTTTTTTTTTTTTTTAATTATTATTTATTTATTTATTTATTTATTTTGGCTGTGTTGGGTCTTCGTTTCTGTGCGAGGGCTTCCTCTAGTTGTGGCAAGCGGGGGCCACTCTTCATCGCGGTGCACGGGTCTCTCATTATCGCAGCCTCTCTTGTTGCGGAGCACAGGCTCCAGACGCGCAGGCTCAGTAGTTGTGGCTCACGGGCCCAGTTGCTCCGCGGCATGTGGGATCTTCCCAGACCAGGGCTCAAACCCGCATCCCCTGCATTATCAGGCAGATTCTCAACCACTGCGCCACCAGGAAAGCCCGAGGAAAGTAATTTTTTCCTTTGCTATGTTTCAGTTAGTAGAACATTAAACCTGATCTTCTGTTTTCCTAGAAAATCAGGTATTTGGTTTATCAAAGAAACTAGTCCGAAGCTTTGAAGTATTGTCCTTAACCAGAAACCCTATGGCTGTGGCTCTGCAGGAGCCTGACCCTTTCATTAGAGGCAGCTAGGAAACAGACCTTGGGAAAAATAACAGCACTCTCGTTAATTATATTTTGGGTAAATAAGGTTTCATAGTATGAAGCCTGTTTTTAATTAGATTGCCTTGATTCATGGGCCATGCATTATTTCCTGAAAATTTTGTTTTGAAAGCTGAAAGACATTTCAGAAAGGTAGCTCTGAGCACAGTCCTGTAGTCCTGTTATAGGGTGAAGGCAGACTCCTGGGGTTAGGACAGGGCTTGGTGGGACATCGTAATGTGAAGGCGGAACTGAGTACAGTGGCAAAGCTTTGTGATGGAAGCTCTTTGTCCCACTTATTCTGTTGTTCTTTCCATTAGAGTTTTTAATATAAACTTCCCTTTTATTGTGGAAATCTTTTTTTTTAATTGAGGTAACATTGGTTTATAACATTACGTAAGTTTCATATGTACATTATATGGAAATCTTTTTCAATAAAGCAGAACAGTGGCTGTGACTTGAGAAATTCATCAAATATAAAGCAGTTCTTAAAGGTACTTCAGCTTACAGGTCAAAGGAATTGTTTTCATTTTCAAAAGAGACCTTGTGGCTTTTGGAGCTATTTATTGACATATGAAAATGTCCACAGAGATTGCTTTCTGTGGCAAAGATAGACAGGAAAAATGCCCTTTACTAAATGAGGGGAATGGAAATTTGATGCAAGGAATGTCTTTCTGGCTGGGTTGCGTCAAGCCCGGCCAACCATTTAGAAAAATAATTCATCAGCCAGTGAGGCAGCTCCAACTCTAGACACACTTATCCAAACAAGGAGATAAGCCAAATAGGGTTTCAGCACATTTGGTAAGAAAATATACAAACTGCCCTGCCAGAAAGAGCGCCAAGAAAGTTCACAGCAGCCTTTTAAAAAAAAAACTTTCCATGGTGACAGATTTTTATTGTTAAAGCATTTTAACCTCAAGACCCTTCAGCTTGGTTTGAATTCAGACCCATTCTAGGTAAAAATGCCTCTTGCGTGCAGAAAAGTACGGAGCAGACTGTGCTCACATTCCAGTGTCTTGGACTAGTGCTCAGGTTGCGGGCTGTCTGGTGCCGACCCCCAGCGCTGCGCAGAGACAAAGCCTCACTCACCTAAGTCAGAAAGTTCCTTTAAGGAGTTCACCAAACTTAAGTCTTAGCAGTCACGTATCCTGCGGTTCATATACACATACTAACCTCTCTAGTCTCTGCCCAAAAAAGACCTACAGGAAGTTAAGGGAAGCTATTCAGTTTATTGTCACCCATGACCTTGCTGTTAACATCACAACTTGAGGTAGATAGTTTCACCTTTCAAGTCATTTCAGCCCTGAACTCCAAGACTTGTAGTTTGGCAGTGCGGCCACCAGGTGGAGGTGTTGTCCTAAACACAGGTCTCACAGCAGCTGCTCACAGGTCTCATATAATGCTTTATATCCCAGGGCAAGGCCGTTAGATTTATAACCAGTTTTCCAGTTACTTATTAACAAACTTATTAATAATGATAAAAACATAACAATAATAAACACCTGGCTAAAATAGCCCCAGCATTATTTTTAAATATTGTGTAAGAAGACATGGGATTTGGGATTATTTAATTTTTAAAAATTTGTGCTCATCTCTTTGGGTTTCTTTTGTATAATTAACATGTATTATATTATTTTTGAAAGGGAAAGATGAAAATACCAATTGTTTTCAAAGCTGTACTTTTGAGGAACTTTTAAAGAAGCACAGGTCCCAGTGGTACTTTTGTCTTATTAGCCCTTTCTCAGGTAGCTTCTTGCAAGGCTGCTTGTTGTCAAAAGCTGCAGCCTGAGTACCAGCAGAATATCTAGTGCCTCTGGCTACTTATCTAGCTGTGGCAAAGGATCTGCTTTCTGTCACAGTCATGGCGATCTCTTCCTCCTGTCAGATTTTTAATGCTAGCAATGGAAAATTATTAATTTTATTAATTATTAATCTTTTTCACTATCTTACAGTATGGTCAAGAATTTTCCTCCCTGTTTAAAAAGAGGTTTTACCCCAGTACCTGAGTATCAGGGAAGTAAAGCACTCCCTTTTCTTCTGTTTCTCAGACCAGAAGGAGTTATTTTATTTACTGTGATAAAGTTCTTAGCTCTTAGTGTCAGGTAGTGATGAACTTCCCATTTTGAAGAACTGTGATCTCCTTTTCAAACATTATTTTATATAATCCACACTTCAGCCCAGTGAGGTAGGTTATCATACTCATCTTTTTATAGATGAGAAAACTGAGGCATTTGAGAGATTAAGCACATAGCCTTTAAGTGATAAAGGCCAGAGCCTGGACTTTCTAGACAAGGGGCGGGGTGCTAGCTGGGGCTTTAATTATAAAGAACCTAAAATAGAAAGATCGTGTCCCTTTATCATAGAATATTTTGACGTAAAATGTAAATCTGGTATTGTGCAAACTACAGATTTAAATTGGTTCACATGGCTGGAAGACCTGTAAGAAATTTCTCATTTCAAAGGAATCCAGTGTTTGTTTCAGTAACGTTTTAGCACCTCTCCCCAAAAGTGGTAACTTCTAAATGCCCCTTATTAAGGGATTGGTTAAATAAATTATGGTATATTTATATGATGTGAAATAATATTCAGCCATTAAAAAGAATAACCAGCTAGATGTACTTATATGGAAAAATCACCGTGACTTATTAGGTGAAAAAGCAGATTGCAGAATAAGTACTATTCCTTGTTTTTTTGAAAAAGTATGTATTTGTAATTCGTATCTTTTCTCCTTTATTTTTTAACTTTCTAATGAAATATATTTTATATGCAGTGATATTTACAGATTTTAAATATATTGTAGTACTTAAGTCTGGAATAATATACTGCAAATTTTTAAGAATAGTTACCTCTAGGGAATGGGATTAGCAAGAGGAGAGAGGATCTTTCACTTTTGGCTTTTTTTTTTTTTTTTTTTTTTTTAATTTATTTGTTTATTTATTTTTATTTATTTATGGCTGTGTTGGGTCTTCGTTTCTGTGCGAGAGCTTTCTCCAGTTGTGGCAAGCGGGGGCCACTCTTCATCGCGGTGCGCGGGCCTCTCACTATCGCGGCCTCTCTTGTTGCGGAGCGCAGGCTCCAGACGTGCAGGCTCAGTAATTGCGGCTCACGGGCTCAGTTGCTCCGCGGCATGTGGGATCTTCCCAGACCAGGGCTCGAACCCGTGTCCCCTGCATTGGCAGACAGATTCTCAACCACTGAGCCACCAGGGAAGCCCCCACTTTTGGCTTTGATTGAGGTTTTTCTAATGAGTATGTATTCCTTTCATAAATGTGTGTGTGTGTGTGTGTGTGTGTGTGTGTGTGTGTGTGTGTGTTTAACAAAGGAAAAAGGCACACGTGGTCACAGTCATGGTCGCCTTGAGAAGCTTCCCAGGGCTCTCAGTGATCCCATCTTCTATTCTGAAATCTCCTATCCTGAACAGGAGAATTCGCCAGGGAAATTGTACTTTAGCAGCTGAGAATTTGGGGAGCCAGAGGTGACAGAAATAACAAAGCCACTCTCTGTGCATCCTTTGACTTGGGCCCCACCCTCTTTATCAATCCCCAGCTCTTCATTGTTAGGGGAAAAAATAAGCTGCACCGAGATTCCTTCCAATTCTCTGGGCACCTGGAATGCCTCTTTATTTAATACATTTTTGAGCAAGCATGTTAAGTATTCCCAATTTTTAAGATAAACAGATCAAAAGGGCAAGTATAGCACACATTCCTTTTTGTTTCCCTGTAACATACAGCCCTGCCTGTCACAAGCAGATAATGATTACTGAATAAATTAACAAGTTATTAATGTACTTTATTAAAACAATAGAATACTGAATTTCATGGACAGTGCCATCTATCTGACTCCCCTCCTACTTTCTGTCAGCACTTCTGCCCACCCTCTCTTACTTTCAGAGTCAGTTACTTCCTTTCTGCGTGTTTACAGATAAAAATGGCCTTGGTATGGGTTGGGGGGCGGGTGTTGGAGGGAGAGGCTGCAGTGAGAGATTCTGTTTTCTCATGGGTGGTTTCATTATCACCCAAATGCTAGGCCTTTGGGTAAATAAAGCAGGGGGAGGGGATGTTACCGGGTTTAGGCAGTGCAGTGCCTCCTCCACCCCGACCCCGACAATGGGCTTGATGAGAGCCCTTCCTGTCCCTCGACTTGAGGTTGGAGTCACTGCCTCAGGTCTCCCTTTATCAGAGTCGCAGGACTCCAGTAACCATGCTTGGCTCCTTCCTCTGCCTGCTGTTGCCCCTTTCAACTGGTTAAAATCACATCCTAGTAGGGATGGTGACGGAGTAACAAAGCTAAGGTTAGTCTCCATATTTTCTAGCTCTCATCTCGCCCATATTTCCTCTTAATCCCTTAATAAAGGGACTAATTCTGGGCTTCCCTGGTGGCGCAGTGGTTAAGAATCTGCCTGCCAACGAAGGGGACACGGGTTCGAGCCCTGGTCCGGGAAGATCCCACATGCCGCGGAGCAACTAAGCCCATGTGCCACAACTACTGAGCCTGTGCTCTAGAGCCTGTGAGCCACAATTACTGAAGCCCATGTGCCACAACTACTGAGCCTGTGCTCTAGAGCCTGTGAGCCACAACTACTGAAGCCCACGTGCCACAACTACTGAAGCCCACCCACCTAGAGCGGTGCTCCGCAACAAGAGAAGCCACCACAATGAGAAGCCCGCGCACCGCAACAGAGTAGCCCCCGCTCGCTGCAACTAGAGAAAGCCCGCACACAGCAACGAAGACCCAACGCAGCCAAATATAAATTAATTAATTAAAATAAATTAATTAATTAGCTAATTAATTTTTTTAAAAAGGACTAATTCTGTAATGCACTAGCATAAGAAAGCACCAACATTGTAAGCAAAGAGAGTCTTACCTTTATGAGGGAAAGGAAGGAAGGGAATTAATTTTTACTGCTGGCTACGTGTCAGAATACTATGTGTACAAACATTATTTCATCTAATTCTTAAAACAGCCCTGCAAGACAGGTATTATCACCACCTCCATTTCACTGCTGAGATAACAGAGGCTTCAGAACAGAGGGTGAGCGAGGGCTGTCCAGCTCCAAAGCGTGTGCTGTCTCCACTCACCTCGGCTTGAGACTTGGCACGAACGGCAGTGATAACATTTGTAATGTGCCTAGTCTGGTGCCTGGCACCTACTTTAGGAAACGTTCCTCCCAACAGCCTCCTTGGAAGCGCAGCCTTCGAAAGTAATGTCTTTTCACCATACTTTTAACAGGACCCAGGACAGTGATCCACCCTAAAGCACGAATCATTGCAGAAGCCGGGCCCATAGTGATCGGCGAGGGTAACCTAATAGAAGAACAGGCGCTCATCATAAATGCGTGAGTGAGACTCTTACAGATGCTCTGAATCAGGTGCCACAGAGAGTGTTTCCATTCATTTCAGCCCCATCTCTAGGGACCTTTTACAACTGACATCTGGAAAGCCCACTCTTTGAGAACTAGGGAAACACTAAGCATCTTTTTCTTTTTTTTTAATTAATTAATTCATTCATTCATTTTTAACATCTTTATTGGAGTATAATTGCTTTACAGTGGTGTGTTAGTTTCTGCTTTATAACAAAGTGAATCAGCTATACATACACATATATCCCCATATCTCCTTCCTCTTGCGTCTCCCTCCCACCCTCCCTATCCCACCCCTTTAGGTGGTCACAGAGCACCGAGCTGATCTCCCTGTGCTATGCGGCTGCTTCCCATTAGCTATCTATTTTACATTTGGTAGTGTATATATGTCAATGCTACTCTCTCACTTCTCCCAGCTTACTTTCCCCCTCCCCGTGTCCTCAAGTCCATTCTCTACGTCTGCGTCTTTATTCCTGTCTTGCCCCTAGGTTCTTCAGAACCTTTTTTTTGTTTAGATTCCATATATATGTGTTAGCACACGGTATTTGTTTTTCTCTTTCTGACTTACTTCACTCTGTATGACAGACTATGTCCATCCACCTCAATACAAATAACTCAATTTCATTTCTCTTTACGGCTGAGTAATATTCCATTGTATATATGTGCCACATCTTCTTTATCCATTCATCTTAAGCATCTTTTTCAACACAAGTAATTAGTAAATGAGGAAACCAAAAACCAGAGGGGTAAAGAGACTTGTCCAAGGTGAGATAGCTCGTAGGTGGATGACCAGAATCTCCGAGTCTCAGTCTGATAATCTTCCCCTTACGTATGACAGCCTCTTCTGTTCCTTAAGCAAACATTTCCTGAGGACACCCCCAATGGCCCAGTGCTGTGCTCACTGCCTCAAATAGTCTTTTGGTTGGATGTCTTGGTTCTGGCTGCAATGTTATTATTCATACCTAGACATGTGAACTTAAATCTGATGTATATTTTCATATGCTTTGGGGGGTAACACTCAGAATTATATTTGAAAAATTGGGGGTCCTAGAGGCAATTTTTAAACTTTATAAAATATTAGAACATGTACATGATCTTAGTGAACTAGACTATAATACCTATGAAATTTTTATAAGCATTTGTAAAGCTTTCTAGGTAAAATTTTGGCAGGAAATTCAAGCTTATACCTAATTTATAGCAACAGTGTATGGAATTTTTAATAAAGACCTTGGGAAAATACTTAACTGTGATAAAGAGATTGATTTCTCTTAATGCTTACTTAGGATTTGGGAGTTTCTTACTATATTAAGCAGTTTCTTTTTAAAATATATTTTGGCACCTTTAGTGTAAGTCAATTAACAACAGTTAGATTCTGCAGTAACTCAGCTGTCAGAGATAAAGCACTGTTTTTAAATGGCTTTTTCCTCTTAGACCACAAACATTTTATGTTCTAAATGTTTCAGCTATCCACCTAACAGCATAAAATGATTATTTAATGTGAATATCTGTTTACATTTCACAATCTTGAATTATTATTAAGAAAGGAAATTTTTCAAGTTCGGCATGATTTTGATTCCATTTCAACAACCCGAACGTCCTAGCCAGCATCTTTTCTACCTTGTCCTGGGAAAGGCACACTGGGCTTTGAGTTTAAAAAATAAACAAAGAAAGGCTGACCTTCTGTACACACCTATGACTTCTTTACATTTCAGTAGTTCTTTTTCAACTCAGAATAAAGTCTTCTGCAGCATAGAGGATAAATAATTCACTTGGATTAAGAAATTACTTACATCGTTACATATATTAAGCTTGACGGAGGTAAAATTGAGAGAATGAACCCAAATTCCAAAACAGCAGAATAGCTTATTGCATTGTTGACTTGTTGATACTTTGTCTCTTCTTTTTATAGTCACCCTGAAAATATCACTCCTGATGCCGAAGATCCAGAGCCCAAACCTATGATCATTGGCACCAATAATGTGTTTGAAGTTGGCTGTTGTATCCTTTGCCATAATTTAAGCTAAATCATTTCCAGCTGTCTTTTGGTACCTAAATCTCCTCTGTAGAAATTGTTGTAATTTATCTATCAAATACTTACATTATATATATATAATTATTTTCAACACATAATATAATTGTATATAATGTATGTTATATATTATTTAATTTATATTATGTGTATATATAAATATATATAAACTGTGTTTTTAGGACTAGGCCATCCAGCTCTTTGAAAAGACTTATTTACAGTATATCAAAAAAATATCCCCTCTGTTCCATTGAATAACCCGAGTAAAAGAAGTGTGCTGTTTTCAGGTGTGCATGCATGCACACACAAACTCATACTCACCTTTTGGAACCATCTTGCTCCTGTTGCTACATCTTGTTGGCAGGTACAGTGACTGAGTGGCCGTAGACATGAAACAGAGTAATCTTGGCTTCAATCCTGGTTTAAGAACCACACTCTGTCCATTTGATTCCTATATAGTTTTAGGTTGACAGTATGTTGTTGTCTGATACAAGGAAATGGTGGATGGAGATGAAAATATTTCATTCTTTGCATTTTTCCCCCCAAGTGTCACCAGTGCCTTTGCTGATTTCATACTCTAAAAAGATAGTAAAATCTTTTCAAGATGTCAGCGAAACATTATTTTATAATAGAAACTACTTGAAGGAGAAAATCTAAAGGTTTAACAATAGCAAAATATTTAAGTAAATTAAGCTGCAAGCATAAAATGGACCACTAGAACCATCAAGCAGTCATTTACAATTATGTTTTTAAAGATTTTTGATGGTATGGGATAAGGCTTGCAAATGGAAGTGAACCGAATAAAGCGAGCTACAGACGTTTATATGGTTTGATTTTGTACAGTTTGATTTCCAGTTATATAAAGGGAATTATATATATTTACATAAAGATATATCAAGCCATTAACAGTGCTACCCTTAAGTGATTGGGTGTTAGTTTTCATTTTCTTAATTGTGAAAATATGTTACTCATAATTAGTTTTCATTTTCTTAAAACAACTGAAAATATGTTACTCATAAAATCGGGGTATAAGGTGCTCATTTCTTTAAAAATATAGAAGACATTTATTTATACTTAAGATATTTCTATATAAAGATTAAAACTTTACTTGCAGACTGCCCTGGGCAAGGAGTTCTGGCCAGGCCAGCCTGCGTGGCCCGTCCCATGCCTCTGTCTCTGCCCCAGTGCAGGATAAGGACAGAGTGAATTAGTAGGGAAGAAAGATGAACATATTCACAATGTCTACTTAACTCTGGCTTACAGATTCCCAAGCCATGAAAATAGGAGATAATAATGTTATTGAATCAAAAGGTAAGTTATGTTTGGAACTTTATTGTGAAAACTGATTACCTCCTTTCTCTTTGTGGTGTTCCAGAAAACAGCCTAAGTACAGACCACAGCAAAGTGGTGTGCTTGGAAGGAAGGCATGGTTGGAAGTGGGCTAACAAAGCTGTGAGACAAATTCTTTGCCTTTAAGGAACCTAATCTAGTAATGTGTTTCATACATTAAATTAAAATTCTAGCTATGTACATTTAAATCAGGATTGAGTTAAACCATAAACTTCAGGTGAAAGATTTGAAAAAGATTTCTCCAAAAAACTAGTGTCTGACTTCCCCGGTGGCTCAATGGTTAAGAATCCGCCTGCCAGCGCAGGGGACACAGGTTCGAGCCCTGGTCCGGGAAGATCCCACATGCTGCTGAGCAACTAAGCCTGCGAGCTACAGCTACTGAGCCCACATGCTACAACTACTAAAGCATGCATGCCTAGAGCCCATGCTCCACAACAAGAGAAGCCACCACAATGAGAAGCCCATGCACCACAGCAAAGAGTAGCCCCTGCTCGCCACAACTAGAGAAAGCCCACGCGCAGCAATGAAAACCCAATGCAACCAAAAATAAATAAATACATAAATAATTGTTAAAAGCCAAAAAAACTTCCTTCCTTCCTTTAAAAAAAAAAAAACAAAAAACTAGAGTCAGTGGTAATTTAGTTGATTAACGTTATTGTAGAATTAAAGAAAAAAAATTAGTTTCTCTAGCAGTTTGCTTTCTTGAATTTCAGGACTGCTTTCCCCTAGCCCATCAGAAACAAATGTAAGCTACTTTATCATAGGCGGGGCTAGGCGGGGGCCATGTAAGTCACCATCACTGCTGGGAAGCAGCTCCAAGAGCTTGTCCAGAAAGAACTGGAGTGATAAGACTTTTTTAGAATAGTGCCTTTCCTTTCTTGGTCTTGATTGGCATGAAAGAAAATGCTTTCTTTTTAAAAAAATAAAATAAAATTAGGCTTTTTGTTAATCTGCTTAATGGTTTTTATTTAATTTGGATTACCAATTATGATGATGATGATTCCCACTGTCATTTTCTATTTATTGTATACTTACTATGTGTCACACCTGTGCTTGACACTTTACATTTACTATCTCATTTATTCCTTACAGCAAACTATGAAGTGGGATGGTCTCCATTTTATAGATGAACTTGCTCAGAGAATTTACAGTGACTTGCCCAAGATTGCACAGATAGCAGCAGAGCTCTGTTTTGAAGGCCCTTGATACTAGTCTGGTGCCTGCCTCTGCGCTGTACAAACTCTGGACTAAAGTGATTTCTTAATATTTTTTTAAGGGCAGTTTGTATTTTTAGACTTGCATCATCTTAGGAAAAAAAACAGTGTTCTAGTCCTTGAGTGTCTTACCTGGTAGTTCTCTCTGTGTCTTTCCTGCAGCGTATGTAGGCAGAAACGTAATACTGACAAGTGGTTGCATCATCGGGGCCTGTTGCAGCCTGAACACGTGTGAAGTCATCCCTGAGAACACAGTGATCTATGGCACAGGCTGCCTTCGTCGGGTGCAGACTGAGCGACCGCAGGTACTAGACCCTCTCTTTTAAAGAGAGTCTTTTCTAGGGCTGCTGATTTTCCCAAAATACCACATAATTGTTTTAATGGGGCAGCAAGTCAGCTGTTTAAAAAGCAAATAATTAAAATAAAACGTGAGAGAAACATTCCTAAAACTATAATTTCTTTGTAATTTTTGAGTCCTTAATATCAGAAATACGTCCAAAGATGACAATGACACATTGATTATGGGAAAAGAAAATCCAGGGATGTTATTCCTAGTCTTATGTATTTTCACTGGAGGTGCATCACCAAGCCTTACAAACTACATGGATTTGCTCCTAAAAACACCAACCTTGGGGCTTCCCTGGTGGCGCAGTGGTTGAGAATCTGCCTGCTAATGCAGGGGACACGGGTTCGAGCCCTGGTCTGGGAAGATCCCACATGCCGCGGAGCGGCTGGGCCCGTGAGCCACAATTGCTGAGCCTGCGCGTCTGGAGCCTGTGCCCCGCGACGGGAGGGGCCGCGATAGAGAAAGGCCCGCGCACCGCGATGAAGAGCGGTCCCCGCACCGCGATGAAGAGTGGCCCCCGCTTGCCGCAACTGGAGAAAGCCCTCGCACGAACCGAAGACCCAACACAGCCAAAAATAAATAAATAAATAAGAAAATCCTTTAAAAAAAAAAAAAAAAAAAAAAAAAAAAACACCAACCTTGGAGGGTAAGGAATGAACCTACCAAATTTATACTGAATAGCCAACTTGGGTTCGTCTATTAGTTTACTAACATAGATGCCTTGACAATAAACACAGCTTGTGAATATGCAGGTGTATTTAGATATTTTCCTGTCTTATGAGAAATTGTCCCCTCCTAATAATAACCAAGGATAATGGGAAGTATGTATTTGGAGTTGCACATTAGAGCAGGAGATAAGTAAGGTAGGGCATCTGGGACTTCCTTAGGACAGAAGACATTCTGATTGAAGTTTGGAGCCTCACTGTTCGGCCCACTCAGTATATTACCCAGCCTCCTTCCCTTTCCCCAAAGAAAGTATTTTGCAAGACATTTAGCACTTTTGGTTCTTAGCCATATTTTATCAGAAATTAAAATTCCAGTTCTTTCTGGGTGATTGTAATTCTGTAATGTTTGGCTTTTATTATTATTACTATTATTATAAGCAAGTATTACCTCTGTAGACCAAAAAGGAAATAAGAACAAATCCAGTATTTTTTCACTATCTTTCTGCATAACAGCAAAACGATTGACGAGGGAGAAATGAAGCTGGAGTTGGGTTAAGGGAGATTAGAATTAAATGAGCAAGAATATCTGAAGTTTAATACATAATGGTATGTATGCAACACTGTTTTCCATTATCTTGCTGATCGTAAGGATCATGTAGAGGTCCTTATTACAAAGGATTCACCCAGACTTTTGGAAACAAAGTTCTTAGGGCAAGGGCCTAAAAGTCCATAATTTTCACAAGTACTCCAAGTGAGATTTACAGTGAGGGAAGTTTGAGCAAAGCTGGTATATGAAGAGTGAAGATCAGGTGAGTATCACAGCTGTGTGCTCTGTAGGTCGTGTAGAAAGCAGTGTACTCGGGGTATTTTACTTGTGTTGTCTACTATAATTGGAACTTTTTCAATTCTTAGAGTCCAAGGTGAAATCTACGAAAGCAAGGTTGAAAACTGATTAACATATATTTTTATATGTAAAATTTTTTGGCTTTTTCTTATTACCAAACTTAATGTATGTTCATTGTAAATTGAAAAAACAGAAGCAAAAATAAGTCAGTGAATGGGATCCACTTCAGGGGGCACAGGTTCGATCCCTGGATCCCTGGTCATGGAACTAAGATCCTGCATGCTGCACAACAGGACCAAAAAAAAAATAAGTCAGTGAAAATCACCTGTAATCCCATGACATAGTGATAATCATTTCTACCTGATACTCTTTGCTTTCTGCTGGTCAGTTCTTAATTCTCTTATCTTTTTAGCCCCAGACACTACAGCTGGATTTCCTGATGAAAATCTTGCCAAACTACCATCACCTAAAGAAGACTATGAAAGGAAGCTCAACTCCAGTTAAGAACTAAGAACAATATGTGACATCAAGATAACATTTGTCTTTGACCACTGTCTTCTGAAAGAGCCACAGTGTTTATGCACTCTTAGCAGTCTGCAGAGGAATATGTGTTGACTTTATCTTGTAAAATTGAGTTAGAGAGGAAAGAAATGGGTTTTCATTGTAACTGTCCTCTATAATTTATATAAAATGTATTATTTTCTGATGTCCTTGTCCCATTTCTGATAATTTACAGATTTCTTATTTTGTGTTGTTTTGTTATGTAAAATGTTGGCCATGAATTTTAGTTATATAAAAGACTACCCATGAGAAGAAAGAACATATTGTTATGTATTTATATTCTAGCATTTACTAAACTAAATAAAAATGTTGATGAAAGGACTTTCAGTGAATATACTTTAATCAATTTTTCTACTTGCATCAACTTTCCCAAAATAGCTCTTTTTTTTTTTTTTAATTTATTTATTTATTTATTTTTGGCTGTGTTGGGTCTTCGTTTCTGTGCAAGGACTTTCTCTAGTTGTGGCAAGCGGGGGCCACTCTTCATCGCGGTACGCGGGCCTCCCCCTATCGCGGCCTCTTGTTGCGGAGCACAGGCTCCAGACGCGCAGGCTCAGTAATTGTGGCTCACGGGCCCAGTTGCTCCGCGGCATGTGGGATCTTCCCAGACCAGAGCTCGAACCCGTGTCCCCTGCATTGGCAGGTGGACTCTTAACCACTGCGCCACCAGGGAAGGCCCCAAAATAGCTCTTCTAATTTTTATTGTGTACTAGCTATATATTAAAGCGAATGTGGATTTGTAGCTATTTAAAATTTCAGGTGAAATTTCAGCAGCTATTGAATTAATTTAGACTTCATTTTGTTTCCAAGAAAAAGATTTTTTTTCTTTTTCAGTAAAACAAAAGTAATCAGGGAAAGATGTATTCAGTAGAATACAAAATCAAAAAGAATGGTGTCTGATGAAAAGGACAAGTAAAATGACCATTGAGTGGTATTCTTAGGTTTCTGAGAACAATGAAACTAGAAGAGATTTTGATATATTTATAAATGTATGAAATTATTTTGGCATATTACTAATCACTAATTATCCACCTTGTCATAATTCTATTTACCTAATTACATAATGGGCAAATTATTGAGGATTTTATTGTAATTCCAAGTTTTTTTAATAATTCAAGTGCATACATTTAATGGGACATACTTTTTAACTTTTGAATCAGTAGATGTTGATTAATACTAAGACATTAAATGCTAAAATATTTTCTCTTGAAACTTTCTTTTTCATTGAAGTATAGTTGATTTACAATGTTATGTTAGTTTCAGGTATACGCAAAGTGATTCAGTTATACGTATATATGTATTCTTTTTCAGATTCTTTTCCATTGTAAGTTATTACAAGATTAATTTTTAATTGTGGATAGTAAAAAACTATTTTTGAATTTCTGAAACTGACTGGTACAAATTAGCCTTTGTTCCAATTGTGAACGACTTGATTTTGGTAAGAATATTCATGACTCAAGTTAGAAAACTGTACTACTACATATAGTGGTTTGAAAAAGGAGAACATCACATAAATGTCCTGTTTTTGATAACTGCTCTTTATTCATTTTTCAACCCCTGGTGATCAACTTACGATTCTGTTGATCATGAAAATTTCTAGATAAAAGATCAGAAGTCACAAAACTGCCCTTGAAATGCGGTACCAGTTCTGAAATATTATCTCTGGACAGGCTCTGATATGCTAATAAATGCCCTGTGCTCCAAACTATACAGGTAGTATGTGAAGACAGCAGTGAGATCCCTCCTGAGGACTTGGTAATAAGATATCCCCAGAGAGTCAAACTAGTTTAATCATCATGTGAGAAGAGCCTCAACGTTTCCCAGGTACACTGTGGCTTTTAATCACTGTTAACTCATTTGAGGAAAGAAAATGTCAATTTGCCAAGAGTTTAGAGGAACAAAATGTGACAGTGTGAATACAGTGTTAACCCACGGAGGGGAGGTGCTGAATCCAAGAGATGTGAGCCATTCAGTGACCAGAGGTGTTCTCTACTTCCGGTAGTATCAGCTTATGAAGACTTGCTGTGGCTTGGGAAGAACATCCCTCAAGACTTGCCACTTTGTCCTCTAAGTGCAAGCTTAACTGAGCCACCTTCTGATTGCCCATACAGACTCTAAGCTATCATTCAGGAAAAGGGGGAGCTCTGTATGAGAGCATCAGAATTCCATTCTGCACATAGTAAACTTAGAGAAGCTTTCTGATTTATACATCAGTGTCGTGTGAATTTAGTTTGTGTAGTTCTGCCTCCATGTCTGTCAGTTTAGTCTGTGAGTTTTGAATATTCTAATAAAATAGTTTATGACCCTTCAGGACAGAGAATCAAAGCCCAGACAGTTTATTGCAGTCTTTACTCTTTGGGGCTTCTCCATAGCCAGGCCCCCAGCCTTCTCCTAGTAACAGCCTCTGTCTCACTGAGACCACATTCAACACTCAAACTTCAGCACAGATATTCTAGGCAGTTATGCTAAGTGGTAGGACAAACCCTGACATGCTGGTGACATAAAAAGTAGCAACTAAGCAGGGGGAAGAAAGAAACCATTTTATCATCGCAATTTGGTGATAGTTCTTGGGTCAAGATGATGGGTTTTCACCAGGTGAAGTGTCAGGTCTAGAAAGGGTACTTTTTACCCTGCTGTCTACTTCATCCATTAACACACACTGTAGTGGTTTATCTATGCAGTGTAGAAAATTACCCTAAAATATAGCAGCTTAGAACAACAAATGTGTATTATCTTCGTGCGTGGTTTCTTCAGGTCAAATCTAGGAGCGGCTCAGCTGGTGGTCCTGGCTCAGTGCCCCTCATGACGTTTCACTCAAGCCAGACTGCAGTCATCTGAAGGCTCAACTGGGGCTGGAAGGTCCACTTCCAAGGTGGCTGCCTCACATGGCTGTCGGCAGGAGGCCTCAGCTCTGCAAACGTGAGCCTCTCCACGTGGCTGCTGAGTGTCCTCGTGATGGGGCAGCTGGCTTCCCTCAGCTTCCTTCAGCTTCCTCCAGATCCAAGCGAGGAAAGACCTAGTCTCCAACGTCACACACCACCACTTCCATTGCATTTTATCTGCTAGATGCAGGTCACTAAGTCCATCTCACACTCAAGGCGGGGTGATTAGGCTCTACCTTTTGAAGGGAGGAGCATCCAAGAACTTCTGTTCATGTTCTAAAGCTGCCAGCATACACACGCATCATTCCCACCTGGGTTCCTCCCTAGTGCACCGTCAGCATCTCTGAGGGGCCCCCACGCTGTGGAAGGACTGCTGTTTATTGATGGGCACACACATGACATCATTCAAGATCTTCATCGCATAACCTATAAACCCTGTCTTCTTAGACATTTAGATTACTTGTCCTAAATTTAGCATACATTTCATTAAGCATCAGTTTAACTTGTCCAGGCTTAATAGAAATTATTAATAAAAATCTTGAAGGATAAGGATGTTGAATGAGAGAATGTTGAAAATCATACAGAAATGCTAAAGTATGTACTTAGTAAACTCACTGACATTTTAAAAATTTGCATGTATTGAACCTATTACATGCCAGGCACTGTTTAAAGCAGTTTACACATAACTTATTCACTACACATTAACTTACTTAATACTCTTAATCAGGTAGGTAATCTTATTACCATTATTTTGCAGATGTGGAAATTGAGGCACAGAGAGGTTTAGTAATCATCCAAGGTCACTCAGCTGGTAAGTGGCATTTCAGCTCCGGAGTTCATAACCTTATCCCCATTCAATGCTGCCATTTGGAAGACTGGTTAAACCTTTTAAGATAGAGATTCCATAGCTTGGTGAGCTTCCTAAAAGCTAGTTAGGAAAACAGCTGCGGATTTGTCTTGCTTAGTTTTTGTTTCTCTTAAAGTTTTTAAACCGCATGAGACAAAACAATAGGAAAATTTTAAAAGAATTGTTTGGTCTTCCCACTGAATTCAGTAAGAATTACCCAAAGAGGGATTCTCATGATAAGGCTACAGGTCATTCTGTCCAAAACTTTGAACTACTTCTGCTTATTATTACTAATTAAGTGTGGTGGTAAATTGTGGTGGTATTTTTATTGTTGTTTTGACTTATAAAAGTAATATAATTTCATTTTAGACATTAGGAGGGTAGAGAGGAAATACTTCTAATTCCGTGGCCCACCCTAAAGCACCACCACTTTTATCATTTTAGTGTCTACTACTTAGTGTGCAATCCAACCACTAATGAAGGTAAATGAAGATAATTTAATCTTATAACTTCATAATTCCACTGTAGGCCTGCTGTTTTATCACAGGAGGGAAACAGGATCATTTTTTCCCCTTTTGGCTAGCAAATGGGTTCTCCTAGAGAATTTTATTATCCTTAGTAATCCAACCTATATTAAGGCTACTTTAAACATATTTTATTAAACATAAACTAGAAACAGTTCCTCGCCTGCCCCCTTCAAAGGGAGATAGATATATTTTAACATTTTAGAGAATTTACCAGGAGTAGAACCAGTGACGCTACACACATCCAAATGGGGGCTCGGGCACGGCATGTCCCTCAGAAGCATTGCTGGTCCCACCAGGGACCTAGCGAAGAAAGGTTTCTCAAATCTTTGTTATCATCCCACAGAAAAGAGTTTCCACACTAACTTCATGTGAGTTTGAGGGCTAAGTCTCTGAATTTAGATGTTCTGTTTCTTAAACCAACTCCACTTTCCTGCGATTCAGACCTTTGAACCAGTCCCTGTTCTCTGTGAAAAATAGGACTGGTGCTCAAGGCCCACCCACTTTTTACAACTAGTAAGTAGGCCAGACCCTGATGGGCTAGTCACATTTGTCCCTGAGTTGTATGCTTTTCCAAGTCAGTCACTTGTTCCCAAACTTGTTTATGCAAGTTGTACTCAGTAATTACATAATTTAAATCAGTATTACCAAAATCAAACAAATATGAGTGTGAAGAGAGTCGTAATCTCTCTGAAAATAAGTTGAATGCTTGCGAAAGACCTGATATCAGGAAGAAAAGATGCTGTGGAATTAGAAAGACCTGATATCAGGAAAACACAAATGTGAAAGTTTGGGTGGGAGGAAAGGATTGTCAAAATCTAGAAGAATTCTGCCGTCGGTTTGCTCCACGAGTGTTTTGAGTCCTCACTCCACTGAAACTAAAATTGGCAAGGCTGCTTGCTGTGCTAATGGTCACCTTAGGTGCGGCCCCAGTCAGCAGACCCCACTCAAAGAAAAGGCCTTAGCCTGATACCAAAGGAATGATAGATGAATGGACTTGTATATGTTTTAAATTAAAAATAAAGTTATAAGGATTTTTATTATAATTTTATGATTCCCCATTTTAACTGGCTTTTTTTCTCTTTAACTGACCAATGACAGATCCTGACGACATAGGGGAAGAGAGCTGCCACAGTATAATATAACCAGGAGCTGCCAACCGTACACAGGTACGGAGAAATGCGTTACCTGGACCTCAGTGCTTGCTAGTGACTTAAGTACATTTTGAAATGAATAACCTCATTTTTATAAAGATTACACAGAAGCCCTTATTTCTGGGTTAGATGTGCTTGATTTTTTTTTTTTTTTTAATCTTTTGGCCACACTGCACAGCATGTGGGACCTTAGTTCCTCAACCAGGGATTGAACCCACACCCCCTGCATTGTCAGTGTGGAGTCTTAACCACTGGACTGCCAGAAAAGTCCCCTAGATGTGCTTGATTTTAATATAGCGGATTTTTATAACTTAATTACCCATCATGTGCCTAAGCCTGCTATCTGAAAGGATGGTTTCAGATCTTTCAGCTTATCCTGTAACTGTGCCTAAAATATGCTTCTGTTTTACTTAAGGTTGGCATAATTGTAGATGTGTGATATATATTGCTTAAATGCTTACAGCCCAAAAGCGAAGGCTGCAACTTTATATTTACTCCTGTCGTTAGTGAACCTCTGCTGTCATGCTCAATATATTTTTTAATTGGGGAAAATGACCCACACCTGATCCCATATGCTGTCAGCCTTTATATTTTAACTTTATCATAATGCAGTAAGAAAAATTAGAAAGCTCTTTACTGAATTATAGATAAATTATTAAGGTGTGTTTGTGCTGGACGACAGAAAATCAAGTGCATTTGAGCTTTGAATATTGAAATATGAAGGGGGAAAAGTCATGCTGTAAATGACATTTTGCTTAAATCACCTTCCTCTTTCTGCAGTATACAAGGGCCCCTTCCCTATATTTCAAGCTTTGCGTAAAAGAAGAGCCATATTAGATCAGGGGCAAGCATCCATCCCTGCTTCATCCTTCTGAGCAGATCTTCAAATTTTGTTCAATTGTCTACCCAATCCACAAGTAAACCTCAGTCAGTCCATGCCAATGAGTGTTTGCCCTTTCCCTGGTCCACAATTGCACATGTAACTTAAATTTACTGAATTCAAGCTCAGGGAAGAACTTAGAGTTGGGGAGGAGATTTTCCTTCTGCCACAGGATGTGTATAGGGGAATAGGCTGCCTATTTGCCGCTGGCAGCCACCTTACCACCATGAGGGGAGGCAGCAGAATGGAAAGATAGGAAAAATATAGGTGTTCCAAGACATGGCTGAGCCTAACCTTAGAGCCTACCTAACCCTGAACTTGTTAGGGGAGACATTTTCTCATTGTCTTAGCTGGGGTTTCTATTACTTGCAGAAAATACAAAATTTTTCAAGAAATTTTGCCTCAATGTTTTTTTCTTTTTCTTTTCTTTTTTTTTTTTTTTTGTGGTGAAGCAAGGTACAGCATTTATTTGCAGGGCACAAAGCAAGGAGAATGGGCAGCATATGCTCAAAAGACCTGAACTCCCTGATGCTTTGGAGCAACGGTTTGTTTAAGGCAGCATTAGGAGCGAGGGTCACGGGTACATGATCAGCTCATGGACATTCTCCTGGTTGGTTGGTGGTGAGGTAACAGGGTGATGTTTTGGAAATCTTAATCATCAGTCTTCTGGTTCCAACCAGTCTGGGGTCTACATGCTTGTGGTCAGCATGTAGTCAACATCCTCCACTGGGTGGGAGGTCTTAGTTTCTTAGTTTATGTCTGAAGCAAGTTCCTGAAGCAACACCCCACTGTGTACTGCGGACAGCAGGCAGGACATGGTGGCAGTCTTCCCGCCTCAATTTTTTGGTGGCCCGCTTTGCTCGTGTAGTTAGCACAAGCCTGGTTCATCTGTTGAGCAACCCAGCACTGCCTGCTGCTGCATGGGTGGCAGATTGAAGAGGGGCAAGAATGAATAAACAGGGCAGAAAAGAAACTTTGTTAACAAGAGATGATGGTAGCTTGGGATGTAGCAATAAAGGTATGGACAAGTGGAAAAACTAAAGAGAGATTTACGAGATAAAATTGATAAGATTCAGGGATGGACCAAATATTGGGGGGAGGGAGAGACAAGGTGCCGAGCCTGACCCGGGGTTCCCACTTAGTGTAAGTAGATGTGTGTGGTCCACTCTGAGCTCCACAGGGCACAGCAAGAGGACAAGGTTGATGTGGAAGAGCAAGAATTGGGTGTTGGACACCTGCCTTTGAGATCACCAAGTTAGATTTTTCTAGAGCAGCTTGAGACATAATTTATCCTTTTAAAAGTGTATGATTCTGTGGTCTTTAATACATTCAGTGTAATACGATCATCATAACTAATTTTTTTTTTTAATATTTTCATCACTCCAGAAAGAAAAGCCCACACCCATTAGCAGTTCTTCCTCCTTCCTTCTCACCTCTGGCCGCCACTAATCAACTTTCAGTCTCTGTGGATTTGCCTGTTCTAGACATTTTATGTAAATGGAATCATGTAATATGTGGTCTTCTGTGACTGGCTTCTTTCACTTAGCATAACGTTTTCAAGGTTCATGTAAGTAATAGCACATATCAGTACTTCATTCCTTTTGATGGCTGAATAATATTCCAGTATATGGGTGTACCTCATTTTGTTTATCCATTCATCAGTTGATGGACATTTGGGTTGCTTCTAGTTTCTTTTTTTTTGCTATTATGAATAATGCTGGTATGAATATTTATGCACAAGTTTTTTTGTGTGACAAGTTTTTATTTCTCTTATACATACCTGGGAGTGAAGAAGAATTGCTGGGTCATATGGTAACTCTATGTTTAACTTTTTGAGGAACTACCAAACTGTATTCCAAAGTGGTTGCACCATTTTACCTTCCCATCAGCAACGAATGAGGATTCCAATTTTTCCACATCCTCACTAACACTTGTTAATATTTGTCTGTTTTATTTTAGCCATCCTAATGGGTGTGAAGTAGTGGTATCTTATGGTTTTGATTTGCATTTCTTTGATGACTAATGATGTTTGGGCCACAGATCATGGCTGGCATGCAAAAAGTATTTTAGTAATTGAAAAAAGTATTTTCAATATTATAAAATGGTTTGTTTTTGTTTTTTTTTAGCCGGGCCACATGATATGTGAGATCTTAGTTCCCCGAACAGGGGTTGAACCCTAGCCCCCTGCATTGGAAGTGCGGAGTCTTAACCACCAGACCAGCAGGGAAGTCCCATTGTAAAATATTTTGATAAAATATACATCCAATAATTTAACAGGTAATAATAACTGCATTGAACAGTACTAATTGAGCCATCAGGTAATGAACTAAAGTAAATTTACAGAGAAACAAGGGTTTTATCCTTTAGAAAGAAGCTTATACTCGAATTGGGAGGTATAATGAAAATAACACCTATATATGCACATTTATTAAGGCTCAAATCAAAACACTAATTACCTAAATACTTAACTTGTGGTCCATGGATTATATGCAAACTGTGGGTTTTTTCCTAAAAAGATGATCATGGTCCATAACTTCTGTGAATTTCTTAAAGAATTCTAACCACTACCACCCCCTGCAAAAGCTAAGAATGACTGCTCTAAAATTTTCATCAGGGAAAAAATGACTAATGCATTCTTAATGTCTGCTTCCATTAACATTTCTTTCTCAATGTTAGTTACTGGTTAAGTTATGCATTTTGCTTTGGTTACCATTTTTTCTAGTCAAGGCTTTCTGGGTCACAAGATAAAGATATCACTTCAAACTAGTTTAAGCAAAAAGGACTTTATGGAAGGCTCTCGAGGTGACTAATGGAATCCAAGGGCATCCAGCCTGGCTGGGACCAACAGAGGACTGGCCCAGGAAGCCGGCAGCCAGCTTCCCTCGCTCGAGTTCTCTCAAATTATCCGCTCTGCTGATCTCTCAGCGAAGCAGCCACCCCTGCTCATGCATGCCCCTGACCCAGCGTGCCTGCCCTCACTCCCCAGTTTCCACGTCCTCCGTTCACTGCCCTGCAGGAATGACTAAATAGTGTCTCACAGCCCCGATTCAAAACTCTCGGGATTGAGACTCTTGCTAGTCCCACTGCTAATCCCATCGGCTCTAGCCAGGAAGGCAGCATCCTGTGGAGCAAGTGTGACTCTGGCCCTGGGTCTGAGCAGGGACAGCTCTCAGGAAAGGGGAGCAGAGGCTGAGAGACACCCCATCTGTGTCTCCTGCTCCACTCAGCTGAAAATGAATTTGCTTGTCCGTATGCCTGAATTCCAGGAACTTTTCATTTATGTGAGTCTCTAGAATCTGAAATGAAATACTCTCATTTCCTATGGAGATGATAATTAAGAGAGAAGACTTATTGATCTTTTAGATCAAAATCTCCATTATGTTATCTTTATTGCAAACCAAGCCTTGAGGAATTTGTGTCACTTCCCATATTATAGTTTCAGATCCTGGCCACCATCACCACCACTGCCACACACACCCACGTACCCACTAGCTAAAAAGACAGATGCTTCCTTGAATATTTAGGTTAAACGTTGTCACGGTTGGCCTGTTGATCGATAGCAACCATCTGAAGAGGTGAATCCCAACCTGCAGTGTTGCATATATATTTTATTTCACAGACTCTCGCCTGTTTCCAAGAGTGCTGTGAGATTTGTATTTTTTTTTAATGAATTTAAATGAATATTGCTTTGAGAATTAAGTTTGACCATTTTCCAGTACCCAGTAGGCTAATAATGGACGTGGAAGCCCCCCCCCCCCGGGGAATCTGTTCAACTGGACGCACGCAGGAGACCCACCCCATCATCCACCATTCACGGTAGTGCTGGCTGCCGACACTCCCCTGAGCTTCTGATTCCAGCCAGAGTCTTGCTGCCGTGGACTTCACAGGAGGGTCATCATGCCCCGATTAGCGAGGAAGTCTGGAAACCATCAGCTTGTTACCTGAAAACTGGGTTTGCCTCTTGTTGGGCATCGAGCCAAAAGACACAACCAAGCCAAAGATCAGGAGAAGGAAGGGTTTATTATTACTTGCAGCAAGTAAGGAGAACACTGGGGATCTTTCCCAAAGCAGTGTCTCTCTGAACCACAAAATTGGGAAAGTTTTAAGCTAAGGGTCCATGCATATTCATGAAGGGGCTTGAGCAGAGGAGAATTCAGCATAGAATTGGGGCAAAGGTCAACAGAGTCCAAGCTTCAGTTGATTGAAGTCAGGAGGGTCAGGTCAGCACCGTCATTCCCTCCCCTACCTGCGGGGGAGCCTTAGTCCCTGCAGAACTCAAAGACACATTATCATGTATATCCCTTGAGGAAGAACTAGGACTCTGCTTTATCACTGCACTATTGTCTGACTCCTTTTCTCTGTTCCTATATTCCTTTGTTCCCTTAGCATCATTAATTACTGAGACGTGTTCAAGGGCGAGCATTGTGGCCAGCCTTAGATCCCAAAATGGCTTGGGCCAAAATTGCTTCTTCTTATGTCAAGAAAGCCATTCCTGGTTCTCTTTCTCCCAGGATCCCCTAACCTATCTGCTTACAAGCTCATAGGTCCTCTCCCTTGGCTGTACATCAGCCCCCCAGGCCAGACCTCATAGTCTCTGAAAAATTTTAAAGCTTTCCAGGTGACACACAACCCCCAAGGTTGAAGACTATCACATTTGATGGAATTTTCAGACAAAATGTGTGGCATAGGGCTTCCCTGGTGGCGCAGTGGTTGAGAATCTGCCTGCTAATGCAGGGGACACGGGTTCGAGCCCTGGTCTGGGAAGATCCCACATGCCACGGAGCAGCTGGGCCCGTGAGCCACAATTGCTGAGCCTGCGCGTCTGGAGCCTGTGCCCCGCGACGGGAGGGGCCGCGATAGAGAAAGGCCCGCGCACCGCGATGAAGGGCGGTCCCCGCACCGCGATGAAGAGTGGCCCCCGCTTGCCGCAACTGGAGAAAGCCCTCGCACGAACCGAAGACCCAACACAGCCAAAAATAAATAAATAAATAAATAAGAAAATCCTTAAAAAAAAAAAAAAAAAAAAAAAGAAGAAAAAAAAAAATGTGTGGCATAAATTGCAAAACAAGGGTAGGGTTGGGTTTTTTTGTTTTGTCTTCCCATATTTCAGTTTCATTATAAATATGTCTCATTCAGTACATAAAATTTGGGGGGGAAAAAAAAAACATTCACAACCCCAAAATAAGGAGAAAACCACTGGTACCATTTAATCGTATTTTCTACTAATGTTTTCTATCCATATTTTTTATATAACTAAGGCCCCAGTGTAAATACACAAAGACTATTTGGTTTTATTTTGTACTACTTGACACTGTAAGGAAGCATTTTCCAGGCAAGGCAGGCAGTATGGTTATCAGAAAATTAGAAGTAAAAATCCTCCCATCACTTTAAGGTCCATCCCTCCCACCCACCTTAGCCTCACTAGGTCAAAACAAGAACTCGACAAAGTATTTAAAATGTTAGAACACAAAAACAGTTAGTCAAGACTTAACTGGTTTTACCTCAGAGCCTCACCGGATAAGGGCTCTTTTAATAACAAAGCTTCCATTTAGGTATACTGAATTGCCTTCCCCTTCAGAGTCTATGGGCCACTTGCTTTGATGTGCAGTTCCCTTTAAACCTTGCTTGTTAGGCACCTGGAAATTCCTGAGAAGATCTTTAAGTCAACAATACAGATTTTTGAGCCTTGACCTGACCTGATGTCCCCTCCCTGCCTTCCCGAAGCCTCTTCCAAAGGCAGTGTGCCTGGGGTGATAACGGGATCCCAGCCCCAGAGGGAACGTCCATCCCGACTTACCACCACCCAAGTGCCAGAAGGGAGCTGCCAGCTGGAGGTGGCTTTTCCTGCCCTTGAGTGAAGGTGTTCGTTGACCCCCTCAGACTTCTGACAGCTCCCCCCAAAACAGCTTGCCAAGGGCAGGAGTCCTTGTCAATGGGCACCTGTCCTCTCTGGAAATCTGTAAATTCTCTTTGAACAGTTTATATCTCAATTAGGTTACTGTGCATAATTACGGAGGGTGACTCACGGAGAAATGAAACAGCTTAGAGAAATGATCACATATATACTATATATGCACACACACATAAACTGTCCATAAAGTACAAGTGTAAAGATTATGTGTACATGAAAACACATTATATTATAAAGGAGAGCGAGCCAGACTTCATTCTAGATGACAGTCCACCCCACCTGTCCCTTATGATCCACGGGCAGGTGTGGAAATGACAGAGCCTCCCTCTGAAGCCCCACCAGACAGTACAGATCTTTCTCAACTTACAATGGGGTTACCTCCTGATACACCCATCATAAGTTGAAAATACCATAAGTTGAAAATGCATTTAATGCACCTAACCTACAGAACATCGTAGCTTTGCCTAGCCTACATTAAACATGCTCAGAACACTCACATTAGCTTACCGTTGGGCGGAATCATCTAACACAAAGCCTACTTTATAATAAAGTGTTGACTATCTCATGTCATGTATTGAATACTGTACTGAAGGTGGAAAACAGGATGGTTGTCTGGGTCCAGAATAACTGTCAGTGAATTGATTGTTTACCCTCATGATTGCAGGGCTGACCCGAAGCTGAGACTCGCTGCCACTGCCCAGTGTCACTGGAGAGCATGCCGCCAGCCCAGGAAAAGATTAAAATTCAAAATTCGAAGTACGGTTTCTACTCACTGCATGTCACTTTCACGCCATCCTAAAGTCGAAAAATTGTAAGTCAAACTAAGCTGGGGACCATATTCTGTACTTGGTAACAGAGGAAAGGGCTTTACCCCTGCAGAGCCCAAATCAAGGCTTTCCAACTTTGTTTGCATAAAACACCACTGTTTTACAAAGTAAACATGAGCAGAATAATTTAACAAGAATGGCTGTTGTCTTTCAGGTAAACCATAGATTCTTTAGAATTTGAGACAAACTAAAGCCTTCACAATCAATCACTCTCTAAAAAATCATTCCAAAAATGTATTTCATTCATCAGAATGCTGCCTTTTTCCAAAAGAAATTTGAAGTGGGTTAAGGTAAAGAATGTGTACAGATTAAGATTAACAAAGTAGGGACTTCCCTGGTGGCACAGTGGTTAAGAATCCGCCTGCCAATGCAGGGGACACGGGTTCGAGCCCTGGTCTGGGAAGACCCCACATGCTGCGGAGCAACTAAGCCTGTGTGCCACAACTACTGAGCCTGCGCTCTAGAGCCCACAAGCCACAACTACTGAGCCCGTGTGCCACAACTACTGAAGCCCGCGTGCCTAGAGCCCGTGCTCCGCAACAAGAGAAGCCACCGCAATAAGACACCCACGTGCTGCAACGAAGAGTAGCCCCCGCTTGCCACAACTAGAGAAAGCCCGTGTGCAGCAATGAAGACCCAGCGCAGCCAAAAAAAAAAAAAAGATTAACAAAGTAGACAAGAACAGAGCAAGTGGGAAAATGAGGAGAAGCAGACATCCTAACCCTGAGAACTGGCTAACCACTGTGACTGACGGTCAGACTTGGCTTCAAGAGCAAGTATACAAGGCAGTTAGTAGGAAACCTGGAACATGATAAGGGCTAATAAGTCGTGGCCAGTATTATTATAATTCATAACCAGTATTACAGTTCTCAAATACCCATTTTACTTCATCGCATGAAGTTGCAGCTACATTCATTTTTAAGGCTTTAAAATAATTTTGGAACAAGATGCCATTGGATTAGAATCTTCTGGTACAGTGTAGCACCAAGCTCACTCTTCTAACTCAGGATCATCTGAGCCTTGCATTTCAGCAATTAAAAAAGAATGGAAACTCCCTGGCAGTCCAATGGTTGGAACTCCGTGCTTCCCTGCAGGGAGCACGAGTTTGATCCTTGGCTGGGGAACTAAGATTCCACCAGCCAAGCAGCATGGCCAAAAAAAAAAAAAAAAAAAGATTAAACTAGAAATGTCCTTTTCCCATACGTTTAGCTCTTCCATCTCTGACTGGAAAATTTGGAGGCAATAAGGTCCCCAATATTTTGGTCTGCAAGACATCTCTGTGATTCTTGATAGCCATGACAAATAAGAAAAAAGAGTAAGTTCCATTGTTCCCATCACATATAATGGAAGGTTTCAACTATAATAAGACTCTCAAAAAATATTTCTAGTGCAGGTCAGAGAGACACAGAATCGAACCAAACAGGATTTTTCTGTTATCTGTCATCTGGATCTGAGATGCTGCCCTCAAGAACCAGCTTGTACAGCCAACGGCCCCAGTGCAGTCCCTGCGACTCTCCCAGAAATGCCTCATGTCGGGGTCGGGAGTGAGTGTCGCACTTTATACAGCAGACGGTGGCTGGTACCAGCGGCACCACTGCAGACATTAGGAAAATTAGCGGGTCCCACCTGGGCACAGAGGCCAAGTCTCTCTCCATATGCTCTCCTTTAGCTCTTCCTTTTTGCCTTCTGCCAAATCCTCAGGTGAGTCCATCCTAAGAGTCACCTGAGATGATACCAGAAGGCGGTTTATAAAAGCATTACCTCTCCCCAGGTATCTAGCACAGTGCATGGTGCACGCTCAGTAAGTAAATGAATGGGAACCAAACAACATCCAAACAAAAATGACCCTAATGGTTCCAGTTCAGTCCAGAAAAACAAAACAAAAAAACCCCCACGGCATTTAAAGAAGAGAATGAGTCGTCAAATAAAATTGTCAAAATGAGACCCCCTAGATTTCACCCCATATGCAGCCTCCTCCTTCAGTCAGACCTGCCTGCTGCCCCTTCATCTCTATGATCATCCACCTCTCCTCATCTGATCAGAAACTATCATCAGCTATTATTATTTAGCAATTCTGTCTTAATGAGGTTAAGAAGATTGGAGGTGAGAGGAAGGACAGCAGATGGAATATATTCTATTTTCTGAATTGATAAGAGAAAGGAGGCAATATAGACATGGTCAATTTCCATCATTAATCAAATAGAAAATACTAATTTCCTGAAAAAATTTGTGGGTTCAATGCCTCTTTACTTTTTCTTAAAAAAATCTGCATTTGGTCCCAACCCACCAAGGTGAATGTAATTTTCTTGGATTTATCTCAGGCGAAAAACTACCCTATCTCGCTTCGTTCACAGTTAAGAACCTCTAAAAGCTACCTCCTGTCTATTGGAATTTTTATTTAACCAAAGGAATAAGCATTAATACTAATATATGTGTTGTTTACACTGTGATTATGCAAAGCGGAGAAAGTAAAAGAACAATTTGACTTGTAGAGTCTTTACATCATTGTTAAATTCTGCAACCCTGTCCCATCACATCCCCACACTAAAAATCTTCAGAGGTGATTATCAAACTTCATACATGTATTTTAAAAAGTTTGTTTGCATGTATAGAACATGATTCCACCTGTGATGTGAGCCTAGATACACAAACCCTATTTCACTATTAGGATTGTTGTTTGTTTCTTTAAGTAAAATTTCCAGCTGACACATGGTAGTTGTTAGAGGTGCTTAACCATGAGGGCAGCAGCTGGCGGCCAGGATTAGAACACGCCACGCTGGTCTTCAGAGAGCGAGGGGAGAGCCTTTTTCCCCTGACTGCTGAGCGGCGGGACCTCCATCAATCAGCCCAACACCCAATCTCTCAGCTAACAATCGACAGATTCTTAAGAAGTTTCTTCTTGCTTTTCTCCTGGAATGTTCCTACCACAAGATCAAAGCCACGCTCAGAAATATCACTACATGCTATCTACGCTGATTTTTTTTTTTTCAGTGCAAAGCAAGGAAGAGTGGCGTTGGCCCAGTAGTCCAGAAGCTCTTATCCAAGAGATGAGTGAAGGGAGGTTATAAGACCCTCCTTGTTTTACCTCTGATCCCAGAGGCTTGAGCCCCCAAAGGTCAAGATGGTGGCCTCCCTTAGAGCCCTGAAGGATGGGCCCAGAGCAAACTAAGCTGGGCCTGGATGCAGAGAAGTTAGTACACGGGTCAGGGCACGACAGTCCAGGTTGCTAGGGCTGACACCCCGTCCCCCGCCCTCCTCCCTGCCCCACCCCATTCCCCTTGCTCCCGCTCTGCCTGCCTCCCCTCACTGGCTTTACTGGTTTTACTTGCCCTTTAGCCAGCCTGGTCCATCCCACAGCAGACTCCCAGCCTCTGCTCTCTCCTCGTCCTCTTCATACCCCAGTTTCCACTGGTACCTCCTCCTCGGCTGCTCCCTAAATGATGCTGTTCCTTGGGTTTCTGTCTGGGGCCCTCCGTGAGTCATGTCACCCATGCCCCTGGCTTCAGCTGCCTCCAGTCTGCTCACTGTGGCCCGGATTTCCAGCCTGGCTGTCACCTGATATCCAGGCTCCGGCCGTCTTCTGGAGAGCACCACCCGATGGCCTTCCAGCCCTGCATTCACCGTGTGCTTCCGCCCGACCAGCCTCCCAGAAGTGCCTCACGGGGGGGGTCTGGAGTGAGTCCCACTTGATTCCGCCTCGGTTTATGCAGTGGCTGACACCAGTGGCACTATTGCAGACGTTAGGAAAACTAGCAGATTCCATCTGGGCACGAAGAACAAGTCTCTCTTCATGTGCCCTCCTTTAGCTCTTCCTTTTACCTTCTGCCAAACCCTCAGGCAACTCCATCCTTAGAGTCACCTGAGATGATACCAGTTTATGAAAGCATTACCTCTTCTCAGGTATCCAAGTGCGTGGCTTTAAGGACCTGTTCTCCCAAACTAGCAAACTTTCTGTCGTACGTTATCCCTTCCTACACAGTCAGCAGCCAGCTCAGCTCAATTCTACATCCTAAGTATTTCGAGACACTGTCCCTTTCTCTCCGTCCCGCCCACCGCCTGAAGCAGGCTTCATCACCTTCATCCTGTAACAGCTTCCAGATTGCTTTTCATCACTCCCCCGTCTCTAGTTATCTTCCCAAAACACAGAATCCACCACGCCTCCACACGCTCGATGACTTCCAGTCTCCAGGCACCCCCCGTGTCTCCCGGCCCCAGCACCCCACCCCCCTGCATGCCGTTGGTCACACTGTCTCCTCAGCTCGGAATGCTCTTGTCTCTGCCTGTCAAACACCCACTTACCATTGAAAAGCCCAGGTCAGACACAAGCACCCCCAGTCCCTTGGGCAGGGTCAACAGCTCCATGGGCCCGTGGACCTACCTCCTGGAGCTCAGGGCTGTTCCCTTCCTCACCCACTACCTACCCGACTCCCAAATGCGATGCTTCAACGGGCCAGGTGCTCAAAAATGCCTGCTGCTTTTGATTCCACCAGAAAAAGAAAGCTGGAAAGTCACAGATCGGTTTCCTAACAGTCTCATTACATTGTCATTCTCTCCTGTCCTCACAACAGATACTGCTTACATGAGAATCTAATCTGCTGGGTATTTATTGAAGTGACTTCTAGAAGCAAAGAACAAGCTCTTATGAGGAAACTCTCACCATGGAAGCCTGTTCGGGAGGTAACAGACACCCCCTGGGAGGGGTCAGTCTTTACCTGGACAACCCGGAGCATGGCAGGGGAGGGCAATGAAAGGAGGGAGAAGGAAAATGTGTTTCCATTAAAAGGTACCAGTGCTGTAAAAACTCCCAGGGTTAGAACCCCTGTCCCCCTAACAGCATAAGAACTCCTCATATGTGTCTAGGTGTACAATTCTATTAGGCCGATAGAGAAGTAACGGACTTAATAAACTTCAAAGAGCAAATGACACTACGTGATGATCAGATAAGGACTCTGGGGGCGGGCTGGCTCTGCTCTGCCCCCTCTCTGATCGGTCTCTCCCCGTCCCCGACTGCCGGCTTCCCCACTGGAGCCTCGCAGAGGCTGGATCACGGAAGGCCATGGAAGGCTGGGGAAAGGCTGGCAGGGGGCAGAGAGGCCAGTGAGGAAGAGACGGAAGTGTCATTTGGGTTGTGGGGCAGCAGGATAATGTGGCACCTTCTCTCCATTGCTTTCTCCCCTGCTGGAATCTGGGCTCTGGTTGCCTCTCTCCTGGACTGCTTTCCCTGGTCACTAAGCTCAGTGTCCCACCACCACCCGTGCCCGCCATCACTCTGGTCACCAGGCTGCCACCAGAGCAGTGTCTCCAAGGGGCTAATGTAACCTTGTCTTCCCCACGCTTCCCAGGGCCCTCTGCTATTACAGCATTAACCCACGTGCTTCCCAGTCCTAACCCCTGCCCCTCTTCACCTCCCATCCCAGTTGATGGGTCTCGGCAAGTCATCTGTTGCCTCTGGGTACTTACTGGCTCTGCCCTTCTCTTTGCTTGGAATCTCCTTTTCAAGATTTAGGTCAGGTGTCTTGTCTTCAAGGAAGATGTATATACACTGTTGACCTAAAACAAATAGAGTGACAGATATTTCTCCAACAAAGATGGGTTTATTTGGGACCAGCAGAGAATTGTGGAGGGGAGCAAGACGCCACCCCAAAATGCCTCTTTGTCAGGCAGATTATTTCAAGCTGAAAACAGTCAAGGCCCCAAAAACTCAGAATCTTTGACCTTCTCCCTAACTGCCTAAAATAATTTGCGTAGCGGGCCTGTTCCCGGAATAGAGCTATCAGCAGAGACGTCAGCAGAGCGTGTGGGCTCTGTGTGGTGGGGGAAATGCCCAGGGATCAGGGTCCACGCTGGGTCCCACTGCAAACATCTACCAGACATTTGCTTTTCCACCTCCATGTGCATTGCCTTCCTCCCCTTCCAAGTCCCAAACCACTACCCCCAACAGCCTCTTTTGCCTTTAGCTGAAGACGGTATTTCAGGTGAGGGCTTGGGTCATTTTCATGAGTTACTCAGTTTTCCTGGGTCTCTCCCATGTATACATGTTACTGAACTTTTGTTTGATTTTCTCTTGTTAATCTGTCTCATGTGCATTTAACTCTTAGACCAGGCAGAAGAACCTAGAGGGGCAGAGGAAAATTTCTTACTCCCCAGCAATTGCAGTTTGGGGTCTGCAGCCATGGTGAGCCAGGGGCAAGGGAAGGAGATTGCTTTTATGGGGGTGGGGAGGAGAGAAGTTGGGGAGCTACAGTAAACAAAGAGTCTATGGCTTTTCATTGGCTGAGTGCTTACCAGGAAAGGAGTCTTTCTCCTTCCTGGTGGGCTCTGCTGTCATCACAGGGCCTGAGATCTCCCCTTTCTGGTCTCCCAACTCCATTTAAAATAAATTGAGGGGGACTTCCCTGGCGGTCCAGTGGTTAAGACTCCAAGCTTCCACTGCAGGGGGCCCGCGTTAGCTCCCTGGTCCGGGAACTATGATCCCACATGACACACAGTGCCGCCAAAAAAAAAAAAGAAAGAAAAGAAATTGAGGTTTCTATTTATTAATTTTTACAACATTGACACACACAGACACACTCAGACACACATATAGACACACACAGAGATACACACATACACACACACACACCCCATACTGCACCATACTCTAAGACTGGGCTAAATCCCTTCCCCGGGCTCTCCTACCACCTCATCCCAACCTCTGTCACTGAACGGACCAGCTTTTACTGACAAATCTGTCCTCCTACCTCGATGATAAACCCTTCCAGGTCAAAGACCATGTCCTTCGCAACTTTAGCACCCTGCTTTCCCCACGCTCTATCTGGTTCATAGTGGGCCGTCAATAAAGCTTTGCTAACTGAACCCAACCATAATTCAAGGCAGGCTGGAGGGACTGGGAAATGGAATGGCTTCCAGGGTGACCAAATGTAAAATTGATTCCCCTCTCCAAATCCCTGGGCAGACTGCAACCTTTACAGCAATGGACAGTATCACATACCCTCACCCTTCAAGTCTTATCCTTGCCCCTTAAAGCACACATAAAAATTGGACTCCTAAAACTCAGCCATTCGCTGTTGAATTCAAGGTCTTTCTCCAATTTGAGATATTCCACAGAAGAAATCGAGGCATTTCTAGGTAGCTGAAAGGAAACAGAAAAGAGACTTACTTAAAGCTTCATTCAGCTCTCACGTCATTTCCCATTTATCTCCTATATTAAAACCTTTTGAACGCGGAAGCTACATCTGATTCCTCTTTCTGTTTCCCACAGCTCCTAGCAGGACGCTTTGGATATGAATGGCAAAGCGCTGGAGGAGAAGACAGGATAGGATGGACGTGGGCCCTTTGGATTTGCCAGAGGAAAAAAATAACATGTAACTTGGAAATGTAATAAAACCTTCAAAGGTACGTGCCACAACCTATGTCCTTTGCAGGAACTCGGCTGTGTTTGTATCCGTTCCATGCAGTTTATGCACCTGAGTCATCTGCTCACCTGTGTCACATCACGGCCACGAGCACAGGCTTTGGGACCACACAGCTCTGGACGGAATCCCAATTCTGTCACCCACCAGCTGTCCACCCTGGGGCTCAGGGTCCTCACCTGTAAAGAGACGATAACACACCTCACAGGGAGGGCCCAGCACTCAGCTCGGTGCCAGGCACATAGGATGTGCTCTGTAAACAGTCGCTATTGGATTGTTGTGGTTGTTATTGTTATGTGGGTCCTCAGTATATTTGAAATGAGAGCAGAGATTCTAAATTAGAGCAGGACACTATTCAAATATTGGTAGAGGTTTGGCAGTTTGGAGAGGTATAATGGGAGAGATCACACCTGAATATATGTAGAGACAAACAACAGATAAGTGAAGAAACTTGTTAAAACCTAAGACCGGCACTAAGCAGGGCGCTTCCTTGGCAAAACAGGGCAGGTGGGGAGGAGGGGGTCCAGCTCGGCCCACCACGTGGAACAGGAGAGGGGAGGCATGTCTGGCCACTGACAGAGTCTTGGGTCTCAAACCTCATTTAGGTCCCTGGTGGCAGCAAGTTCCAACCTGGAGAGGGGGAAGCAGCCCAGGAAATCCAGGGCTCAGGCGATCCTGGGTCTGGATCTTCGATGCCTTGTCCATAATTCCAACTAGAGCCACACACATGCCCTGTCCCGTGGTGAGGAAGCCCTGGGCTTCTCGGAGGCTCTGGACACCCCATGGGATTGGCCGCCAAGCACAGCTCGGACCACGGTGGGAGCCCAGGGGTCAGCTGGGGCTCCAGGGTCCCTAAACCCACAGGTATGGGGGGTGGTGCTTAAACTCTGTAATCCTTTCCTGCCTGAGCGCCAACTCAGGAACCTGCACTGAGGGGTGAGCCTCAGTGAAGTCAGCGGCCCCAGCTCTGAGCAGCTGGTGGAGAAAGAGTCAGGAATATGGGATGCAAGCCACACGTCCTGCCGAATTCAAATAGGTTGAATTATCCATCGTCAGTGTTGGTCGACTTTTTTCCTCCCCAGAAGCGTCTTTGTACCAAGGTACGGCTACCTAGCCCACTGACAGGCACATACCATTAACTTGCAGATATTTTTATTTATTTTTATTTTTTTAATTAAATTTTTATTTATTTATTTATTTTGGCTGTACCTCACAGCTCGTGGGATCTTAGTTCCCCAACCAGGGATTGAACCCGGGCCCTCGGCAGTGAGAACGCAGAGTCCTGACCACTGGACCGCTAGGGCATTCCCTGCAGATACTTTATAGTAACATCATCCATCATTTACATGGTGCTTTGCAGAGTCCAAAGCACTTCCATAAAAACTGGGCTCACTTGTTCCTTAGAATAACCTGTGAGGTAGAAAGGGAGGTGATTTTTATCACCTGAGAGAGATTTTGATGCCTGAGAGAATTTGAGAAGATGTCATACAACAGTTGACTTGGGTCTTGGAAGGAGGAATAGAAGTTTGTCAGGCATAACTGAAAGGTTGCTTCTCTGGAAGTAACAGTCATTTGCCCCATTATATGAATGCCAGCTCATCTGCCCAGCCATTTTAATGCTGGGCTGAGAGCAAGGGCGACATACTGCTTCCAGTAGAATATCCTTGTGGGACCAGTGCGCTGGGACTCGCGTGTGACCTACAATCTCAGTTTTAATGTAACTCTTCCAAAGCAATTAAAAATACTTTACCCACAGATTGACGTTGAATTCCCTTCCCTGCACCCAATTAAAAAATGATAACAGTCTTATTAGATCTAAAATAAGCCCAGATTAGAAACAGCCTGTTTAAAAATCAATAAACTTCTCTTAATCCCTGCAGTGGAAAAAGAAAGAGGCTCCTCTCTGTCTTCCCTAAAAAGTCAGTATTTACACAAAGCATTGCGTTGCCGGATTCGGAGACGGAGACGCAGAGGTGCCCGAGCATTCACCCAGCTGCCTGCACCCCCTGAATCCTGCAAGACTTATTTGGCTATAACTAATCTTGGCTCTAGGCTTGCTTACATTTTTGGGTGACCCTTTTGCCTGGAATGCTTCTCAGTGTTCTCATTAGCGCTGTCTTCCCGGCCCCGGACCTCGCTCTCCTTTTGTTGCTGTTACTGTCTGTCCTGCCATTAGTAATCTTGACTGCTCCCAGCAGCCAGGCCTGGCGTGCTCTGCATCATGCTGACACTGTTCCGGCACCAGACCCGGCCCGACTCCTCCTCCCTCACCCTGTCCTCACAGCCAAGCACCTCTGCTGCCCTTCCTGTGTATTTACAGTTGGAGTTTTTGTTGTTGTTGTTCTTTTTCTAATTATAAAATATATTTTATGCTTCTTATAGAGAACTATAAAGAGAGATATCAAGAAAACCCTCATGATCTACACTCAGAGTCAGACACCGCTATTTTTCTAGCATAATCCTTATTTAAAATCTATTTTATTGTAGGTTTCATTCAGAAAGTAATACAGGGAGTTCCCTGGCGGTCTAGTGGTTAGGATTGGGCACTTTCACTGCCGTGGCCCAGGTTCAGTCCTTGGTCAGGGAACGAAGGTCCTGCAAGCCATGTGGAACAGCCAAAATAAAAACCAACCAACAAATAAATAAATAATTTTTTAAAAAGTAAGATATCTCTTGATATGATGTGATGAGAATGGCACTTAACTTTTGTGGTCTTTTCCCCCAAAATTCATAACCTCAGTCTAGTCATGAGGGAAAACTTCAGACAAACCCAAACTGAGGGACACTACAGAATATCTGACCGGGACTCCTCAAAACTGTCAAGGTCATCAAAAACAAGGAAAGCCTAAGAAAATGTCACAGTCTAGAGGAGCCTAGAGAGACACGATCACTAAACATAACGTGGTGTCCTGGATGGGCTCCTGGAACAGGAAAATGACATTAGAATAAAAACTTTAAAAACCCCATTAAAGAATGGACGTTGGTTAATAAAAATGGTTAATTGTGACAAATAAGTTAACAATAGAGGAAACTGGGTACTTGACATATGGGAACTCTCTGTATTATCTTCGTAACGTTTCTGTAAATCTAAACCTATTTTCAAATTTAAAGTTTATTTTTTTCTTCCAGTTTTATTGAGATATAATTGACATTCAGCACTGTATAAGTTTAAGGTGTACAGCATAATGATTTGACTTACATACATCATGAAATAATTATCACAATAAGTTTAGTGACCATCCATCATCTCATATAGATACAAAAGAAAAAGAAAATTTTTTTTCCTTGTGATGAGAACTCAGGATGTACTCTCCTAACAATGTTCATATAGAACAACTTTCATATATAACATACAGCAGGGTTAATTGTATTAATCATATACTACATTACATCCCTAGTACTTATCATAGAGCTGGAAGTTTGTACCTTTTGATCATTTTCATCCATGTTTCGGGAAAAAGAATTCGGACAACATGGAAGTGTGTAAAACAAAAGGCAATAGCTCCCTGCTTCCGTCTCCCCACCTCGCGGTTGGCACCAGCCTTATTTTCTGGAAATACTTTCTCTTTATTGCACAGTCGAGCTCACGCCGCAGTGCAGTTCTGAATCCTGGCTTTGTTTAGCGTTACAGCATGAGCATTTTCCCATGTCCTTAAGAGCTCTTCTTAAAGACAATTTTATAGGTTGTGTAACGTTCATTGCACTGTTTTCTTGCCTAAGGTAGCGGTGATCCAGCCCTCATGTTTCCAGGAGATTTGCTTTCATTACCCATGTTTTAGAGTTTCCTCCTGCAAAGAACTGCTCCCCTGCTTTCTCCAAGCAACAAGGAAGACAGCAAAATCTTCAGACTCTCCTGGGACCTTCAGAAAACTTGTTTAGTCCAACATGTTTCAGCAGAGTTCGGGTTTCAAGACTTTTTTCATGATCTCTTCTTTTGCCTTTATTTCTCACGATGTAGGGATTTATAATCCACTGGGGATAACCCAGGCACTGTCATGGCTGATGACTAAAATGTGGACTGTTTGGGCATTAATGTACAACACTGAATAGCGTCCCTTCCAAATTCAGATCCACCTGGAACCCCAGAACAAGACCTCATTTCAAAGCAGGGTCTTTGCAGATGCAATTCAGTAAGATGAGGTCATACTAGATTAAGGTGTGCCCTCTATCCAATCACTGGTGTCCTTATAAGAAAGCCACGTGAAGACAGAGATACACAGAGAGGAGAATGCCGCGTGAGGGCGGAGACAGATTGGAGGGATGCGTCTACAAGCCAAGGAACGCCAGGGACTGCTGGCAGCCAGTGGGAGAGAGGCCTGGGATAGATACTCCTCGGAGCCCCCAGGGAGGAACGAACCCTGCTGATACCTTCATTTGGGACTTCTAGTCTCCGCAACGGTAAGAGAGTACATTTCTGTTGTTTTAAGGCACCCAGGTGCTGGTGTTTTTTACGGCAGTGCTTGCAAACTAATTACAGCAGGCTGTGGCCTCAGAGGGCCAGGGGTATGTGCAGAGCTCTGGCACTCGAGTTGGGGGAAGGGACAGTGGTTCTCGCTGTGAGGGGCAATGAGGTATTGGGGGGCGGAGAGATCCACAGAGATCACAGGTGTCAGGCATTGAGCAAAGGTCTAATTGAAACACAGGTGTTTTGTGTCATTGCCTTTCTCCACCATCCTCCCCACCTGACGGCCATTTCTTTCTGGTCAGACAGAAAGAGGCCCACAAAAATCCCTTTCCTCCCTTATATCTGCATGCATAATATTTCTAGAAGATGTAAGTAGTTGTCTGCCAGAATATGCCTTAAATATCAATACACAAAAGAAATTGCAAACAGGTTGCAAACCAGTTCATTTCAAAGCTTTGGCTACAACAAAATAAATTACTTCAGCACTTCGTTTCTTACACATTATTTATAGTGAATTTGCTTTGACAGCACACGCACACCTTAACCGTGATCGCTCTATGGATTTTCCACTTTTTCTAAATTGAGCTTATATTACTCTCATAAGGAAAACAATTTTTATAAAACCTCCTTTAAAAGAGTGGTGTTGTATCTGCCGTAAAAAACTGATTGCTGATGGAGAGATTCTCCTCAGATAAGAGGCTGAGGCTCAAGGTTGGCGGGGAAAATGTGAGCAGGATGCTGTCAACGACTTTTCAATGTGCGAGACCTGGGGACCTCTCAGGGGTCCGGGCAGTAACTGTCTTTACGGGGCTAGGAGCTGCCAGGAGGTCCTGAGGTGGGTGTGTGGTGAGGAATAAGCTCCTCCTGAGGGGCTGGGGTAGGGGTGGTGCTGGAGCGCAGAGTCTTGACTTTTCCTACAACTACGGGGTCAGAATGGCAGGAGGAAATACATCTCGGTCCCTCCCTGGGCTGCTGTGAATGAAAACGCGGAGGGAGAGGGAGATTGGAGGGCAGGAGAGAAAGTTCCGGTGGTTCACCGCAGGAAGGCGAGCCACACCTGCGGAGAGGCACCTTCGTGTCCTCTGGAGGTCCCAGCATCATTTTACGTGTTGGTCATCGATTGCTGTGTAACTTCGAAACTGTCTTAACACAACGATACACGTTTATTGCCTCGGAGTTAACGTGGGTAAGGACTTCGGGAGAGGAGTAGTGGTCGCTCGCCAGGCCCGGACCCAGAAGCCTCCCACTCGGGCCTGATTCTCCCCTACACCGTCCCGACCCTCTGAGTCTCCATCGGGGGGAGGTAGCTAGGGGCTATGGAGGCCCACCCGGGGCAATGCCAGTTTCAGATGCCCATCCACAGCCCTCTCAGCTCTGCAGCCTCATTGCTCTGAGCCCTCGGAAGGCTCAAGGGGCCTCCTCCCCGACCCCAAGCCCCCAGCTATCCCCCCAGCCCCACTGCTCACTAGGCCTCAGGGCAGAGATAGACACTTTGCTCTAGACAGAAATTGATCGTTCTCATTACCGGTCACTCTGAATCTTTAGAGTCGGTTCTGCCAGTCTTCTGCATCAGGGGGTTGCCAGCCCGAAGCGAGGAGCCTCTCGCTGTGGCGGGGGTGGGGAGGTGAGGGATGTGGCCCGGTGTTGGGGTCACAGAGCCAGTGATGAGCTGAAGGCCTGGCCGATCCGGTGGAGCAGCCTCGGACCCCAGCAAGCCCGGCCCAGGAACAGTCTGGGAGGACGCCAAAGGAGCGGGGCGTGGGCCTGGAGGACTCATCCTGGCCCTGGGCCCCTGGCCCAGGTCTGAAAGTCTGGCCTCGGGAACGAGGGCCGACAGCTCCTTCCCCTCCTTTGTCTAGCAGCTGGAAGCAAGGAAAAGCACCTTTTCCGTGCACAGAGATGCACGGCCATCAAAACAGATTGCAACACTTTGGCAGAAAACTAAGGCCCCTTTCTGCTGGAGCTGCCTGCTATTTGTAACTTAATTCACTTAACTCCTACAGGAGTTCCCCTGACGCAAAAAAAACCCCCACAAAAAGCAGCTCTGCACAGTCCGCTCAGGGAAGGCGACCCTCTTGCTTCCAGTAGTGCTGAGTGCCTTTATTTTTGACACTCACACCACTGGGTGTCCCGATGGCAACCTGTGGAGGAGGAAGGCAGGTGCCCCGGTTAGACCTGCACACTCGGGGTGGAGGATGGGAGTGGCTAGTTACCAGTTCATCAAGTATCTTAAAAACCATCTCAGAAACCAACTCTTTTGTCGTCTGCAGTAGCCAGGACAAGAGTTATAAGGCAAGAGTGAGAGAATCGCTAGGAATGGGAAGGAGCCTACAATGTACTGTCTTCCCTTCAAGGCTTAACCTCCCCCTTCCCCCGCCCCTTCTCCAGGTACAGACCCTCTTCTAAGGCCCTCCTCTTTCACATCTCCGGTCCTGTGGTTTCCTAGACGCTTTTTATCTGGGCCAGTCATTCCAATGGTTAGTCATACGTTGTGTTAGAGATCTGTAGTGGCTTACAAAAACATAAAAAAGATTTTTAAAACTCAGGTATAATATTGGCACAGAGAAAAGCACAGTCTTATCCAGTTGCTAAAAGGGGGCCAGAAAGTTTCTCTAAGTCTCTTTCCGGAGGCCAAAGTTAAAGGGCAAAGGATCATTGCAGGGGCTGCACAGCGTCTTTAGGTGCAATCAGACTGGTTTTTAGGAATTGAACATCTTCTCTCAACACTGAGAACGGAGAAAAATCTCCCCAGCGGGTCCAGCCAAAGACCTCGGTGTACCGTCTCATCCGAGAAAATGGCTCATCTCTTACGACAGTGGGGGGTCTTGTTTGCTTGCTTGCTTGTTTGTTTTGGCCGCGTTGGGTCTCCGCTGCTGCGCGTGGGCTTCCTCTAGTTGCTGTGAGCGGGGCTGCTCTTCGTTGCGGTGCGCGGTGTGGGATTTTTGGTTTTGTTGTGGTTCTTTTTTTTTTTTTTTAATCAAAATTACAAGTTGGCTCAAATAACTTACTCCTTTGGTAGAAATGAGAAAAGCGTTAAGTCGATGCAAATGGACAAGAAAGAATTACAGAAGGAAGGAGAGGGTGCAAGAGGCTTTTTTTTTTCTTCATAAGAACAGATTGTTTTACTAAACCGTCAGCTGCTGTCCCTCCTTCCCAGTTGGGGGCTGTGCCGGGGCCCTTGCTGCCGCCTTCCTGCATTTGCTCCTTAGCCCCTGCGCCATTTCCCTGGGTGTAGCTAGGTTCCTTGTCCCTGTGCTCCAGGTTAGGGGCTCCTCTGGGGCCTGACTGTCGCCAGCCTCTTCCTCGCCCTCCTCTAGACATAAGACCTTAGGAAAGGGTATGCTGGCCTCTGGTTCCGGAACTTCCGCACCCTTGTTTTGTCTTGCTCTCTTGTAGCAGCTGGTGGACGCTCTGCAGCTTCATGTGCAGAAACTCCTGCTGGGCTCCAGCCAGGGTAGTCGCACGTTCAAAAAAGGGGGTTCAGCCGGGCCATCAGATTGTTCAGGTGTTGCTCTGTCTGGGCCAGCTGTTGTGTCAGCTGGGCCAGCTGTTGAAGAGGCATTTTTTATAAACTTAAGAGCAAGGGACAGAAACGTTAAAAAAAAAGAAACCTAAAATTTCCACACCAGGAACCATGTCTAAAGTTTGCTCCATCCCCACTACAGCACCCATCACACTGACTGGTCCAGAGTAGTTCCAAAAGGTTATGTATCACAAGGTGTTAGCCCTCTAATTTGTAGCTTTCAGTATTTAACAACTGCTTCATCTCTTCTTGCCTGGAGTCACAGCCTGCGCTAGGCTGCAGTGTTCCAAATGGCCAGCAGGCGTCGCCAGCTAACACGATTCTGAGCAGCCAGAAAACGCCAAGTTCTTTCTCTCTACTTGAAAACTTTCCATGGAGCCTTAATGTGGGCAAAGTCCAAATTCCTATCCAGGACATCCCAGACCCTTCAGATTTAATCCAATTCACTTTTTATAGCTTTAGTTCTTACCAATTCAGGCACCCATTCAATCAATCACGAGAGGCTATTGAACACTTGTTTTTTTATCAGGTGCTTTGCTGGGGCCTGGAAATAAAAAGATAACAGAGATTTCATCTCTGCTCTGGAGAAACTCACTGCCTACCCCACCTAGGAAAGCAGTTTAGGGCTACGCTGCTATGTTAAAGAGACATCTATCTACACTCACGTACACACACACACAGTGGCTTAAAGAAAATTAAATTTATTTATTTCTCACACCAGAAACCAGAGTGGTCCAGACTGGTCAGTTGGGGATCTGGCTGCTTCCCATCTTGTTGTGCGTCATCATCCGTAGGATGTTGTCCTTAGTTGCACTGTCAAAGCTGGGTCATGACAATATCCAAGCTTCAGCCTGGGAAAGGGGAAGAGAAAAAGAGGAGGGCAGGCAATTTCCTTTTAAGCAGGAAACACAGAAGCTGCACCTACCCTTTGATTCACATTCCAGGGCAGGGACCTACTCATGTGGCCACATCTAGCTGCAAGGAAGGCTGGGAAATGTAGTCTTTACCTAGGCAGCAGCGTGCCCAGCTAGCAATAAGTTGCAACTACCAGTCTGGTCAGAAAGCATCTCTTTTTTTCATACAACCTAACTTTACTCTTAATGGATTCGTGAAACAATTTTTGTGTCTTCTACATTGCTGTCAATGGTAATTGCACTGTCAGGGTTTAGGGATGCCGGTTCATAGAAATTTGTGGTGACTAATAGCAATTTACTATGCACATTTCATATTTGTGAGACATATCTATTACTGCCCATCAGAGGTGATAAAGTCTTATCACAATGACAACTGAGTTGATAAAATTCAGTGAAATGCAACTTAGAATCCAGTTTATTTTCTACTCATGAGAATATGACATTTGAGTCGGCTTCTTGAGGCTGGTCAGGTGGGAAAGGAGGAAGAACATTCTAGAATGTGACTAGCATCTGTAGAGGCCTGGAGTCATGGCAAGGCCAGCTCTATTGGTACATTGGTTATTGGGTGCAGGTATGTGTGTGGGGAAGGAAGACAGGAGAGAAACTGGGAAAATAGAGTAGAATCAGATTGTGCTAAGCTTCTCACTCCAAACTAAGGAACTTGGATTTTACCTGGCAGAGTAGATGCTTGGGGGGTACTTCCCAGTCTAAGAGCCAAGGTGGGGTCCCAAACTTTCTGTCACTGTATGTGGGTGGGCTCCAGGCAGCCAGTGTGCAGTACTTGACCTCACTGTCTCACTCACGAGACAGTGAGCGGAGATAATGTGGTAAGGGTGTGTGTGTGTTGCTTTGTTCTTGTTGGAAAAGACTCGTGTATGTTATGGAATCAGTAGGAAGGATCCAGAAGCCAGAGGTTGAGAACAGGAGAGAGAAGGGATAATGGACAGTTTTATGTTCCTCCGAAGGACTCTTGGCCAAGATTCAAGGCAGGAATGAAGGACTTTGCTTTTGTAGGAGGGACGGCATCCCTGCCATAACGAGAGAACACAGAGAAGAAAAGGCAGGCTTTCATCTGGTGTTAGGAAGAAGAGGGGGCAATTCTGTCTCAGCCATTTCTATTTCTCTGTATAGTAGGAGCACGATCACCTCCTGAGTAAAGAAATCCGAGGAGAGTAGAGAGGGTTCAAAACCACGCTTGTGAGGGTAAGAGAGTGAGTGGGCTGGCAAAACCTAGTAGTGTTACTCAGTAGGTCATCAGTTTATGCACATGTTCAATCAACAAATGTTCACTGAGATCAAGCAGAATGGCAGGAAGTGGGAAATGCAGAGATGAGTAAAACCCAGCAGCTGATGACAGGGCTTCCCTATACAGTTGTACAAGTTGTGCACTGCCCAAACATGCCAGTAAGGAAAGGAGCTTAAGCTGAAATCCAGTTGATGCTTCACTAGGCATGTCCCACAGCAAATGGGCTACATGTGCCCAGAGGGAGTACCTTTATCAGTGAACTCAAAGGGCTAACGTGAAAGTTTGAGGCCCTGGTTAAGGGCTAGTTGCTTTAGGTCATGGGAGAGAAGAATGCACTGTAATTAAGAGAAGGCTCTGAGGGCACAGAGGGAAGAGTGACATGAACCAACCAATGCAGAGTGAGCAGGTCCTTGAGGAGATGAGACCAAAATCCTCTCACGTAAAGTGAGCTTGGACATTCTCCTCTGACTCGGGAACCCTGGGGCCACCAGAGAGCAAGCAGGGGGAGCGGGCAGAGTGGGAAGGAAGGGGAGTCATTGACAGAGGTGAGGAAGCTCATTTCACCATGTCGTCCTATTTGGCTCTGAAAATATTTCTAGTGCATACATGCTCTCTTCCCATCAGGGACACCTAGTCAGGGCTGGACAGGTGAATCCACAGAGGAAAGGGGCACCAGGCCCCCCAAGTGTAGCTAAGCCTGGAGTGTTAGTATGCTAATTAGCAGCAGCCTTTCTCATCAGCCAGTGGCGATGGGCCACCAAGGTGGGGTCGCCGGTGGGGCAGTTCTGCTCAGCAGTGAGTGTTTCTTTTCACGTTGAGGTTGTGTGGGTGAAGAGCAGGGCAAGGAAGAGGACAGGTTTGCCCCATGTTGCTTCTAACTCTGGAGGCTTTCTTTCCTTTCTGGAACCAGGGATTCCGCTCACATATTGAGTCCAGAACCCAAAACGCCCTTGCTAGGCCTCTAGCAAGCTGTGTTTTAGATATTTATAAATGATTAATAACATTACATATATTCACTTCATGGAGTAAAAACCCCCCACATTTGTTATCCTATTTGAGATGGGAGACAACTCGGTGAGCTGTGACAGAGCCACGTCTCGGGGAAGGTGACTCGGCTGAGGTCACGGGCACGGTTGGTTACCCGGCAGAGCTAGGGTGCAAATCCCTGTCTGCCTGATTTCAGAATAACTTGCTCTCTTTTTACCCAGAGAAAGGGAATAGTAACACCTGCTTTATAGTTGTGAGAATTAAATGAGAAAATCAGCACAAGGTGTCCAGCAGAACTCCCTGTGCATAATTCTACATTTTCACTCTCAGAAAGTCTTCTCTCTGTAACCGTAGTTACCGCTTGTCTCTGTAACCAAGAGTGACCAACCACTGCTACACCACAATACAGAGAACACAGGCTGGCTGGTCCTGGGCCGCAGGCAGCCTGTGTGTCACTCTGCGTTATCACGTGGTGTTGCCTGCTGTTCGGTGCTCAGAGATGGCCTCCTCAGGCCAGCATGCTCCTCCTCTGTCTCCTTTCCCAGTAGAAACACAAAAGCTGCGTGAATGCGGAACAGCATTGTGGTTGTGGTGGGGATAGGGTGGGGTTCTAAGACCGTCATCAATTATTATCAAAAAACACTTCGTCATTCCATTTTAACACGGTGCTTACCGGGCACAGTGCCAGAGACAACAGTCTAGTACAGACAATGGGAATAAGTAAAGGATGGGAGGAGCATCTCCCGCTATCTCTAACCCACCAGCTATATAGGAAGTCCTTCTAGACACAATGGTTCTCAACCTCACCGGATACAACTCCCCCTTTTTATAATGAATACACTATATTATTATCATGAAATAAAGATGTAAACCATTATAACTTGCCTTTGATGGAGTATTGATGGGCGAGGACACAAGGGAGCCTTCTGGGTTGTTGGAAATATTCTATATATTGATTTGGGTGGTAGTTACATGGCTGTATTCATATATAAAAATTCATTGAACAAGGGATCTCTCTATTATTTTTTACAAATTTATATAAATCTATAATTATCTCTATTAAAATTTAAATTAAAAGCGAGATCCAGGTAAAGTTTTAAATGTGTATTTTGCCATAATTTTTAAAAAACGAGGTGTGTTTCACACCCATCAGATTGGCAGAAATGGAGAAGTTTAATAATATTCATTTCATCAAGGATGTGGAGAAAAGGGAAATTCGTCAGTGCTGCTAGGGGCATAAATTAGTACAATGGCTGTGGAGGACAGTTCAGTGTTACCTGCTAAGATTGCCAATGTAGATGCCCTGGGAGCTGGCAGTTCTACTCTCACACATGAATAAGAATATATGTACGAGACATTCTTTGAGATATTGTTAGTAATGGTACAATATTGAAAACAAAGTGTTCATCTGTTTTTTCTTTTATTTAAAAATAAAGGGAGGGGCTTCCCTGGTGGCGCAGTGGTTGAGAATCTGCCTGCCAATGCAGGGAACACGGGTTCGAGCCCTGGTCTGGGAAGATCCCATATGCCGCGGAGCAACTAGGCCCGTGAGCCACAATTACTGAGGCTGCGCGTCTGGAGCCTGTGCTCCGCAACAAGAGAGGCCGCGATAATGAGAGGCTCGCGCACCGCGATGAAGAGTGGCCCCCACTTGTCGCAACTAGAGAAAGCCCTCGCACAGAAACGAAGACCCAACACACCCATAAATAATAAATAAATAAATTTTAAAAATAAATAAATAAATAAATAAATAAATAAATAAATAAAGGGAGGGACTTCCCTGGTGGTCCAGTGGCTAAGACTCCGAGCTCCCAATGCAGGGGGCCTGGGTTCGATCCCTGGTCCAGGAACTAGATCCCACATGCCACGACTAAGGGTTCATATGCCGCAACTAAAGATCCCGCACGCTGTAACAAAGATCCCGCATGCCGCAACTAAGACTCGGTGCAGCCAAATAAATAAATAAATATTTTTAAAATAAAGGGAATTCCCTGGCAGTCCAGTGGTTAAGATTTGGCGTTTTCACTGCTGTGGGCCCAGGTTCAATCCCTGCTCGGGGAACTAAGATCTTGCAAGATGCACGGTGTGGCCAAAAATAAATAAATGAATAAATAAATAAAATTTTAAAAATAAAAAATACTGTGCAGGGCTTCCCTGGTGGCGCAGTGGTTGAGAATCTGCCTGCCAATGCAGGGGACACGGGTTCGAGCCCTGGTCTGGGAAGATCCCACATGCCGGGGAGCAACTGGGCCCGTGAGCCACAACTACTGAGCCTGCGCGTCTAGAGCCTGTGCTCCGCAACAAGAGAGGCCCGCGCACCACGATGAAGAGTGACCCCCACTTGCCGCAACTGGAGAAAGCCCTCGCACAGAAATGAAGACCCAACACAGATAAAATAAATAAATAAATTTATTAAAAAAAAAAAATACTGTGCAAAAGTCAACATGGAACAGGAAACATGGATGGAAGTGTCGAATTTGTTTCCGCGGTTTGAGGGACTGTGCAGTGCCCAACAGACACACACATACCATTAGCAAGTAATTATGGCTATTTAAGAATAAAATCAAAATATTATTTTTTTCTTAAAAAAAATCACATTTCCATGTTGCCTGTCAAAACTGTAGCAGACGGATGATGTAGTAGGCCATTAACACATTTCTGTCTATTAAAAAACCTCTAGAGAAGCAAGCAGATGAGCCTTGGAGTTAGCTCAATGGTGGGGGTCAGTGCTTTGCTAATAATAAACACTGTTCTCAGAACTCTTGAAGACACTTAGGAAGGCACAGCCCTGAGGAGCCAGGGGTGACTGTTGAAAAATACCAATGCAACACTCAAGACTCAGGAAGTTAAGAGGTGATGTGGCACTGGCACAATTGTGGAACCAGGAATTGAACCCATCAATGCGGCAATGTGGTAGCCATCCCCCAGGAATCCTAGTCCCCTGGTATTCATGCCCTTATGTGGTCCCCTCCCACAGTGAATCACAGCTGGTCCTGTGGGGCCAGTGGAATATGGTGAAAATGACATCATGTGGCTTTCAAGGCTAGATCATAAATGCTATCGCAGATTCCACTTTGGTCTCCTGGATCTCTGGGAGATCCATCCACCATGTTGTCAGGATGCTCAAGCAGCCCCATGGAGAGGTCCATAGAGAGAGGAATTGGGGCTCCCAGCTGCCAGTCAGCACCATCTTAGCTCAATGTATGGACCACAGTGAAAGTGAATCCTCTCACCAAACTGTATACATTATGTTCAGTTTTTTGTATACCAATTATACCTCAACAAAGCTGAATAAGGAAGGAAGGAAGGAAGGAAGAGAAAGAAAGGGTTAGTGTTTTCATTTTCTTTGGATACATACTCAGAAGTGGAATTGCTGGATTATATCGTAGTTCTAGTTTTAATTTTTTTGAGGAAACTCCATATTATTTTCATAGTGGCTGCACCAATTTACATCCTCACCAACAGTGCACAATGGTTCCCTTTTCTCCACATCCTAGCCAACAATTGCTATTTCAAGTCTTTTAGGTAATAGCCATTCTAAAAGGTGTGAGATGATAGCTCATTGTGGTTTTGATTTATATTTCCCTGATGATTAATGATGTAGAGCATCTCTCATGTTCCTGTTGGCCATCTGTATGTATTTTTTGGAGAAATGTCTTTTCAGGTCTTCTGCTCATTTTTAAATCAGATTGTTTATTTTTTGCTATTGAGTTGTATGAATTCTTTATATATTTTGGACATTAGCCCCTTATCAGATATATGATTTGCAAACATTTTCTCTCATTCAGTATGTTGCCTTTTCATTTTGTTGATGGTTTCCTTTGCTGTGCAGAAAATTTTTAGTTAGGTGTAGTCCCATTTATTTTTGCTTTTGTTTCTTTTGCTTTGGACATCAGATTAAAAATATCATTGCCAAGACCTATGTCAAGGAGCTTACTGTCTATGTTTTCTTCTAAGATTGTTTTCACATCTTATGTTCAAGTCTTTAATTCATTTTGAGTTAATTTTTTGTATAGTGTAAGATAATGGTCTAGTTTCATTCTTTTGCATGTGGCTGTCCAATTTTCCCAGCACCATTTATTAAAGAGACCATCCTTTCCTCATTGTCTATTCTTGTATCCTTTATCATAAATTAATTGACCATACCTGTGTAGATTTATTTCTGGGCTCTCTATTCTGTTCCATTGATCTATATGTCTGTTTCTATGCCAATACCATACTGTTTTATTTATTTATTTATATTTATTTATATAAATTTATGTATTTTATTTATTTATTTTTGGCTGTGTTGGGTCTTCGTTGCTGCACACAGGCTTTCTCTAATTGCAGCAAGTGGGGGCTACTCTTCGTTATGGTGCGCGGGCTTCTCATTGTGATGGGTTCTCTTGTTGCGGAGCACGGGCTCTAGGCACATGGGCTTCAGTAGTTGCAGCATGTGGGCTCAGTAGTTGTGGCTTGTGGGCTCTAGAGCGCAGGCTCAGTAGTTGTGGCACACAGGCTTAGTTGCTCTGCAGCATGTAGGATCTTCCCAGACCAGGGCTTGAACCCATGTCCCCTGCATTGGCAGGCGGATTCTCAACCACTGCACCACCAGGGAAGCCCCACCATACTGTTTTAATTACTATAGCTTTGTAATATAGTTTTAAATCATGGAGCATGATGACTCCAGGTTTGTTCTTCTTTCTCAAGATTGCTTTGGCTATTCAGGGTTTTTTATGGTTCCATTCAAATTTTAGGATTGTTTTCTCTATTTCTGTGAAAAATGTCATTGGCATTTTTCTGAATTCTTGACTAATAGAAACTGTGAGAAATCATAAATGAGTACCATTGCTTAAAAAAAATCATTGAGCTGTACACTGATGATTTGTGCACTATACCATATATAAGTGATACCTCAATAACAAAGTTTTAAATTTAATAATCAACTTAATGCAGAATAATAATAGAATGTATTCATTATAACATAAAAGAAATAAAAGGAAAAATATGAACAGTGGTTTAATATAAAAATTCTTGGCCATTACAAATCCAGAAGACTTGATTAGTTGCTTAGAAAAATCATCTCCATATATGTGATAGCACAAATGTAAACTGACTCTAGTCTGTTGAACTGGTAACTTGGATACTACAAGCAGAACTGCCATTGGTGGCTTGATTTTTCCAAAATAGTAAATGTAGCAGATTATATTTTCCAAAAATGGCCCATTTCTTTTCCCACATGCTCTTCCAGAGACTTGACACTGTCCTATCAAGTGAGAGAATCTATTGCCTCTCACTTGAGATTGGGCACACCTCTGTGACTGCCTCAACAAAATGATGCCACTTGATTTATGACACTAGGCTATAAAAAGTGGTATAGTGGCAGTCAGCTTTTGGAATGGTGGAGTAAGGACTTCGAAAATCCATTCTTCCATAAAGGCAATAAGAACACTAAAAAATTTTTTTCAAAATCAACTTTGTCACAAGTTTGGAAATTAAATAAAATCTTGCAACAATCCTAAGAGCATTTATTCTAGAAAAACAACTGAATATTGGTAAGAGCAATGAACTTTATGGCATTTTTAACTTGCTCAATTTCCATTCCTTATTTCCAGCTTTGTAATAGTCTTGAAAACCAAGAACTTTGTAACTATTGTAGTTGTGAAAACCAGCAGCATAACAGCAAGTGGAGGGGGCACAAGGAGTTTAGAGATCTCTTAAATCCCCATTCCCAGAGAATTGTCTTTATTTGACTTCTCTGGTAGCTCCCTGGAAACCACCAAATTCAGGGCTGGTCTTTAGTTCACCAATTCAGAGTTCACTCAATGTGAACAGATTTTTCCTGGGGGCATTTGTCAAAAACAATCAGCAGGGGACATCCCTGGTGGCACAGTGGTTAAGAATCTGCCTGCCAATGCAGGGGACACGGGTTCAAGCCTTGGTCCAGGAAGATCCCACAAGCTGCGGAGCAACTAAGCCTGTGCGCCACAGCTACTGAGCCTGCGCTCTAGAGCAAGTGAGCCACAACTACTGAAGCCTGTGTGCCTAGAGCCCGTGCTCCGCAACAAGAGAAGCCACCACAATGAGAAGCCTGTGCACCGCAACGAAGAGTAGCCCCCGCTCGCCACAACTAGAGAAAACCTGCGCACAGCAACAAAGACCCAATGCAGCCAAAAGAAACCCAAAAAAACAAAAAAGCAATCAACAGCAATTGTTTAATATCACAGCTGCTTGAAGTGGCAATAACAGTTGGAAGAAACAAAAGGCTGACCAAACTCTTAAAAGGAAAATCTGTAAAATGAAATGTCCGTAAGAAGATTTTAAGAGCTCTGACATACTAATAAAAATCTAAAAGGCCAGAGGCATGTGCAGGGCTGTGCGCATGCCCAGGAGACAGCTGAGAAGACCCTAATCTCTCACTCTGGCTGAACTTGAGGCTCTGCGCAAGCAGGAAATGAGACAGAGTTGTAAACTGCTGGAGCATTGATCATGAGCCCCAACATGCACATAGAAACGCTCAGCAAAGCTGGGAGATGTACTGGTTCAGGGAGTTTAAGAAAATATCTATCCAATCACTAGCTGACCACTAAGCTAAATGAACAAAGAATTCAGTGGCCACACGTGACCAAAAAATACAAACTCTACATAATTAGTTCAGGAAAGTCACTAAGCAAACAAATAACAAAACAGAAAGAGAGAGGAAAAAAAAATTAAAAAACCTTGGAGGGGAGAATCTGATTTCCAGCATTGCTAATTATATTCTTTAAAATGTCCAGTTTTTGACAAAAAATTACATGATCTGAAAGAAACAGAAAAGTATGGCCTATACACAGGAGGAAAAGCAGTTAATAAAAACTGTCCCTTGGGTGTCTATACATCCAAGAACCTTAGCAAACTCCAAGTGGGATACCTCAAAGAGAGCAACACCTAGACATATAATCCAACTATTGAAAGCTAAAGACAAAGAAAGAATCTTGAACATAGCAAGAGAGAAGTGGCTCATCACAAAGAATCATCAATAAGATTAACAGACAATTTCTCATCAGAAACCATGGAGACCAGATGGGGAGAAAAAGGACTGTCAACCAAGAATTCTATATTCAGCAAAGCTATACTTTAAAATGAAGACATTCACAGATTTTTTTAAGTAAGAGAATTGTTAGCAAACCTGTATTACAAGAAATGCTCAAGGAGGTTCTCAAGTTGAAATAAAAGGACTCTAGACAGTAACTCCCATCTACACAAATAAAGAACACCATTAGAAGTGCCTATATACCTTTGCGTTCTCTGACCACAATGGAATGAAATTGTAAATCAATAACAGAAGGAAATTTGGAACATTTACAAATGGATAGAAATTAAATAACACATTCCTTGAAATTTTCTGAGTGATAGGTGTGAGAGGAGCGTTTTTTGCTATTCATAATAAGACTCTTTCAACCAAATCTGAGTTTATGCTAATGAGGTAACTCTTGTTCATTCCTAGATAGCCGAATGGCAGAGGAACAAATCTTGTGATTAGAAGGTTGGACCTCTGGGGAGACTGAGTTAGTCACCAAGGGCAAATGATTTAATCAATCATGCCTATATAATGAAACCTCCATAAAACCCCTAAACTACAGGGTTTGGAGAACTTCCAGTTTGGTGAGCACATTGAGATGCTAAGAGAGTGTGCTTCCAATGCATCTCTCATTTGGCTATTCCTGAGTTATACACTGAGTTCTGTGAGCCATTCTAGCAAATTATTGAGCCTGCGGAGGGGTTGTGGGACCCCACCCCCCAACTTTACAGGTGGTTGGTCAGAAGTTTGGGAGGCTTGCACTTGCAGTTGGTCTCTGAAGTGGGGGCATTCTTTGGGACTGAGCCTTTAACCCATCAGGTGTGTGCTAAATCCAGGTAGTTAGTGTCAGAATCAAATTATAAAACACGCAGTTGGGGTCCAGGGAGTTGGAGAATTTGTTGGTGTGGGGGAAACCCTCACATATTTGGCATCAGAAGTATTCTGAGTAAAAACAGATCGTAGTACTAGGAATTAACTTATCCATTGTGTATTCCTGCTTAACAAGCCATCCCAAAACTTAGTGGCTTAAAACAAAACCATTTAGGGACTTCCCTGGTGGTCCAGTGGTTAAGACTCCATGCTCCAATGCAGGGGCCCCAGGTTCGATCCCTGGTCAGAGAACTAGATCCCACATGCATGCCACAACTCATACCACAACTAAAGATCCTGCATGCTGCAACTAAGACCCAGCGCAGCCAAATAAATAAATATTAAAAAAACAAAACCAAAAAATACACACAAAAAGAACCCACAAAAAAAAAAAGAGAAGAAAAGAAAAACAAAAAACAAAACAAAAAAACACATTTGTTACTTCTCATGATTTTGTGGCTTGGCTGGGTGGTTCTTTTGCTGGTCTTGCCTGGGCTTGATCAAGAAGCTGCATTCGGCAGGTGGGTTGCCTGGAGCTGGAAGGTCTCACTTGGCAGAGATAGATGGGAAACTGGGACCTCTCTTTTTACTTGGCACCTGGATTCTGAGAACGTAAGCCCCAGTGTGCGCATGCTTATCCAGCCTCTGCTGTGTCACAGGTCCCATGAGCCAAGCAATTCATAAGGACAAGCCCAAAGTCAGTTTAGGAGGAGACTACCCAAGGACATGAATGCCATGAATACCAGTGGGCTTGAATCACTGGGAGCAATCAGTGTAACTGTCTGTAATTTTGTATACATTATTGCTATCCTGACAGACAGCAGGCTGCCACCTAGTTTTTCTTGTCATCTCTTTTTACAGGCGAGGATCTAAGGTCCAGAGAGGTCAAGTAACTTATACTTGCCCAAGGTCCATAGCAATTAAGTGGTGGGAAATTCTAATTTCTGATTCCAAAGTCTGTGACCTTCCACTCAATTACAGTCTCCTCCTGGGAAGACCTGGAGTACAAGAACAGATGCAACTCACGAGAGAACTCCAACCCATGCTTTTATTACAATGGGAAGCAAAGCAAGCTTTATTTTTGTTTGCATGTAATGGAGAAGATGAATGAGTCAGATAATATGGGTGGAGGAGATGTTAAAATAGGTCATTTGTGACCTCGATGGCCAAAACATCCCATGCTCTCAATGGAAGTTTTATGGTTCCTCAAATGTGGTCACTCAATATTTCATACGTAATACTCGACTGTAGCTCTTTCCTGTGTACTATTTGTTGTTCCCCATTTATTATCAGTTCTTCTTGGTCTGGGTCCACTTTCCCTTGTATAGTGTCTGAAGCACAGCAGACTCTCAACAAATGTTTGTGGAATGAATGAATGAGGGAGCAGAGGTCAGGGAGACCAAAGATGGACTCTTTCACACTTTGCCAGGGACTCTGAAGAGAGTCAATGGCTATCCAGGGAGTGAAGCATTAAATGTGATGAACAGTGAACTGTGTATTATCTGAATAACAAGCAGGAGTTCATAGAAGCAGATGTTTTGGTTAAACAAATAGGTCAAAATTCAAGAAGTTAAAGACTAATCTTAAAATCAATTTGTGCTTTTAAATAGCTTTGTCATATTTTTCACTTAGAAAATTTCTCATTCATTTCAGCCTATTCCACTTGTTAGTTTCATTTTGCTTTGTTGATTTTTTTCCATAGTTTTTTACCAACAATTTCAAAAGTCCCCAGGGAGGAGTCCTACCCCACAGCACAGATTCTCTCCACTTGCTTGTTCTACTCCTTTCAGCATTGATTTCAAGAATTTAAAGTTTCTTCTCCAGTTGGCAGTAAATTGTCCCAAAGAAAATTTGTTTAAAAATGCAAGAGTTGGGAGATTTCGTCTCTAGAGATATTGAACCATGAAGCGTTTGCACTCTGGTGATACCAGGCCCAGTGAAGGACAGGGGTGAAGCAACAATTAAATTAAAAAAATAAACTTAAAAAGGTAAGTGTAAGTCCATTCACTGAATGCAGCACCCCAGCCGTTTTCAAATGGTATATTTAAGTGGTGTTGGTGGAGTTTTCTAAGAAAAGAAGAACGAATCTCCGAAGAAAGGAAGGAAGGGCAGATTCATATTGACTATTCTGAAAAGAACACTAAGATTTAAAAGGGGTAATTTAACATCCATGTGAAATATAGAGAGATTAGAAGCGTGTTTAAACCGTTTCTTAAGTTCATGCCGCATATGCTCATTCACAAACAGGCAGTGCTGCTTCTTTAGCTTCTCCAGTTGTCCTAAGTAAAGCCAGTAAGGGCTGCCCACCATCTCCTGATCACCTGGGCCGGTTATGGTGGCAAGAACCAGTCCTGGTTCCAAATTTTCCTGACCTTCTTTTAGAAGGATCTGCAGCTGTGTGGATTTTCTCCCTGGGAAACTTTGGGCAGGTAGACCAGCAGTCGGTAAAGGCAGAGCTGAATGGTCATGAATTCTGGGAGGCTGGGATCGAATTCCAGGAAGCTGGCACGGATTTCAGGTTAGCTCTGGACTTGCCTTCACACGAAGGAATGTCTCTATGGCGCAATTTCTGGCGACAGTCAGAGGCCTGTGGGACCAGAGCAGGTGTTCTTTATACTGAGAGCTGACACACAGCACACTTAGTTTAAAAGAGCCTCCATATGCTTCATCTTAACTGAGCAAATAAGACAGGTATCACTGACCTGAGGTTAGAGAAGACCAAACTAGGACTTCATGACGGCCACACTGGAGGCAAATCTAGGACTAGAACCCAGGTCTTCAACTATTCAACTATCCCTGGAGCCCCCAGTTGACCAGGCCTTCAGCCCATCGCTGGCTCTGTGAACTCCACGCCTGGTCACGTCCCTCACCTCCCTCCCAGCTGCCATGACAGACCCCTCGCTGTTGGCAAGGGGTGCAGGGGACTGTGGCAGACCGGGTATAAATATTTATAAAGTTACACATTAATAAGACATATACTGAGCACAAAGATGGATTCCTGACTCGAAGATCAAGGTGGCCTTTGATGGGCTGCGGGGATCTGGGGTCCCCCTCTCTACATATGGCCATGTTTCAGGGGATGAGCTTCTGTGACTCTTGGCTCTCCCTGGCCTGTCACTAAGGTGGTTCTCAACCAGGAGCAATTTTGTCCTCAGGGGACATTTGGCAATGTTTACAGGCATTCTGAGTTGTCCCAACTGGGGTGAGGAGGGTACTCTAGCATCTAGTGGGTAGAGACTAGGGATGCTGCCGTATATCCTACAACACACAGGACAGCCCCCAGATGTCAGCGGTGCCAAGGCTGAGATACCCTGCTTCAAGGTAACAAGCCTGGGCTTAGGAAAGCACTCCCTTGACAGAGCAACTTGCTCAAGACCTCACAGCTAGTGAAATCCAAGCCTAAGGCCAGGGATTCCAGTGAGGCTGTTCCAAAGCCCTCACTCATTCAAGGAAAAACCTTTTTTTTTTTTTTTCTGGCATCATTATCCTCTCGTTCTTACTCTCAATTTCTTCTCCTATAAAATGGGGTCACAATACCTACCGACTAGTATTATTATGAAGATTAAGTCAGCTAAGGCATATGAAAATGCTTTGTAAACTGGTTAGTACTGAACTAATACCAGTTATTATTAAGAATAAAAAGATCGTGAGTAACCAAATGGTACAAGAGGGGCCGTAACTGAGCTTGTAGATTATGCACCATGTAGGGCTATTGCCACAACTCAGCCAACAGAGATACATGTCCGACGCTGGAGGTGGAAAAAGAACCGTGTGGTTTTCATCTGTGTGGTGAAGGAGGCAGGATGGTTCTCAAAGCTTCTATAGCACAATTGTTAAAAACATGGCTCTGGGATCCGGCTGACTGGGTTTGAATCCCATCTCAGCCAAGTACTAGTTGTATGAACTTGGCAAGGTGTGTATCCTCTCTGCGCCTTTGCTGTAGACAAAGGATAGTGGTATCTACCTCGCTCTGTTGTTTCTTGTTTATAACATTGCTTGGCCCATAGGAAGTACAGAATAAACATCAGCTATTGTTATTAGTGCGGTTGTTGGTATCATCTGCTTCCTGCAGTCCTCCCTCCCTCCCTCCCTCCCTCCCTCCCTTCCTTCTTCCCTCCCTTCCTTGGGCTGGTTGGGTCTTTGTTGCTGTGCGGGCTTTCTCTAGTTGCAGTGAGTGGGGGCTACTCTTTGTTGCAGTGAGCAGACTTCTCATTGCGGTGGCTTCTCTTGTTGTGGAGCACGGGCTCTAGGAGTGTGGGTTTCAGTAGTTGCAGCATGCAGGCTCAGTAGTTGCGGCATGTGGGCTCTAGGGCGCACAGGCTTCAGTAGTTGTGGCGCACGGGCTTAGTTGCTCCGCAGCATGTGGGATCTTCCCGGACCAGGGCTCGAACCCGTGTCCCCTGCATTGCCAGGCGGATTCTAAACCACTGCACCACCAGGGAAGCCCCCCTACAGTGCTTTCTGACACTACCTTCAGCAACGCCCCAACTAGGAACATTTTTGTCAAATTTTACTCGTTGTAGTAAATGCTGCAGACTCCCTGCAGGTTGGGGTCAGAACTGTTTTGGTGGTTGCTGCATCTCTACTGCCTAACATGGTGTTATGGGCTGAATTGCGTCCCTCCAAAAAGTCATATGTTGAAGCCCTAATCTTCCATGTGACTATATTTGGAGCTAAGGCCTTTAGGAAGGTAATTAAGGGTGAAGTCATAAATGAAGTCATAAGGGTGGGGCCCTGATCCAATGGGATTGGTATCCTTGTAAGAAGAGTAAGAGACACCACGGGAAACAGAGGTCTCTCCCATGTGTGTACACAAAGGAAAGGCCACGTGAGGGCACAGGGAGAAAGTAGCCATGTGCAAGTCAGAAAGAGCTCTCACCAGAAACCAACCCTGACGGCTGAACTTCTAGCCTCCAGAACTGTGAGAAATTAAATTTCTGTTGTTTAAGCCACAATTTCTGTGGTCCATGGTATTTTGTTATAGCAGTCCTATAGCAGACTAGTACACACGGAGTGCTCAGAAACTTTTGTGGAAAAAAATAAGTGAAAGAATAAGTAAGTCCCAGGACTTCCCTGGTGGTCCAGTGGTTAAGACTCTGTGCTCCCAGTGCAGGGGGCTAGGGTTCAATCCCTGGTCAGGGAACTAGATCCCACATGCATGCCGCAACTAAGAGTTCGCCTGCTGCAACTAAGGAGGCTGAGAGCTGCAACTAAGGCCCAGTGCAACCAAATAAATAAATAATTTTAAAAATCAAACCATCTCAATACTCTGTAATGACCTATATGGGAATAGACTCTAAAAAAGAGTGGATATGTGTATGTGTCTAACTGATTCACTTTGCTGTACAGCAGAAACTAACACAACATTGTAAATCAACTATACTCCAACAAAAATTTTTAAAAATTAATCACTTTTAAAAAAAAAGAATAAATAAGTCCCCTGTTCTAAAGAATCATACCACCTAGTAGAGCCTGTCAAAAAGTATCTGCAGGCTTCCCTGGTGGCGCAGTGGTTGAGAATCTGCCTGCCAATGCAGGGGACACGGGTTTGAGCCCTGGTCTGGGAAGATCCCACATGCCGTGGAGCAACTAGGCCCGTGAGCCACAACTACTGAGCCTGCACGTCTGGAGCCTGTGCTCCGCAACAAGAGAGGCCGCGATAGTGAGAGGCCCGCACACCGCGATGAAGAGTGGCCCCCGCTTGCCACAACTGGAGAAAGCCCTCGCACAGAAACGGAGACCCAACACAGCCATAAATAAATAAATTAAAAAAAAAAAAAAACCATCACTGCTCCCTTAGAAGGTATGTAAAGGCAGAAGGGAAAACCATTAAAAAAAAAAAAAAGGATCTGCAATGTAATACCTGCAATTATTAAAATATTTACTGGTTCAACAAGTATTTCCTGACCCTTTACCATGTGCCAGGCACTGTGATAGGTACTGGGGATAAAGCAGTGAATGCAACAGGGTCTCTTCTGTCACATCTAGTGGGGGAGATAGCAAACAAGCAGATATCATATCAGGGAGAGGAATAGAGCAGGTGAGAGGGATAGAAATGGCAGAGGTTATCTTTCGTACAGGATGCTTGCAAAAGGCTCTCCGACACAACGATATTTGAGCAGAGACCTGAAGGAAATGCAGAAGGAAACCATACAGGTATCTGAGGGAAGAGAGTTCCAGGCTGAGAGACCAGCAGAGGCAAAGGCTTGAGAAGGGGGCTGACCTGTGTTCGTACAAAGGGGACCCAGATGGCTGGAGCAAGACAGAATAGGGGATGGGCAGGGCTGGGGCCGCCATGGAGCGTCAAGGCCCCCACTGGCTCAGGTGTCCCCTCCAAGCCCTGAGAGTAGCCTGGCAGTGGGTTCACTTGTCACACACTCTGTAATTTACGCAGTTGAGATAATTCAGCTGCGATGGATTGGGACTCCCATCTCCTTCTACCCTGTTTCCCTTCCATTACATTTCTTACCAAGTTGGATGGTGTCAGCCATTTGACATTTGACATTTTGGGGATCCGGAAGGGGAAGTTGACTTGGGAAGATTTTTAATCGATTGTGATTTGTTTTCTCATTGTAAAGAAATATTCATGTTCATGCATAACTTTGTATTACAGCTCTTAAAAAGTCCTCCAAATCGTATAAGCTTCAGGCCCCTCAAAAACTGGATCCCCCTCCTAGAGATCAAAAAAGTAGGAGGTGAAGACAGAAAGGCAGAAGCGGCTCTCCTCTGAGTGAGCTAGGAAGCCGTCAGAGTGGTTTGTGAGTTTTTTTAGGAAAAATTCTCTTTCTTTTATTGTGGTAAAATACAATAACATAAAATTTACCTTCTTAATATTTTTTAAGTGTGCAGTTCAGGGATATTAAATACATTTGTGTTGTTGTGCACCCGTCACTACCACCCATCCCTGTAACTTTTTTTTTAATTGAAATATTGTCGACATACAACATTACGTTAGTTTCGGGTGTACTACATAGCGACCTGATGTTTGCATACATTAGGAAATGATCACCACGGTAAGTCTAGTAACCATCCGTCCCCGTATAAAGTTATTACAATACTACTGACCATATCCCTTATGCTGCATATTTTTACATCCCTGTGGCTTATTTATTTTATAACCGGAGGTTTGTAATTCTTAATCCCCTTCACTTATCTCACCCAGTCCCACACCCACTCTGGCAACCACCCGTTTGTTCTCTGTGTCTGTGAGTCTGTTTTCATTTTGTTTTGTTCATTTGTTTGTTTTGTTTATTTGTTTGTCTTGTTTTTTAGATTCCACATATAAGTGAGATCATACGCTATTTGTCTTTCTCAGCCATTCTTTTCTATGGCTGAGTCGTATTCCATTGTATACATGTACCACATCTTCTTTATCCACTCCTCTGTCGATGGACATTTACATTGCTTCCATGTCTTGGCTATTGTAAATAATGCAGCAGTGAACACTGACGTGCATGTATCTTTTCAAATTAGTGTTTTTGTTTTCTGCAGGTGCCGTCAGAGTGTTTTGAGCAGAGAGGTGACATGACTCAGGCAGTAAAGGATAATGCGTCTGTCCTGTTAAGACTGCTTCACTCTGTGAGGGGGTCATGGTACCTCAGGACACTGTGGCCCAGTGAATGCAAATCTCTGCATTTGGGTTGAGTCGCAGGGGTTTTTTTAGAGGGTGCAAGCAGCCTCACCCTTGGATGGGGAGGAAGTTGCCAAGGGCACAGGCCAGGTACACAGTGCGAGGAGGTAGATGCGTGTGAACCAGAGAGGTCAGTAGAGTCACATCACAGGGGGCACGTGCTGCTCCCAATCACCTCTTGTTTTCTTGTTTTCGTTGCTTTTAATAATCAGGCACCATATTGCAGTGGGGGGACGGCAACGACATCCACCAGCATTTTCTTACACTCTTCCTTGACCCACCCAGACTCTAGGGAATGTAGCCGTCTTCTTAGTTCTTGGTCACAAGAGAGGGATCCTGAGGACGTCTGGGTGACACCAACGCAGCATATTCGTGCTGCAGGGAACTGGCTCTCCCTCGTACCCTAAAGTTCCAGGACCAACAGGCTTGTCTGGGGTGAGGAGGGTTTAACAGATCTCTTTGACTATGCCCACTGGACACATTAGACATGAATTTATATTTTTGGTTTGTTGTGGGTTTGGGCACATGTCCTTTTTTAAATCTTCTGTCCTTCATTTCATTACCAAATGGCAAAGCACCTTAAATTTCTCTGTTTCCCAAAGGCAGGTGATCTGATTCTTGGGAGGTCTGCTCCTTGTCCCAGCATGTCCCATCATTGTCGCTTACATGCGTCACCTCAGGCCCTCATGTAAATAGATCCCGGGTGGTCTCACATCTGGCCCTTCTTTCATGCCTGAACATGTCTGAATTCCCACTGGATGTTCCAGTTAGGCTGTTACTCTGGAAGCCCCACTCTCTGTGTAAATATGTGTATACCCTATATAGGGTGTTATGTACATTCATAGAGGTGTTTGCGTATCTAGATGACATGCCACATCTCATGGAGCTAACCACAGGAACGTGTTTTTGAGTCTGTGTGCTAGAGTTTCTGTTCATGCCCATGTCCACACGATTGCCTTGTGCGACAGAATGACATGACTTCTCTGCCTTAGTGTAAACGTGAAGAAGGAGTTCATTTCTGTTATTTCAGTCACTCTTATTTTAGATTAACTGGGGGGGAAAGAGAATTTTCCAATGAGTTTTTGGCTGTTCACTTGGAAGCCCCTTCTCTGATGGTATTACCTTTGTCTTCCTTCTGTTGTGTGTGTTTTCTTCTATATTTCAACACAGACATAATATTCAGTATTCACAATTCACATTGGTAAAGAGCTTTATAATTTATAAAGTGCTTTGGCATAGAGCAGTTCATGTAAACATCACAACAACTTTGTATAGAAGGAATTGTTTCTGTTTAACAGATGGAGTAATTGAGGGCCAGAGAGTGTACACATTTATCCAAGGGTGCACAGATAGGAAATGGCAGTACTGGGACTTGAACCCTACCTTTATGTGCCAAGCTCACTGCCCCAGTGTGAGACCACTGGTGACTCACTGTCTTTTTGTATGAGAATGTTCAGGTTTGCCACAGAACAACTGATGCTAAGGAAGTCGTTTTATTCTTGCTATCAGACAAATATAATATTAGCAGTTCGAGAATGTCCATTTTCTAACAGGGCTAGGCAGTTTTTCAAAACCAAAATTTCTGTTTTGGATGAAGAAGCATAATAATAAAGAATCAGTGAGCAGTTTTTAACTAGTTTTTATCAAGAAAAGGTACATCTTCTTCCTGGTTTATCAGCTGAAGTTCTTTGGCAACAGGTAGTAAAGACGAACCTGGCCTAGCATAAACCAAAAGGAGGAATAAAGAAAATCATAGGTTGTCTCAAGGAACCAAGGGATAGGAATGCAGCCAGGCTAGGACCAGAAACCAACAGGACTTTTCCCCTCCGGCTCTTGTGTCTGCTTCTCTCTGAGCATGTGCTTTAGTCTTCTTTCTGTTTCTCAATTCAGACACGGTTTTTCTGCTTCTCAAATGGCCCTCAAGGAGGAATATGGGAATATGGCCACCCCAATATTTCCACAGCTTGAGATAACAGCAGAGGCTGCTGACAAGAATCTTCCTGGTCCCAATTCTCAATTCCCAGGAGAGAGAACCTGGGACCCACCTTGGGGCCAGGTGTCTCCTCTGGTCTAATTAGCAATAGCAAGGGAAGGGGGTGCTCATGTAATAGTAACACAGCTGCCAGGGGAAGTTCCCAAAGGATGAGGAATTGTGGGTGTTGCACTTTGTATGTGCCCCCAGAAGTATTTACCATAACTGAGTAGCAGGAGAATTGTTGTTAAAGTTTGGACTCAACCAGTTAGTGATAGTTCTGTTATGACTTAATTTTCACAACTATTTTTTGTTCGTTTGTTTGTTTGTTTGTTCTAAAGTTATCCGAGGGAGGATGTGATTCTTTTTTATTTATTTATTTATTTATTTTTGGCTGTGTTGGGTCTTCATTTCTGTGTGAGGGCTTTCTCCAGTTGTGGCAAGTGGGGGCCACTCTTCATCGCGGTGCGCGGGCCTCTCATTATCGCGGCCTCTCTTGTTGGGAGCACAGGCTCCAGACGCGCAGGCTCAGTAGTTGTGGCTCACGGGCCTAGTTGTTCCATAGCATGTGGGATCTTCCCAGACCAGGGCTCGAACCCGTGTCCCCTGCATTGGCAGGCAGACTCTCAACCACTGCACCACCAGGGAAGCCCACAACTATTTTTAAAGAGTTCAGAAACTCTTAAAAATAAACTTTAGGATCTTTTTTCTCCCAGTTTTATTGAGGTGTAATTGACATATAGCACTGTATAAGTTTAAAATATACAGCATAATGATGTGACTTACACACATCATGAAATGATTATCACAGCACGTGTAGTGACCTTCCATCATCGCATATAGATACAACATTAAAGAAATAGAAACACACTTTTTTCCTTCTGATGGAACTCTTAGGATTTACTCTCTTAACTTTCGTATATAACATCCAGCAGTGTTAATTATAGTTATCATGTTGTACTTTACATCCCTAGTACTTATCTTCTAACTGGAAGTTTGTACCTTTTGACCACCTTCATCCAGTTCTCCCTCTTCCCCTCCCCCACCTCTGGTAACCACAAATCTAATGTTATGTGTTTGCTTATATGTTTAAAGTTGGGAACATCTTTAGAGACCACCTATTCCAAACCCCCCTTATTTATTTATTTATTATTATTTTAAAAATATATACATTTTAATTTATTTATTTTATTTATATTTATTTTTGGCTGCGTTGAGTCTTCATTGCTGCGTGTGGCCTTTCTCCAGTTGCAGCGAGTGGGGGCTACTCTTCGTTGTGGTGCGTGGGCTTCTCATTGCAGCGGCTTCTCCCATTGCGGAGCACAGGCTCTAGTTGTGCGGGCTTCAGTAGTTGTGGCACACAGGCTTCAGTAGTTGTGGCATGTGGGCTTCAGTAGTTGTGGCTCACAGGCTTCAGTAGTTGTGGCTCACGGGCTCTAGAGCGCAGGCTCAGTAGTTGTGGCACACGGGCTTCAGTAGTTGTGGCTCACGGGCTCTAGAGCACAGGCTCAGTAGTTGTGGTGCACGGGCTCAGTTGCTCTGTGGCATGTGGGATCTTCCCGGACCAGGGCTCAAACCCGTGTCCCCTGCATTGGCAGGTGGATTCTTAACCACTGCGCCACCAGGGAAGCCCCCAACCCCCCCTTATTTAAACCAGTGATGAAACTGAGACTCAGAGGGTTAAGTGACGTAACCAAAGTCACACAGCAGGTCGGTTGAAAAGATGAAATTGGAAGATGTATCTGACTCCCAGAACTGTGCCCTTTTTACTGTACCAAGTTTCTCCCCATAATCTGGAAGTATGACTGGCATTGAGAAGAAACCACATGTATCAGGCAGTGCTAGCTTAGAGAAGCAGAACCACTAGGAATGAAGTAGAATAAGGGGTTTAAGTCGACTGAGAGAGCTCGTAAAACAGTCTCAGTCCAGCTGTTCCTCCTGGATTTGGGGCCAAGCCCAAAGTCACAGGGTAGGGGATGGGGAAGGTAAGATGAACGCAAACCGGGAGACAGGGAGGCAGCTGACCTCTGCCTCCCACTGGAGTCCACGTCAGCCCCTCCCATCTCCGCCGCCGCCGTGACCTGCAGGAGAGGATCTGGAAGAGCTGGAGGAAGAGACCCCGCAGGGCTGGAGCTTCGGCCTCTTTGCTTCCCACACCAGCAACAGAGCCGCTGGATCCGCGAATACCAGTGTGGGTTGTCCCAGGGCCTGACCTACCTGGACCTTCTGAGAATAGTCATGGTTACCGCTCCACCTCCATCTTCCAAGGCTTCTGCAGATGCCTCTCGTGGCCAACCCTCACCAGAAATACGTAAGAAAGGGAATCGCTGGAAACCTAGTTCAGCTCTGCCAGGTTGACACTGCAAAGCTGCCGTATCACAACACGGATGGCTCTGTGGATGGCAGACGTGCCACCTCCCAGCGTGGGTCTGCATCTGCCACACCTCCCCCGAGCCCAGCCATCTCTTTCCAACTCTCTTGTCGCTGCTCACACCAGAACGCAGGTGGCCAGCAAGCCTGCCATCTAAGCTGGTACCCAGCAGGGAAATGAGATGCCCAGAGCAGCGCTTCTCACAGGCATCCTCATTGCCTGTAAGTGGTGCTGTAGGACGTACCCTCTCTTTGCTTGGGTTCACAGCATGCAAACATCTCCTTCCCTTGGAGGGTGGGGAGAGAATCATCACTCATCTGAACCCTGACCCCTCCCCAGTCTTCTCGGATAGAATCCCTCGGAGCAGGACGGTGAAGGTAGCAGAGCCTGTTCTGCCGCTTCTTCTAAACTCCTGGGGACTCTGTCTGGTCCCAGTTGCTGGCTAATTCTCTCGGTATCAGCTCCTCATGTCCTCAGCTTTCAGCCTTAGCCACAATTCCAGTCTGACAGGAAAGGTCTTACCTAACATCCCATTTCATAATTCTCCCATGGAGCTTCCCAGATACTAAAACTCCTCCTGTTAGGAGTACCAATTAGGGATCTTTTGGAGATACGTGCTTTACAGCTGGGAAGGAAATATACATCTCGTGTCATCTCAAAAGCAGAGGGGAAACAACCGAAAAACTGGATTTCCAAAGTCGCTTCCCTTAAAGGAATGAAGCAGCTTGAGGCTTTCATTGAAATGACTAGCGTTCTCCGGGCATCCTGGTTGCTGGAAGGTAGAAACAAGACCACGGATAGCCAGAGGGAACAACTAACTTGCTGTCACACTTGGGATTCCAAACTAATAGTGTGTTGCCATCCCCTCACCAGAGGCATAATGTCTCCGTGGCACTTGGCTAGAGGTTCCATTGCATAACACATCACATGTTGTTCCTATACACACCTACTCAGAAAGATTTCTGCTTTTCTTCCTCCATAGTCTCATCAGAAGAAAGGAGCAGATTTTTTCTTTTTTGTAAAGGGAACTTTATTTTTTTAAATTTATTTATTTATTTATGGCTGCGTTGGGTCTTTGTTGCTATGCGGGCTTTCTCTAGTTGTGGTGAGCGGGGGCTATTCTTCATTGTGGTGCGCAGGCTTCTCATTGCAGTGGCTCCTCTTGTTGTGGAGCACGGCCTCTAGGTGCGCCGGCTTCAGTAGTTGTGGCACGTGGACTCAGTAGTTGTGGCTCTCGGGCTCTAGAGCGCAGGCTCAGTAGTTGTGGCGCACGGGCTTAGTTGCTCCGCAGCGTGTGGGGTCTTTCCGGACCAGGGCTTGAACCCCTGTCCCCTGCATTGGCAGGCAGATTCTTAACCACTGCACCACCAGGGAAGCCCGGAGCAGATGTTTTTAATTGAGTTCATTTTCCCTCCCCAAACACATATAGAGGAATCATTGGTTTCTCAATGGACTTATGTCTCTGCATGCAGTGTAAGTTTCCCTTGTAAGATGCTATGCTGGTTATAAGTTTCCCTTGTAAGATGCTATGCTGGTTATAAGTTTCCCTTATAAGATGCTATGCTGGTTATAAGTTTCCCTTATAAGATGCTATGCTGGTTATAAGTTTCCCTTATAAGATGCTATGCTGGTTATAAGTTTCCCTTGTAAGATGCTATGCTGGTACCTTTCTTTCTGCTTAGCTCATCCTCAGCCTGATTCCTTTCATCCCCACCGGTTGATGGGAAAACATCCTGATAGACACACCCAGAAATCATGGTTTACCTGCTCTCTGTGCATGCCTTAGCCCAGTGAGGTTCACACGTAAAATGAACAATCACACTACTTAACCTCTCTGTGTTTCAGTTTCTTCACCTCTAACTGGGACTTTCTCTCTCATGGGGTACTTGTGAGGATCAAAGGCAGTACCATGGTGCCCCCCGGAAGTGAGCACCCCTTGCAGGGACTTTATCTTCCAGGCAGCTTCATGCCCTTTCTGCCTTCTGCCTCCTAAGATAATAAGCAGAAAGGGTCAAGGTCAGTTCCTCTGAGCAGTCAAGCCTGGCCACATCTCTGTTCTTGCCCTTCTCTGCCAGCAGTGGGATGGATCAACTACCATGAGGTTGCTCTGCAGACAGCCTTCTGGGATTCGAGAGGGCAGAGAGCAGAAAGTCCCACTGCGGTCTTTGGCCTCAGCCACAGTCCCCGTTGCATTTCCCCCAAGGCAACCACATTTGGGGGTAGGAGGGCTTGGCCAACTATTACCGAGTTGGGCTTTGTTTCCCATTTAACTATTCTTCCCTGCATATAAGCCCCGTGGATGTGTGGGTCACAGGGCTGAGGTAGTCCTATGTTCCTGGCCATGATACAGTCAAACACTGGCAAAAATCTCACTTCTAACTTCTTTTTTTTTTTTTTTAATTTAATGTTTTATTTTTAAATTTCTTTTTTAATTTTGGCCATGCCGTGTGGCTTGCAGGATCTTAGTCCCCCGAGCAGGGATCGAACCCGGGCCCATGGCAGTGAAAGCACTGAGTCCTAACCACTGGACCGTCAGGGAATTCCCACTTCTAACAACTTCTAATACTGCCTTTGTTTAAGTAATATAGAGTCTTTCTAAAGTCTTTGAATAACTTTAGTCTTAAATTTATTTCTGAATGAAATAACCTCTGAGTTGTTAAAAAAGTAACTCAAAGTGTTTAGTAAAAAGTAGCATGCAATTGAACAGAAATGTCCTAGATTATCCTTATTTCAGATCTGTGATTCACCCTGCCTCCACCCACATAAAAAAGCCACTCTAGAGAAACTGGTAAACTGGGTGAATGTTAATCTGGTGCATAATACAATTTTAGAGACACAGAGAATTTTGCATTATGTTGGAGACACGAAGCTTTCTGGGCTTGGACAACTTCTTTTTTTTTTTTTTTTTTTTAAATTTATTTTTATTTATTTATGGCTGTGTTGGGTCTTCGTTTCTGTGCGAGGGCTTTCTCTAGTTGCGGCAAGTGGGGGCCACTCTTCATCGCGGTGCGCGGGCCTCTCACTATCGCGGCCTCTCTTGTTGCGGAGCACAGGCTCCAGACGCACAGGCTCAGTAATTGTGGCTCACGGGCCCAGTTGCTCCGCGGCATGTGGGATCTTCCCGGACCAGGGCTCGAACCCGTGTCCCCTGCATTGGCAGGCAGATTCTCAACCACTGCGCCCCCAGGGAAGCCCCGAGGACCCTCAGAGCTTTATCTTCAAGGAAGTGGCAGCTGTGTGCCACGCGGATGAGTTGGCAATGACACAGTTTGAGGAGAGAGACCCCAAATCCTCAGAAGTCTTGGAGATGAAGAGAGGGACCATGAAAAGGAGAAGGTGCCAGAAGAAGGAAGTGGGAAATCACTCCTCTCTGCTGCTCCATCTTGCAAGCAAACACATTCTGGATGCTGGTCACTGGATGATGTCATGATTGTTGTCTTTTCTGACTTAAACACCATTTGAGTTACACGTTCCAGAATTGAACGTTTGCTTGACTTAGGAAGAATAAACATTAGCAGAGGCAATCTCTGAGCGGTAAGGTCAGGGATGTTGTCTTCTTACTTTACTGTGTTGACCAAACTCTCTACAATGAATGAGTGCTACTTTTAACATTTTAGAAAGCACTACTTAAAAAAAAAAAAGTTTGTTATTGCTCAAAGATGTATTTAGACATTCTATTTGACACTAAAGGGAGGAGATGCAACCTGGGGAAGTGTTGACCTGCAGGGCTGAAGAAGAGGGGACACAAAGTCTGGGAGGATGTTAGACTGGAAAGATCATGGTTGGAAACATCTAGGTTATTTGAACCAGTGGCCCAATGATATTATCAAGGAGCTGATTTCTTCCTCTCTGTTCTGCCTTCATCAGTTTCAGCTTCATTCAAGGTTGACTCCCCACTTTCTGGCACAAATTGCTGCAGTGATTCCAGGCTTCATACCTGTTCCCTGCACCATCTAGAACAGCACTGCCCAGTAGAAATATAATGCAAGCCCCATGTGTGATTTAAAATTTTCTAGTAGTGACATTTTTAAAAAGCAAGAAGAAAAGGGTGGGACTTCCCTGGTGGTCCAGCGGTTAAGACCCTGCGGTCCCAATGCAGGGGGCCTGGGTTTGATCTCTTGTCAGGGAACTAGATCCCGCATGCATGTCACAACTAAGACCCGGTGCAGCCAAATAAATAAATATTTTTTTTTAATTTAAAAAAGAAAAAGAAGAAAAAGATGAAGTTAATTCTAACAACATACTCTATTTAACCCAATATATGCATAACATCATCTCAATGTGTAATCATTTAAAACTTAATAACCTATTTTGCATTCATTTTTTTGTACTAAGTCTTCAAAATTCAGTGTGTGTTTTACGCTTGCAGAACATCTTAAGTCACAGTAGCGACATTTCAAGTGCTCAATAGCCTCATGTGCCTAGTGGCTCCTGCACTGGACAGGTCAGATCTAGAGAAAAGGGAGAGTCCTTCTGTCCCAGCATTTCCGGCTAGAGTTGACATTCACTCTGATTGGACTGGATTAGGCTCTTTGCCTGTGACTGTAGTAAGGGGAATGGATTGTGCTAATTGGCTGAAGCTAGGCGTGACTGTGGTAGGCAGAATTATGCCCCCCCAGAGATGTCCACATCCCAATTCCTGGAATCTGTGAACATGTTAGATTACATGGCAAAGGGGAAGTAAAGTTACAGATGGAATTAAGTTTGTGATGAGTTGATCTTGGAATGAGGAGATTATCCTGGTGGGCCCAATGTAATCACAAGGATCCCTACAAGTGGAAGAGGGAGGCAAAAGAGAGAACCAGAGAGATGACAGTGTGAGCAGGGCTCAGCTCCATGCCACTGGCTTTGGAGTTGGAGGAAGGGACCACAAGCCAAGGAGTGTGGGCGGCCTCCAGAAGCTGCAAAAGGCAGGAAAGGGATTCTCCCCTAGAGCCTCCAGAAGAAACACAGCCCTGCCAACACCTTGACTTTAGTCCAGTGAGACCTGTGGTGGACTTCTGATCTCTAGAACTGTAAGATAATAAATGTGTATTCTTTTAAGCCACTATGCATGTGGTCATTTGTTATAGCAGTCATAGGAAACTAAATCAATGACCCAATTTGGAAACCCAAAATTTTAAATGACAGACATTTTGAGAGATAAAGGAGGTTTTAGTTCCAAAAGCTTGGTTTTTCAGTGTCAAAAACAGAACCATGAAAGAATGATAAAATTTGTGTCATAAACAATAGGCTGAAAAGAGAGCAGATAAAGAATTGGACTGCCTTGTCCTCTGGGAGGCCAGATGAGGATTTCCTAGGAGAGGGAAAGAGAGTTAGAGAGGCAACAAGGTAATAAGATGCTGTTTATCTCTTAACTGGTCCTTGCACTCTGTTGCTTTCTTATGCTCAAGCAACAATAGAATCCCATATATATATATACACACACACGCACACACACACACACACACACACATATATGTATATACATGGGGATCGAAAAATAGACAAGTCTTTTGTCCCACTTTCTACTGGAACCTTGGAAGCCAATGGAGGAGGATTAGGCAGAGAAAGTCAGAGGTAACCCTTCAATTTTTCTCCAGCACCAATGGCCCATGGTCATGACCATGAGGGTGTAGAGTATATGGACCAACACTCAGAGACCATGATAAGATATGGACAGCTTACTGCATGCCAGGAAGATAGATGCTGACAAGACCAGCTGGGCAATGGTCCTCCTCAGTAGGCACCTGGGTGGACCCATGACAAAGGTCAAGCAGCCACTATCACATCAACCTTATGGCAATATCACAAGCACCCTAGAACTTAGAACCATCCCTGTAGAGCTGGTGAGTGAAGGGAAATTGTAAAATGACTCAGTTTAAATCTGAAATGACTAAAAACATCCAGACTTGAGTGCACTGTCTCTTGACATCTGAGAGAATGGAGACAAGTGAGACACAAAATTCACCTACAGAAAAAGAAAGTTGCCTTTTATTGCTCATGTGAATTTTATCATCTAAAAAAATCTGTACCCTCTAGAAACATGCTATAAGAATATTGGGAACCACTTAAATGTCTATAGGTGCATAAATGATTAAGATAGTTATGTGCTCTTATTGAACTACCCCATTATTATTATTATAAAAATAGACTCTTTATCTCTGGTAATATTCTTTGTCCTGAAATCTACTTTGTGTGGTATTAATACAGACACTCCAGCTTTCTTTTTTTAAATAAATTTATGTATTTTATTTATTTATTTTTTGGCTGCGTTGGGTCTTCATTGCTGTGCGCGGGCTTTCTCTAATTGAGTTGAGCGGGGGCTACTCTTCGTTGCAGTGTGCGGGCTTCTCATTGGGGTGGCTTCTCTTGTTGCAGAGCACAGGCTCTAGGAGCATGGGCTTCAGTAGTTGTGGCACGTGGGCTCAGTAGTTGTGGCACGTGGGCTCAGTAGTTGTGGCTCTTGGGCTCTAGAGCACAAGCTCAGTAGTTGTGGCTCACGGGCTTAGTTGCTCCACGGCATGTGGGATCTTTCTAGACCAGGGCTTGAACCCATGTCCCCTGCATTGGCAGGCGGATTCTTAACCACTGAGCCACCAGGGAAGCCCTCCAGCTTTCTTTTGCTGAATGTCAGCATGATATACCACTTACCATCAATTTACTTAACAACAACAACAAAAAAAAACCTTTGGGTTTTGAAACAATTTCAAATTTGCGGAGAAGCTGCAAGAATAATAAAAAGAACTCCCCCGTATCCTGCCCCCAGCCTAAGGTAGTGTTTCCCCATGATTAGCAAACAGGAGAAACCTAAAGAAGCACCACCTGCCAATCTCAGAGCGATCTCACAGTACTCAGCTCTCCCCTCTGAACATTCCAGATGCCTTGGCCTCCCCAAATTGTCAATTCTGTCTCCTCAACTCAGGCTGTGTCCAACTCTATGCTGTGGCCTGGAAATTCTCTCCAGGTAATAAGGCGGGCAATTTTAGGACTTTGCATTCTCTCAGCAATCACTGTCATGCACTGTCTGTTGTCCAATGCCTGAAAACTGGTTTGATTGGGTTTTTTCCCATATATTTTCTCCCCAGGTTTTTACTTGTCTAAGGTAGTCTGGCTCCTGCTACTCCATCATAGCTATAAGCAAAAATCTGGTGATATTTTAAAATTAATCTTTATACCTTATACACATATAATATATTCTTTTTTATCCATGATGTATTTCATGATTTTAAAAATTGCGATCACCAAGCCAGAAGCGTTCATTGAGGTCAAGTAGGAAAATAATGAAAAGAGCATAATAAAAATCATTATAGTTTGACCTTCAGAAAAAATTAGTATTATTTTAACATTTTGATGTGTCAAATTGTTCCAGTCTTTTCTCCAAGCATATTTTTTAAACTTAGAGTTATTTTGCACAAAGCTATTTTGTAAGCTTATTTGTTGTGCTGAAATATATATATATAACAGAAAATTTACCATTTTAACCATGCTTAAGTATATAATAAAGCGGCATTAAGTCCATTCACAATGTTGTGGAACAATCACCACTATCTATTTCCAGAACTTTTGCATCATCCCAAACAGAAGCTCTGTGACCATTAAACACTAACTCCGCATTCCTCCATTAGCCCAAACCCTAGTAACATTTATTCTACTTTCTATTTCTATGAATTTGCCTATTTTAGGTACCTCATATAAGTGGAATTATACAAGATTTGTCCTTTTCTGTATGGCTTATTTCACTTACCATAATGTTTTCAAGGTTCAACCGTGTTGTAACGTGTCAGAATTTCATTCCTTTTTAAGGCTGAATACTATTCTCCATTGTATGGATACAGCACATTTTGTTCGCCCATTCATCTGTTGATGGACACATGGGTTGCTTCCACTTTTTGGCTATTGTGAATAATGCTGGTTTACAGATATCTGTTTCAGTCCCTGCTTTCAATTATTTTGGGTTTATACCTAGGAATAAAACTGATGGATTAAATGATAGTTCTATATTTAACTTTTTGAGAAACTGCCAGGCTGTTTTCCATAGTGGCTGTACCATTTTACATTCCCGCCAGCAATAATCAAGGATTCCAATTTCTTCACATTCTCACCAACACTTATTTTCCATTTTTGGGATACTAGCCATCCTAATGGGTGTGGCATGGTATCTCATTGTGGTATTGATTTGCATTTCCCTAATGACTAATGATGTTTAGCATCTTTTCATGTGCTAATTGTCCATTTGAATATCTTTTTTGGAGAAATATCTATTCTAGCCCTTTGCCCATTTTTGAATTATTAGTTTTTGTTGTTGTTGAGTTGTAAGAGTTCTTTATATATTCTGGATATCAATCCATTAGCAGATATATGATTTACAAGTATTGTCTCCCCCTCTGTTTGTTGTCTTTTCACTCTCTTGTTATTGTCCTTTAGTGTACAAAAGTTTTTAATTTTGTTGAACTCCAATTTATCTAATTTTTTCTTTTGTTGACTGTGCTTTTGATGTTGTATCCAAGAAATATTTGCCAAATCCAATATTATGAAGATTTTCCCCTATATTTTCTTCTAAGAGCTTTATAGTTTTAGCTTTTGTGTTTAGGTCTTTGATCCATTTTGTGTTAATTTTTGTATGTGGTATAAGATAAGGTCCTACTTCATCCTTTTGCATGTGGATAGCCAGTTTTGCAGCACTATTTGTTGAAAAGACTGTCCTTTTCCCATTTAATGGTCTTGACACCTCTGCTGAAAATCAGTTAACCATAGATGTGAGGGCTTATTTCTGGACTCTCTATTCTAGTCCATTGATCTATATGTCTGTCTTTATGCCAGTACCACACCGTTTTGATTATGGTAGCTCTGTAGTAATCTTTGAAATCAGGAAGTGTGAGTCTTCCAACTTTGTTCTTTTTTAAGATTGTTTTGGCTACTCAGCGTCCCTCTTGAGATTCTGTATGAATATTAGAATAAACGTTTCTATTTCTGCAAAAAAAACTATTGAATTTTGATAGGGAATGTGTAGACTGCTTTGGGTAGTATTGTCATCTTAACAAGATTAAGTCTTCCAGCCCATGAACAATGACTGTCTTTCTATTTAGGTCTTTAATTACTTTCAGCAACATTTTGTGGTTTTCGGTGTATATGTCTTTCATTTCCATGGTTAAATTTATTCTGAACTGTTTTATTCTTTTTGATACTATTGTAAATGAAATTGTTTTTTTAACTTCCTTTTCAGATTGTTCATTGCTAGTATATAAAAATGCTACTGATTTTTATGTTGACCTTGTATCCTGCCACTTCACTGAATTTGTTTATCAGCTCTAATAGGGTTTTTTGGGTGGAATCTTTAGGGTTTTCTACATGTAAGATCACATCATCTGCAATCACAGATAATTTTACTACTTCCTTTCCAATTTGAATACTTTTTTCCTTTTTCTTGCCTAATTGCTCTGGCTAAAACTTCCAGTACTATGTTAAAAAAGAAGTGGTGAAAGCAGGCACCCTTGTTTATTCCTAATATTCACGGAAAAGATTTCAGTCTTTCACCATTAAGTATAATGTTAGCTGTGGGGTTTTTCTACATAGCCTTCATTATGTTGAGAAAGTTCCCCTTTATTCCTAGTTGGTGGAGTGTTTTTTATCATGATAGCATGTTGAATTTTGTCAAATGCTTTTTCTCCATCAATTGAGATGATCATGTAAGTTTTTCTCCTTTATTTTATTAATGTATTATATGACATTGATTGATTTTTTGTATGTTGAACCATCCTTGAATTCCAGGGATAAATTGCATTTGGTCAGGGTGTATAATTCTTTCGATATGCTGCTGAATTCAGTTTGCTAGAATTTCACAATGCTGTTTTAAGAGCTGCCTTTTCACTTATCAGTATATCATTTTACCACATCAGTATATCATTTTATCCACATCATGAAATATTCTATTACTTTGTATTTTTAAAATCTTTTTAAGCTACAAAATCCTTTCTTTTTTCCTAATAAAATCTTATGCACACTCACAATATTTACAGCACAGAACAGTGGAGCTCGTCTTATTAAAGCAGGTTTATGGAGTCCAGAGCCCTGTGTACGTGTTCTCCAGTTCTTCCACCTCTGCCCCCTTTCCCACCAGTCACCATCTAAATGGACCCCAAAGAGAGCAATATGAAAGATTTTGGTATGACTTTTCACCGCTGCATAATATTCTTTCAAATGAAGACCCCATACTTTCATTAACCAATCTATTATTTTTACACATATATATTATTTCCAATTTGTCAAGATTTTAGAGAAGAAATAAAATTATCTGTAGACAAATCACTGGCCACATCCACAATTGTTTATCTTTAAGGTAAATTCCCCCCAAAAGGGATATTGGGACAAAAGTCAAAATTCTTAAAGATTTTTAAGGATTTTGATCCTTATTCTTTTTTTTTTTTTTTTTTTTTTTTTACTTTTTTTTTTAAAATTAATTTGTTTATTTTTTTTGGCTGTGTTGGGTCTTCGTTTCTGTGCGAGGGCCTTCTCTAGTTGTGGCAAGCGGGGGCCACTCTTCATTGCGGTGCGCGGGCCTCTCACTATCGCGGCCTCTCTTGTTGCGGAGCACAGGCTCCAGACGCGCAGGCTCAGTAGTTGTGGCTCACGGGCCCAGTTGCTCCGCGGCATGTGGGATCCTCCCAGACCAGGGCTCGAACCCGTGTTCCCTGCATTGGCAGGCAGACTCTCAACCACTGCGCCACCAGGGAAGCCCGATCCTTATTCTTATATTACCCAGTAACAATGCGTAATTTATCCCCCAACCAGCAGTGTTTAATTTGTGTATACAAAATAATGTCTCTAAAGACTCATCTGACAGTGTGCATCTTGAAACAATATTGTTTTCTGGCCTATAATTGATACACAGAGCAGAAATGGAGGTAAATAGAAACTGAGATTAATAAATTCTAGCACCTGTCACCAAGTCGAAGGGTTTTTTAACTTGGCTCTGTGGACAGACCTCTAGGGATCAATGAATGGCTGAAATTTTATATGAAATTTGGAACATGTGAATGTTTGCTTTTGTTTATGGAGAGTGTCTACAGTTCTCATCAAAGCCAAGAACTGCAACCTCCCTTCCAACTTTTCTTTTTAAACCACAACAACAAGTTAAACTGGAGGCCATCAGAAAAATAGCTCATTGGAAACCAGGACTGTTTCATCCCTGCCTTTACCACCCAGAACTTTTAGAAAACTTGGATCACAGTTATAAAATACACTGCTGTTCCTGGGACAAAAAGTTCGTACACACCATATCCTTGTATCTGTATACTCTCCAAGAATGTGTTGCATAAAACCATAGAATGGCAAGAGATGGAGAAAAATCTGAGAGCTCATTTGGTCCAAACCCCTCATTTTACTCATGAAGGCAAGACGGCACAAGTGTAAAGCAGCTGCTCTAATTTAGACTCTTGCCGGTCGAACATAGACCCAGATCCTGCAGATCCAAACGTTTAGGGAAGGGTGCCTTCCAGCTCTCTGGCAAACTGAACTCTTGGGTCAAACTTGACTTCAGGGCTTCCCTGGTGGCGCAGTGGTTAAGAATCCGCCTGTCAATGCAGGAGACATGGATTCGAGCCCTGGTCTGGGAAGATCCCACATGCTGTGGAGCAACAAAGCCTGTGTGCCACAACTACTGAGCCTGCGCTCTAGAGCCCGTGAGCCACAACTACTGAAGCCCGCCCCTAGAGCCCATGCCCTGCAACAAGAGAAGCCCGCGCACCACAACGAAGAGTAGCGCCCGCTCGCCACAACTAGAGAAAGCCCGCGCGCAGCAATAAGACCCAACGCAGCCAAAAATAAATAAATTAAATAACGAAAACAAAACAAAAAACTTGACTTCAATATTTATCAACGAAAACCCCTAAAGTATTTTTTTTTTTTAAAGGATTTTCTTATTTATTTATTTATTTATTTATTTATTTTTGGCTGTGTTGGGTCTTCGGTTCGTGCGAGGGCTTTCTCCAGTTGCGGCAAGCGGGGGCCACTCTTCATCGCGGTGCGGGGACCGCTCTTCATCGCGGTGCGCGGGCCTTTCTCTATCGCGGCCCCTCCCGTCACGGGGCACAGGCTCCAGACGCGCAGGCTCAGCAATTGTGGCTCACGGGCCCAGCTGCTCCGTGGCATGTGGGATCTTCCCAGACCAGGGCTCGAACCCGTGTCCCCTGCATTAGCAGGCAGATTCTCAACCACTGCGCCACCAGGGAAGCCCACCCCTAAAGTATTTAAATTACTTTCCTCGCCGAAATCTAACAAAATGAATCTTTGATCCTCTAATGGAGGATCTTGCAGGGTCGAGGGGGTCATTATTCTAAACATTCATTCTCATGTCCTAGAGGAGTATTTGCATCTTGCCTGCTTCCTTTCAGGAGAGGTCCAGGAAGACCAACCTGAGATCTTCCACAGGCACCCTGGTCTATGACACCCAGCTCTACAACTCTCTTCCCAGCCCTTTCTAGTCTGTTCTGACTTCACATTTACTCCAGATCTAGTCTGTGGTCGGTGAGCACTGGAACTTTGTAGCCCTCATAATATTTCCTGGTTCACAGGCTCGTGAAAATCTAGCTTTTTTTCCCCTCTGTGTTCACAACAGACCTTTTGTTGCTTAGTTTCTCACCCAGGGGGAAAAACCCAGGAAGCTGTCTGCTGCCTCTTCCTCCAACCCTGCATGGTACAGCCAAGCCCTTGGGCTACGTAAGTGTGGGGTCCTCAGAGTTTTGACCTTAGGATGATTTATGGAAGTTGTAAAAGTAAGTTTATGAGGAAAAAAAGGTGCATGCATATAGGTATGTGTATGTGTGTATATATATATAGAGAGAGAGAGATGAGTGGGGGGGAAGGGGAATATAGACACAGTAAAATGTACTAATCTTAGGGTAATATGTATATGTATATGTATGTATATGTATATAGATATATATCCATCATACGGATCGAGACATAGAATACTTACAGCCTCCTAAATACTTGCCCCCTCCCGACCAGTGCCCCTGTCAATGAGTTACTACTCAGAGCTCTGTCACCAGACATTAATTTTGCCTGCTCTTGAAATTTATATGAATGGAAGCAAACAGTAGTACTCTTCTGTGTCTGGCTTCTTTGAGTCAACAATATGTCTATCAGCTTCATCCATATAGTCTACAATCTACCACTTTCTTCCAGGAGTCAAAAAATGCAAAAACCCCAAGTAATTAAAAGCACGATGTTTGGGCTTCCCTGGTGGTGCAGTGGTTGAGAGTCTGCCTGCCAGTGCAGGGGACATGGGTTCGAGCCCTGGTCTGGGAGGATCCCACGTGCCGCGGAGCAACTGGGCCCGTGAGCCACAACTACTGAGCCTGCGCGTCTGGAGCCTGTGCTCCGCAACAAGAGAGGCCGCAATGGTGAGAGGCCCGCGCACCGCGATGAAGAGTGGCCCCCACTTGTCGCAACTAGAGAAAGCCCTCGCACAGAAACGAAGACCCAACACAGCCAAAAATAAATTAATTAATTTAAAAAAAAAAAAAAGCACGATGTTTTAGTATCTGGATAATCAATATTTATATTTATCTTATTTGTTCCTAAATAGACACAAGTGCCTTAAAGATATGAAAACAAAATTCACAGAGACATACAACTTATTAGCAGACATATAAGAAAATGTTCAATCTCACTAGCCTAATAAATACTTCTAACTTAAAAGAAAATGCCATACCTATTTCTCAAATAATTAAAATTAGTTTTAAAATGAGTTCAATAAAATGGGAATACTCCCAGTGAGACTATAAATTAGTACAAGTCCTAGGGAATAAAATTCAAGAGCCTTTAAAAATCTTCTTTCCCCTTTAATATTTCCCTATAGTGACGCTAACACAAGGAAATAATCTTAAATATGGAAAAAAGCTTTTGAACGAAAATGCTCAGCCAGCATCATAAGTAATGAAAAGTAAGAAACAATCAAATATCCAACACTTGGGGAATGGTTACAAAAATTGTGACAGGTTCACTCAGCAGAATATTAGATAGTCTAGTCAGCTGCATTTTTTTTTTCTTTCTTTCTTTTTTTTTTTTTGGCTGTGCCCCGCAGCTTGCAGGATCTTAGTTCCCTGACCAGGGATCGAACTCAGGTCTGAAGCCCCGGCAGTGAAAGTGTGGAGTCCTAACCAGTGGACTGCCAGGGAATTCCCAGCTGCCTTTCTTAGGACAAAGATAGAGAGGGTGGGAGAAGGTTACAGTTTGCTTGGGCAGGATTGGCTGTTTTGCTTTACATACAACATTACAAAGCTGAAACCTCTGGAATCCAGGGATTTGTTTATCACCAAACAATGGATTTATTAAACTATTTTTTAATTAATTAAGAAATGAAAGGCCTTTTGTGGTAAGAGACTACAGTGTAAATTTATCTCAGTTTCTAGCACGTTTCCTGGGCAAAGTAGGTGATAGCGGTTATGATCAGAGTAATAACTGATATGTTATATGAATGCTGACTATATGTCAGGGGCTTTCCCAAGTGGCTCATACCATCTTACGTGTTTTATTCTCATTGAACACATTGTGCAAGGTCTGCCCATACAGAGTGTTTCCATTTGTTTCTCTCCTAAGCATCTTGCCAGCCAGGTGGGTACCATGACCCTGAGGGATGGGGGCTTCTGAGTTATCCTTTGGGGATCCTAGCAGCCAGGTCCTGGGTTGTGTGGCGCTTCTAAGCATGTTAAAGAGGACTGCGCAGGTCAAACGGGGGAGCTGGGTTTGCAGGTCAAAGGCCGGCTCACCCACCCAGGCCGGGGATCCGCAGCCGCCAAGGAAAGCGGCGTGTCGGGTCCTCGCTGGGGCTGTGGGCGGAGCTGGGACTCGCACCGATGCCGGCCGGGCGCCCGCTCCAGGTGCCGGCTGAGGCCTCACGTGTAGACAGCAAGGCCAGGTCCATCTGGTGTGTGTGTGGAGTCTGCGAACACGGAAAACGGAAACCCCTGGGAAGCAAAGGAGATACAAATCCTTCCTTCGGAATTGGCCTTTTCCCTCTCCCCCCCGACCTGCAGCCTATAAATTCATCCCGGGTTCGCCCCCTTTCAAACCAAACAGGAAAAAAGCAGAATTCTGTCTTGCCCGTCACATTTCTTCAGGAAAACATTGGCAGGGCTCCCTGACCCACTCCCAAGGGTGCGGTGGAGAGAATTCAACCAAGTCAGCCTCTGAATGGCTCAAGCCTCAGAACAACCCCGCTGAGCCAGCCCCGGGGAGAAACCTGAAATCGGAAGCATTTCTCTTTTATTCCTTCTTATTTCTCTCATTTTGAAAAAAGTTGAATTTTATGTGTATTGTAAAAACACGTTCAATTGTTGAAAAACTAAATACTGAGGGAATTGGAAGGAAAAGCAAGAATCCCTGCTGTCATCCTCTGCACTTCCGATGCCTCTACTTTTCAGTTGTTTTTTCTGGTATTTACTCTGTATTTTTAAAATCTAAGCCTAGCCAGCTATTGAGTTTTCAGCTTGAGATGTTGCCGATCGCCTTTCAAGCGGAAGAGCAAGATCTAGGGCTCTTCCTCTGCCCTGCCTTCCACACACCCAGCAGCCCCCCTCAGCCCACTCACAAATTGTGGTTAAATCCACATTTAGGGTTTCCATTCTGATGACCTTTCATTTTATTCACAGCTGAGGCAACGTCATGTTCTCTCTCTCCTCTGAGTTCTTCTCCATTGACTTGGTCCTTGTGGATTTATGCTTTTTTTTTTTTTTTTTTTTCACTCCTTGGCTCTGTGTTAGTGGATTTGGGGGAATCATCAATCTTCTTCTTTTCACCAGAAGTCGGCTTTCTTGGTCTCCAGTCGGCCTTCTCTCCTCCAAAGCCTTGACTTGTGCCCATTCTTCAGAGTCTGTGAGCCGATAAAAGAAAAGCTTAAGTCATTTCCCTTCCCAAGGGTACTTGCATAATTTTATGAGGAAACACCAGATGATAAAATATATTCAGGCTCCAAGAGAGGTTTGTGGAGCAGAGTTTGAGGCTGTCGTGGCAGGAGTTTGGGCCCCTGGGCACTTGGGTGGCACCTCTCATGGTCTGTTCTGCCTAAGGGTGAGGCCTGCAGGCGAACCCTCAAGCCACGAAGGGGTTAAGAGTCAGCTGCCGGAAGGAATAGGAGGGGAGGGGAAGGGAGAAGACAAAAGAATCCTGGTCTCTGAAGGAAGAGGGCTCGTTGGCTGGAACGGCTCGTCCCTTCCATGGGCTTGCTAAATATAACTGTTAAGTAATCTGCAGTCCCGGGGGGTCAGGCTCAGGGGAGGAGCTAGGCCGGGAAAGAAGTGGGTGTTTGCAGCTCCAGGTCAAAGGTGTGCTGGAGGAAGCACCAGTGGCACCCTCTTTTCCTGCGATTCAGTCCCCTGAGTCAGTGTCATCCTTGTTTCGGGGTTTCACTCTGAGTGGCTGCCTGCCCTTGCCCAGTGCATGATAAAGACCCGCTGTCCTTGGGTCACTTTGATTGAGGGCCTGCATTCCGCTGGGTTCTTTATCTGAGGGACATTCCTGACTAAAACGGGACAGATCCCAGAGGAATGCTGATGGATGGGGCCTCTGCTGACAGCACACAGGGCTGGCCCCGGGCTCAGGGGTCCCACCAGGTCCCACCAGGACCGCTCCCTGGAGGAGGACCCTTAGGAAGGGCCTCGTGCCTTGCAGGGGCACTGGGGAGGGACCAGGCTGGGGTAGCGCTGCTGCTGGGACACTCTGGTGTCCCCTTGCCCTGTTTGTTTATGGGGACAGCCAGAGGTCTGTGTCACTTATGCAATGTTCAGTGAAGGGGCTGATCCCAGACTCTGTCAACTGGAAACTTAGGTTCTCTGTTAAAAAATAACAACAGAAAGAATAACTCTTGTGAACAGGGCAGTGAGAAAGAGAAAGTTGGATTCAGAGACCGGTTATACTTCACAGCAAAGAAAAACTGGAGAGAGAGGTTTCTGTACCCTCAGAAGATGTCTTAATCAAATAGTATTGCTATTTCCTTGTACACAGGCACAGTGTTTCTGTTTATGAAAGAAAGCACACCTTTCTCCTCACCATACGTATAGTGGAGAGGGCTGTTTACAACACACACACACACACACACACACACACACACACACACAGGAATAAGGCTTTAGGCACTTTGCAAACACAGCCTCTGGAGGCTAACCTAGGCTGTGGTGCTTTCAATCTTGCCACTACATTGATTTGTAACGTATTTCAATGCCTCAGCTCACCAGGCACTACGGAGTGTTCCAAAGGGTCTGTCCCACTCTTTTTCCATATTAATGGTCTTCCTGGAGAGGGGCCACTGAGAGGTATTTGAGTAGGGGGCAGCTGGCCTAGAGGTTTCTTCTTTGACCAGCACCTTCTCTCAGTCACCCCAGCCCAGAAGCAATGTGAGGCTGTGAGCTCGCGCACCTTCGTGGGAAGGCTGTGCTGTGGCTGATAGATGGACTCAGCAGAGCCCCTCAGTTCTGAACCCCAAAGTGCGCACGAATCACCCAAACACCTTGTTAAAAATGCAGGCGCTGATTCCTGTGGCCGGGGGTGGGGCCTGAGAGTCAGCATTTCTAACGAGCTTCCAGGGGACACCAGTGCTCTGGTCCACACAACCCTCTGAGTATCGAGGCCCAGGGGGACCTTGTTATAGAAGCACAGAACCACCCAGGGCACACCTGAACACTTTGTCCTCTGCCCCCCTGGGTTTGTAGGACTCCTCGTCCTCCCGTGGACTTGGGCTCTTCTGGCCGCCCCGGTGCTCCTGGTCTACATCCCTGGCCTTGTACTACTCGAGGGCTGGGTGACACCATGCTCGCCATGCCTCCTGCTTCCCACTGAAAGTTTATTGCATCCATAATAATAATAACAACAACCTGCTCACTCCTCCTAGGCACTATGCTAAGTAGGTATTCCATGTCCATTAGTTATCACAAATGAGGTAGACGACCATGATAACTGCAGTGCAGGTGAGGAGAGCACGGCTCTGAGAAGTCAAACCCTGCCAGAGGTCCTAGTCAATGGGGGATGAAGCTGGAGAGCTTCAGCATGCACTGTATTGCCGCCCCGTTAGTGACACAGGTGGCAGATGCTAGGAGGGGTCGGAAGAGTGCTTTGTGGACTCTGGGCATAGCTCTGGAACCCACACCGAATTCCCTGTATGTAGGACTCTACCCTCCCCCAGCAGTTTCCCTGCATCTGGGACACGGGAGCTGGAGCGTCCCCAGAGCATTGCCATGGGGGTTTCAAAATGAGTGGAGCAGAGTTACCTTACATCCACGCTGCTGGGAGAAGACAAAAGGGGTGATAATCTTCAGATCATGAGGCTTTGGGAAAGACAAGCCATTAAGGGAAAATGGGCTTATCTCAGAAGGTGGCCCTAGATAACCTTTGCTTCCACTTTCAGCCCTGGCATTCCATTTTTTTTTTTTTTTTTTTGCTGCAAGATTGAAGAAGAGAGTCAGGGAAACATCTATTTGCTCTGGAATCTTTTATGCTCATCTGTCTACTGCAGTGATCAAAAGCAGGGGACACAGGTCCCTTATCTCCAAACATAGCAAAGGTCCGGTGAGCTCTTGTTATCTTGCATGCACACACACGTACACGTATGCACATGCGTGCACACACATGCATATGTACACACATGTGATTTTCCAAGCCAATAAAGGGCTCAAGCATGGCGGGGGTGGAATGTGTCCATACTCGTGAAAACAATCTTTTCAAAAGAATTTTTGGGAGAACCGATCTTCCTACATCTGCTTCTTTTTAAAAAAAAATAAAAAAAAATGATTTTTATGAGTTTTAAAAAACCTGATTTCTTTTTTCAGTTCTAGTTTTATTGAGATGTAACTGACACACAGCACTGTGTAAGTGTAAGGCGCGCAGCATAATGATTTGACTGACATCATGACGTGATGATCACAATAAATTTAGTGAACACCCATCATCTCATACGGATATGAAATTAAAGACATAGAAATTTTGTTTTCCTTGTGATGAGCGCTCTTAGGGTTTACTCCCTTAGCTTTCGTACATAACATACGGCAGGGCTAGTTATATTTATCGTGTTGCGCATCACATCTCTAGTACTTAACTTATTTACCTTGTAACTAGAAGTTTGTACCTTTTGACCCTCTTCATCCAGCTCCCCTCCCCCACTCCTTCCTATGTCTGCTTCTTTATCATTAACGTGAGTCTTGAGCTACCTCTCACTTCATTAAACTTACTATAAAAAATTATCAGCCGTGCTCATCTTTTTTCCTGCATTCTTGGTTCTCTGCTGCTCAGTCTGAGCTCTCCTCTGGGCCCCTGGGGCAACCAGTCATCTCTTGGAAATAAAGCATCCGATATCCTTAATCTTTGCTTCGAGTGCTCGTTTCATCCCCTCATTTTCATCAAAATCTGACTTTATCTGCAGGAGGATACTTTCCTCCTCTCTCCGCACAGCATTCCACACACATACCTCCCTTCCAGACCCTCCCCATTCCAAACTGACATGCGTCTCCTGATTCCTCAATCCCCAGTTCCTTTTCCTGACTATTTTGTGCATCACGAACTCTCAGCAGCCTCTAAGGAAGTCCACGCCGTTCCGTTTCCTCACTTTTCCCAATCCTTCTTCCTGCCTCCCACTCTGTAGGGAGTTGTCTCTTGCTCCTCCCCATTCTGGAAACATCCATAGATATCCTTTTCTTGCAGTTCTTCAGCCTCCTCGGGGCTAGAGACCTTTATCTCCACCGCTTTTATGTCATCAAGACACAAGCAGATAATCATACCGGGATCGCTCCCGGCCCACATTCTGGAGCCCTGACATTCTCCTTTCGGCTCGGCAGGATCTTACATCCCCTCCGTCCTACTGAACCCTTCTCACTGTCTTCTGAGTGTCCTGCTGGCTTTCCTTGCATCCTCACCCAGGCTGGAGACTTCCCACTTCTGAGCTACGCGATCCCCCGGGTGAGCCGTTCCCAGCCTCCACCATTTCTACAAGGTTCTCCCTCCGCATTCCTGTTCTTTGATTCTTTTGCGTTTCTCTTTCACAAACCTCGTGAGGTCCCTGCTACGGGGAGCCTGCACCTGCCACTTTCTCTCCTCTGCTGTGAGGCCACCAGCCAGGAGGCTGGTTCCTGGTTTTTCTTCTAGTTCTTATTACTTAGCCTGGAGGAAGATGTCAGTGACCCTTTGCAACCCTTATTCACTCCTCATGACTTTACTTGGCTCCCTGAGCCACCAGCCCATCCCTGTTCCCTGCTCTTCAGATGCCCTTCTGGACTGAAAATATTGTGATTATCTGAAGTGAGGAGTTTCCTCATTGTCCCCCACCCCCTATTGGCCTTCTCCTAGTTAGAACATTTATTAGGGACTTCCCTGGTGGTCCAGTGGATAAGACTCTGGGCTCCCAATGCAGGGGGCCCAGGTTCGATCCCTGGTCAGGGAACTAGATCCCGCATGCTGCAACGAAGATCCCACGTGCTGCAACTTAAAGACCCGGAGCAGCTAAATAAATAAATTTTAAAATTTTTTTAAAAAGAACATTTATGGGCTTCCCTGGTGGCGCAGTGGTTGAGAATCTGCCTGCTAATGCAGGAGACACGGGTTCGAGCCCTGGTCTGGGAAGATCCCACATGCCACGGAGCAGCTGGGCCCGTGAGCCACAGCTGCTGAGCCTGCGCGTCTGGAGCCTGTGCCCCGCAACGGGAGGGGCCGCGATAGTGAAAGGCCCGCGCACCGCGATGAAGAGCGGTCCCCGCACCGCGATGAAGAGTGGCCCCCACTTGCCGCAACTAGAGAAAGCCCTCGCACGAACCGAAGACCCAGCACAGCCATAAATAAATAAATAATAAATAAAATTAAAAAAAAAAAGTAAAAGAAAAAGAAAAAAAGGATGTAACCACCCTATATTGAAAAAAAAAAAAAAAAAAAAAAGAACATTTATTATTTTCCACTTGGCACACTGTAATAACCTCCTAGGTGCATGAGCCCATCATCTCTTCCATTCCAACCCACTGTTGGATTTATTATTCCAAAGCCTGTCTTGCTTAAAAATCTTCACGTTTCCCCACTGCCGCTAAATGCTTTGACCTGCTAGGCATGGTTGTTTCCCACACATACCCCACGTTGGCTGCTGCTAAATCTTTGCTCATGTTCTTTTCTCTGTCTTGAGGGCCTTCTCTCCTTCATGGCCACGTGAGCAAATCTTAATCTTACCTTAGAGGCAAGTTCAAAAGCCATCTCAGACAAGAAGTTGTCCCTAAGCCCTCCCAGCAGAAGTGATTTCTCCCACCTTTGCTTTCTTACAGCTTTTGAGTCCTCTTGCAACATTTATAACTTTCCACCCTGTATTGTAGTTGACACACAAAACTGTAAGTTCTTTGAAGGGTACAGGTCCTAGTTTATACACCTCTGCATGCCCCCTATGAGCAGCACAGCTCATGACACACAATGCTGGACTATTAGGGATGCTTTTATTACGAATGACAGGAACATAGCTAACAGGCAAAAAAAAAAAAAGAGAGAATGTATTAGATAAACAAACACAGCAGGTCACACAGCAGTGGGAGGTACAGGAGAACAGCTGGGCCTCGGGGACAGCTGGAACCAGGGACTAGATCTCAGCAGGATGCAAGCTCTATAAATTTGCTTCTCTCTACATTAATTCTCCTGCTGCAATCAAGATCCTTCTGCATGGCACTTAGCTCCCAATATTCACGTACCAGGCTTCCACCTCCAAAGAGGGCTGGATTTCAAATTGCAGTTTGAAAAATGTCTTAGATAAGTACTCTGATTGGTCCAGCCTAGGTCAGGGGTCTGCCCTGGACCAATCAGCTTGGCCAGGGAATTGGATGACTCTATTAGGAGCTCACCCACCCCTGAGTTCTGGAGAAAAGAGGAATCTTCATGAGCCAGGCAGGTACCCCAAGAATTATAGCACTCTTTTTTTTTTTAATTGAAGTATAGTTGATTTACAATGTTGTGTTAGATTCTGGTGTACAGCAAAGTGATTCAGTTATACATATATTTACATATATAGTCTGTTTCATCTTCATTTTCATTATAGGTTATTACAAGATTTTGAATATAGTTCCCTGTGCTATACAGTGGGACCTTGTTGTTTATCTATTTTATTCAATCCTAAACTGCTAATTTATCCCTCCCCCAGCTTTCCCCTTTGGTAACCATAAGTTTATTTTCTATGTCTGTGAGTCTGTTTCTGTTTTGTAAATAAGTCCATTTGTATCATATTTTAGATTCCACATATAAATGATATCATATGATATTTGTCTTTCTCTGTCTGATTTATGATAATCTCTAAGTCCAACCATGTTGCTGCATATGGCATTATTTCATTCTTTTCTATGGCTGAGTAGTACAGCACTCTTGTATCCAATAAATTAATAACAAACCTGTGTTATATTTTTGTTAATCAAAAAGAATTATGTAGTAGTGCCATAAGAAGTCAATCACCACTTAGGGTGGTTCTTTGTCATTTTAACCATGTACCTTTTTCTTACCTGTTCATCAAAGTAGGACTTTTAATAATTCCACGTGGTTAACCTCATTCCAATGAGAATATATACTTGAAGGGAAGAAAATTGATTGTTTCTTAAAGGACCCTTAAAATCAAACTTTCCTCTAATCTAGATAAACATTATCTCCAACTAAAATGGGTTGATGAAATTTCCATGTGTATATATCTGGCCCCCAGTGAAAAAACGGCATCAAGCCCCATTATAGCTTTCGGTTGTAAAAATTTCTTGTATTTTGACCAGTTTCCTCTCTTCCACTTTCATCAACATCCTACACCTTGAATCCCAGCACTTGTGGATTTGCTATGTGGAAGGTGTCTTTGTTTCTTTTGCCCATATTGATCATTATTCATTACGAAAAATTATGAACATATTTCTTTAGATTGGCTTTTCTGGCATGGTCCCTTATGGCCAGGGCTGTGAGACTCAGATTAGAAAGTATGTCAAGGATGAGTTGGTTTTCTCACTTTGAGCTTTTTTACACTTTGAGATCTTTAATATCCAGAGTAGTCATTTTGACCCCTTTTATCAATGTCACCTCCACTGAAAGTCAATAATAACTGAATTACCCAGAACCTCTGTTCCTTGAGTCCTTGAAAGTTGGGGGAATGGCAAGAAAAATCTTTTGTTTCAACCAACACTTATGGTTAAGAGAAGAAAGGAGCAAAAGGATGAAAGGATGGGAGAAAGTGAACTTTTAACACTTTACACAGTAGCAGAACATATATAACATCTATATGAAAAGGAGATTCATTTATCCAGATGACAGGTCAAATGTCTAGACCATGGACTGAATATTTTTTCCATAGATTTGGAGTTGCCAGACTTAGCAGGAAAAAAAAAAGAAAAGAAAAATATATATACATGATGCCCATTTAAATTTGAATTTGAAATAAACAATGATTTTTCTTTTTTCTTTCTTCTTTTTTTAGTATAAGTATTTCCCGTGTGATGCTTAGGACAAACTTACACTAAAAGATTATTTGTAGTTTATCTGAAATTCAAATTTAACCAAGTGTCCTGTATTTTATCTGGTAATTCTACTTAGGTTAGATGCTTTGGCCTTGTATAGACACAGTCTGAATTTTACTTTTAGGCCAATAATAGTTTTTTAATTTATTTTTATTTATTTTTTAAACATATTTATTTATTTATTTGGCTGCGCTGGGTCTTAGTTGTGGCACACGGGATCTTCCTTGCTGAGTGCTGGATCTTCAGTGCGGCATGAGGGATCTTTAGTTGCGGCATGCGGGATCTAGTTCCCTGACCAGGGATCAAACCCCAGCCCTCTGCATTGGGAGCATGGAGTCTTAACCGCTGGACCACCAGGGAAGTCCCATAGTTTTTTTTAAAAAAGATATATATCCATTGAAAAGAAGCCTTTCCCATGGTTTATTTACCTTTCCATTATCTTTGAAATGGAAATTTCAACTGCTCTTCTCAATTCCAAATTTTATCCTATATGGCTCACATCCTTAGCTGGAACCTTAAAGCATCACAGTTTAATCAATAGATAAATTGAGTTAATATTCTATCCTGTTAGTATGCCCATCGTTAATTTGATTGCCTCTAACTTTGAATATATTGTAGTGCTTAGGCAAGTGTCACAACCTTTAGTCCTCTTACGATCTCCTAAATAGTGGTGATGCAGTCATCTATTCAAGGACCAATTGTCAAGCACATAGTCCCTGTGATGCACCTTTCTGGGCTCTATGAGATTTATAAAGATGTATAAAATTCATTCAGTGACTCTGAAAAGCCTGTTGTGCCAGACACTATTCAAAGTGCAGGAGCACAGCTGTAGAAAACAAACTTGTGGTTACTAGGGGTGAAGGGGGGAGGGATAAACCGGGAGATTGGGATTGACATATACACACTACTGTATATAGGATAACTAATAAGAACCTACTGAATAGCACAGGGAACTCTATTCAATACTCTGAATAGAATCTTAAAAAGAGTGGATCTATGTGTATGTATAACTGACTCACTTTGCTGCACAGCAGAAACTAACACAACATTGTAAATCAACTATACTCCAATAAAAAATTTTTAATAAATACAAATTTTAAAAGAGGGGAAAAAAAGGTGCTAGGAGTGCTATAGAGGGACTAAGTTTATTGAGGAAGAACATGTTCGATAAGGTGGTAAAAGAAACCAAGATCCCCAGTCCCAAGGGATATGTGGTCTGCTAAATACCAGGGTTTCTGTTTCGCTGAGTGGAGTATACAAGCTGCGGGCAAAGACTGACTTTCTTAGGATAAAGAAGAGAAGTTCTAAAGTTGAGTGGGAGAAAAGAAAGAAGAGGGAAGAGGCAACCTGCAGAGCTGGGCTCTTTGGTGGGAAGGGAAAAGATGTCCACTGGCATAATGGATTCAGTTTCTGCCCAGTGATATATGTGGGATGTGATCCCTCTTTCACAGGCTCCAAAGAATCTTCAATAACGCATCAGTTTTCTCATTAGTATGTTGTGGTATTGGACGTGTTTTGGAGGATATGACAAAGTGGTGAGTATGGCCTCAAAGTGTGTGTAAAGTAAGAGCCAAGGCCCCCATGGGAGGCCCACCCATCTGGGTTACATCTTGGGAATGTTCATCTTACATGTTTGATATAAGTTAAAGAACCCAGCTGCAGTTCAGATTAAGTTGTTGCTAAGAAGACAACCCCACCATCCATGCCAAACATTTGGATTTTTATGTAAGAGAGCGAAGATACTTCTGGCAAAAGCCGCAATGGTTCTTGGCATCAGTTAAGTTTCTTTTGTTTTAAGCAAATCAAGGCCGATTAAGCAAGACAAAAAAGGAGGATGTGGGGGAAGGGATTGATGGGAGACTGTATTGGAAGCACATGGGAGAGCTCACCGACTCAAAGGAAGAGCTGACCAGCTAGGCCTTGGAAAGGACAGGGGGACAGGGACCAGGGCTCCTCCAGCGACCTCAGGGGCCAAAGCTCATAGATATTTTTTCTGAGCTGCTGCTGTCATGTGTTTCAGCCCTACTTAGCATCCTGGTCATGTTTTCAAGTTCCTGTGAGAGAATCTTATTAGCACAGCTGGAGTCAGGTGTCCCTACGCATTGTGGACAGCTGGACAGTACAGGTGTGACCCATGGCAGAATCATTTGAGTTGGGCAGCCTCCTCTTTCCAGGCCTCCAATATATCTCAAAACTAGATGGCAATGGTGCAATCTTGGATGCTTATCCTGTTGTGTCCCTTCTTTTAGTTTAACTGAGAATTTAAAGTTATTCCATCTCTCTCACACACACTAATTTGGAAGTTATATACTTGATTGCTATTCTTCTGGTGGTTACCCTAGAAATTCCAACTTGCATACTGAACTTACAAAATCTAAGTTAATCAGTATCTTTACTTCCAGGCAATATAAGGACCTTAAAATACTTAAATTCCATTCCCCCTTACATACTTATAAACTGATATTTCATACATTTTAATTCAACTTTTAAAAGACAACCAAAAATTATTAATTACGATTTTATATTGTCAATGTTCATTTGCATTTACCATTGTCTTTGCTTTTCACTCTTTTTGTTGTACATTCCATATAAGATCACTTTTTTTTCTGTCTCAAGTATATCTTTTAGCATTTCCCTTAGGAGCTTTTGTTAGTGATGAGTGAACAATCTTTATTTCTCGGGACTATTTATTTATTTTGTCCTTATTCTTGAAAGATTTCTTTTCCCACTAGATATATAATTGTAGGTTGGCAAATTATTTTTTCAATACGCTGAAGATACAGCGCTATTTATCTAGCTTCCATTGTTTGCTGTTGAAAATTTACTGCCAGTGTAGCTGCAGCTTCCTTAAAGGCAGTCTTTTCTCTCTTTTTTTCCTGACCATTTTTAAGTTTCTTTCTTTCTTTTTTTTTTTTTTTGGCTGTGTTGGGTCTTTGTAGCTGTGCACGGGCTTTCTCTAGTTGCGTCAAGCGGGGGCTACTCTTCGTTGCGGTGCGCGGGCTTCTCATTGCGATGGCTTCTCTTGTAGTGGAGCATGGGCTTTAGGGGCGCGAGCTTCAGTAGTTGCAGCACACGGGCTCAGTAGTTGCGGCACATGGGCCCTAGGGCAAGCGGGCTTCAGTATTTGTGGCATGCAGGCTCGGTAGTTGTGGCTCACGGGCTCCAGAGCACAGGCTCAGTAGTTGTGGTGCACGGGCTTAGTTGCTCCACGGCATGTGGGCTCTTCCCGGACCAGGGATCGAACCCACATCCCCTGCATTGGCAAGCAGATTCTTAATCTCTGTGCCACCAGGAAAGTCCTAAGAGTTTCTTTATTTTTAGTTTTCCACAATTTTGCTATGATGTATCTCAGTGTATCTAAGAATGTTGTCTTGCTTGGGATTCAATGGGTTTCCTAAATTTCTGGATAAATATCTGGAGCAGTTTTGAAGAGCTTTGGGCCTTATGTCTTCAAATATTGCCTTTGCCCAATTCTTTTGTCCCTCCTTCTGGAATTCCTCTTTAACATTACTTGCGTCTCTTAACCCCTATTTCATATTTTCCATCTTTTTGATTCTGTGTTTCATTCAGAACAATTCATTGCTCTTTCACGAATTGTTTCTTCAATTGTGTCTTAAACTATCCCCTGAATTTTTAATTTTGGTTAAAACTTAAACTTTATTTTAAAAATCCAGTGACACTTTTTATAGTTTACCGATCTCTGCAGATATTACTAAATATATACTTTAAACACTAAGACATGGATGTTTTATAATTTATAACCATTTATTTATTTATTTATTATTCTTGGCTGCGTTGGGCCTTCGTTGCTGCACACGGGCTTTTCTCTAGTTGCGGCGAGCGGGGGTTACTCTTCGTTGTGGTGCGCAGGCTTCTCATGGTGGCTTCTCTTGTTGCAGAGCACGTGTTCTAGGCATGCGGGCTTCAGTAGTTGTGGCTCACGGACTCTAGAGCACAGGCTCAGTAGTTGTGGCGCACGGGCTTAGTTGCTCCGCGGCATGTGGAATCTTCCCAGACCAGGGCTTGAACCCGCGTCCCCTGCATTGGCAGGTGGATTCTTAACCACTGAGCCACCAGGGAAGTCCCTATAACCACTAATTTAATTATTGAAAATCTACATGTGTCTTTTTATGGTCCTCTGTTGTTTCTGTTGGTTTCCTTGTGTGCTTGGATATTTTAAATTATATGCTGCTCACTGCCCTTAGAAAATGATTTGTGGAGATGCTCTTTCGCCTAAGATGAAGGTACCCTTCTTCAGCAGAATTTGAATTTGTCTTTGCTTCTTTCGGGCACATATGTACCCTTCTGTCTTGCACCACTTTAAACTTCATTCGGGGTTTGAGATTTCTCAGACCACCCAAGTCTTTTGAATTCATGGTAGTAACTACCTATAATTACAACTTCTATGCATTTGTTTTTCTCCTTTGCTCCTTCTGTCCAAGTTAAATCTCCTCCAACCCCATGTAGGTGGAAGCAGGGAGGTGGCTTCACCTTTGAAAGTGCCACTTCTTCTGGAGACTTCCATTAAAACTTTGCCTTTAGACAGTCTTGGACTTTAGTTTCTGTCCCTCTCACACTGAGAGCATGTGAAAACCATTGCTCAGGTCCTCCAACCAATCTGGCAAACACTGTGAGGACAAAAGTAGTTCAGAGTTCTCTGTTTACCTCTGGATTTTTGCTTTCTCTTAGCTTTTGGCCAGGTTTTTCATTTTTATTTGATCAGTAATTTGATGCTTTTATGAAGAATTTGAAACATTTTTTTCCTCATCGTTTTTAGATGCTCTTAGCCAAAGGGTATCTCTGAATAACCTAACTCACCACGAAGAACAAGGTCTAGCCACATAGAGTGAACGCTTCCTCCTCAGGCCTCCAGGTAGTGTCATCTTTCTCAGGGGAAGTCAACACAGCATCCTCTGCTGTGAGACAAGGGCATCTGCTCTGTGTCAGTCAAATGTTTAACGATTTTGGGAGGACTAGAGGTTTATAAATGCAAACAGTTCTAAAAGGACTTGGAAGTGAGCAGAATTTCCAGCCTGGAGTCTCTTAAATACTTCTTCCGTCCTGTACCAAAAAGGCTCAGTCCATATCTGAACTCCACACTTGGAAAGAGGAAACATCTGATGGGTGACCTGCCTATTGTAACCTTTTCCCTGTGGTCCCATTTCCATCACGGCAGATATACAGAGTATTCACCACACTTTAGTCCTCATGGGTGGAATCTGCCTCAAGAGACATGGGCATCTGCACCTGACTGAGTCAAGTTCTGTCCTTGTTTTATTTCAGATTCTGCTACCTCCATATAGAGGTTATGTGGGAAAGAGGAGGCAGAGAGGGAAGGTAGCTGGCAGGGAAGATCTTCTGGGGAAAGATGGAGAGTTTGATTATCTATTCTCTTGGCACTCAAATACTTTGCCCTTCTCTCCATAAAATTTCCTGTTAACTAATGATTTCTCGTTATTGTGTTCAATGTCTCTGTTTGAGGGGGATATAAAAAAATAAAGAATGCGATGTCAAGATTGGTATCAGACTACTTATGGAAAGCCAACCGTAATTGCTTCACTATTTTGTTTACCTGCTCAGCCCCTGTAGCCATTTGAGCTTGCAACCCTTGATGAGGATGATAATATTAGGTACCCGAGAGAATGAGCCCAATGAGGAGATGGGTAACTTCCATGTAAATAGCACAGGGGAATGAAACCTTTAGCCGGGAAGCCTTGGAAGTCAGGTGTTGCTTAAGCAGAATATCTTTTTTTTTTTTCATGGAAAGGCATTTTATTTTAAATATAGCAGTGTGTACATGTCAATCTCAAACTCCCAATCTATCCCTCCTCCCCACCCTTCCTCCCTGGTAACCATAAGTTCGTTCTCTAAGTCTGTGATTCTGTTTCTGTTTTGTAAATAAGTTCATTTGTATCATTTTTTAAGATTCCGCATATAAGTGATATCATATGATATTTGTCTTTCTGTGTCTGACTTACTTCATTTAGTATGATCATCTCTAGGTCCATCCATGTTGCTGCAAATGGCATTATTTCATTCTTTTTAATGGCTGAGTAATATTCCATTGTATATATGTGACACATCTTCTTTATCCATTCATCTGTTGATGAACATTTAAGTTGCTTCCATGTCTTGGCTATTGTAAACAGTGCTGCAATGAACACTGGGGTGCATGTATCCTTTTGCACCATGTTTTTCTCTTGATATATGCCCAGGAGTGGGATTGCTGAATCATATGGTAGCTCTATTTTTAGTTTTTTCAGGAACCTCCACACTGTTCTCCATAGTGGCTGTATCAATTTACATTCCCAACAACAGTGTAGGAGGGTTCCCTTTTCTCCACACCCTCTCCAGCATTTATTGTTTGCCGACTTTTTGGTGATGGCCATTCTGACCGGTGTGAGGTGATATCTCATTGTAGTTTTGATTTGCATTTTTTCTAATAATTAGCGATGTTGATCATCTTTTCATGTGCCTCTTGGCCATCTGTATGTCTTCTTTGGAGAAATGTCTCTTTAGGTTTTTTGCCCATTTTTTGATTGGGTTGTTTATTTTTTTGATATTGAGCTGCATGAGTAAGCAGAATATCTTAAGGAGAAGACAGACATGATAATCATTTGTAGCTGTAGACTCAGGTTCAGCCAGCATTGATCAAGGACCTGTTATGCACAAAGCACTAGGCTAGGCATTTTTAAAAACGTAACCCATTAAATTCAGAACGAAAGAATTGTGCTCTCTTTCTAGTGTTGAGCAGGGGAATGTGGGGAAAAAAACAACTATTTTAGAATTAGGGAAGGAAGAAAGGTTCTCACTAGATATTCTCTCATGTAGGGAAAAATATTTCAGGAATATATCTGGAGGCTCAAGGGCACATTTTAAAGCTCAAGTTTGCATAATATACCACTCAATTAAGCCTCCAGTTCCTCTAAAAGACGTGGTAAGAGTCCTGGACATGAGAGATTTGCATTTTCTCCATATTTGTTCATCTTACATGTTAATTTTTAGGAAAGATTGTGCAATATGCTGTTTCTGTGAAACCCACTGTCCATGGGGTAAGGATTCTCAGCACACAGTGCAAAAAGTGGTGTGCAACCCTACTAAGGAGAGGAGTACCATGTGTCTATAGGGTGAAGTTTTTCTACAGGGAGCACTCTACTTATTTTTCTTTGATAACATGTATTATTACACTATCTTCCACTGTAGCTATTTGTGGATGCCTTCTATATCATATTAAACTCTAGTTTCTTGGACATTTGGGGGCCTTATTTTCCCACAGCACCTAGCACAGTGAGTTACCCAGGACAGGCAATAAATAGTAAGAGGCAGCATGGGGCATAGAGAAGTAAGTACTAGGGCTCTGCCACTAAAGACAGGAGAGATGCAAGTGTCACAGATGCTTGTTCTTTTTCTCTCACCAATTTTTTTCTTCCTTCCTTCCATTCAATAACAGAATCCCAATTTTCATCATTTATCCATTCCTCACACATGCAGTCAATGCCCTTTGGGAAAAATCTGATCCCACTCCTGGCTCCAGGGGTGTATTAGTCAGGATTTTCCAGAGAAACAGAACCCATATATATGGAGATTAATTATAAAGAATTGACTCATGTGGGGCTGAGAAGCCCCACAATCTGCCATCTGCAAGCTGGAGACCCAGGAGAGCCGATGAATTGAGTTCAAGTCCAAGGACAGGAGGAAACTGATGTCATTGCTCAAAAACAGGTAGAGAGCAAATTCTTCCTTCCCCCTCAGCCCTTTGTTCTATTCCAGCCTCCAACGGATTAGAAGAGGCTCACCAACACTGGGGAGTGCAATCTGCTTTACTCAGTCTACAAATTCAGATGTTCATCTTATTCAGAAACACTCTCACAGACACACTCAGAAAAAATGTTTGACCAATATCAGAAACCCCGTGTCCATCAAGTTGACACAGGAAATCAACCACCACAAAGGGCAAGCCCTATTTGGTTTAAGCCAATCATCACATCCTGCCATGCTGCTGGCCACAGTGATTGGTCCAAGATGGGCAAATACTCCACTCCAGGCCAATGAAATGCAAGATGAGATGACATTTGCTGGGGATTGCAAGGATAGAAACTTTCTTACTTTTCTAAGGAAGTGACCTCCAAAGATGCTCTTTTCCACCTGGACAAGAATGAAAAAGATTCAGTCCAGGGACTTCCCTCGTGCTCCAGTGGTTAAGACTCTGCACTCCCAATGCAGGGGGCCCGGGTTCAATCCCTGTTCAGGGAACTAGATCTCACATGTCTCAACTAAGAGCCTGCATGCCGCAACTAAAAATCCCGAATGCTGCAACGAAGATCCCGCATGCCACAACTAAGACCTGGTACAGCCAAATAAACAAACAAATAAATAAATAAATATTAAAAAAAAGATTCAGTCCAGAAAAGGTGCTAGTAGTCATCTTGTGATGATGAAAAAGCCAGCCTGGAGACATAACAGGCAGAGAAAGGCATGAAAATAAACTGGACCAGTTTTGAAATTATTGAGCCTGGGATCAAGGTTTGCCTGAAAACCACCATATATCTGGACTTTACAGTTATATGAGCCAGCAAATTCCATTTATTGTGTACACTGGTTGGGTTGAATTTTGTGTTACCTGCAACCAAAAGATTCCTAACTAATACAACTGGGGTTTCAATGCGATGATCAAGGAAACATTTTAACATTCAATGCTTCTGTTAAGAACTCAACCAGAAAAGTAAACCATTTTTGCTATGAAATGTGAGCAACCAAGTTGGACCACATACATCAAAAAAGTTGATCATATATCCAAAACTTGAGACCACCAGAGAAATTCTGCAGAGCTACAGGCTACATTCCTTCCTTCTCTCTAGCCACAAATGTCCTTCAGACTAGCCTGTTCTCCACGGGGTTCCAGGGGCACGTCTTCCCAACTGTCCTCTGAGGGTTCACGTGACTGAGCGTCCTAGAGAAATGTAGAGTGTCTTATTTTTCTTTGTGTTCAGCACTTTGAACAGTGCCTGGCAAAGAGTAGGCCCCTAATAAATATAAATCTATAAATGGATGGATTTACTTAACAATTAGAGATCTTCCTCAACTTATGTTGTGGTTACTCCCGATAAACCCATCATAAGCAAAGATGAAGGGCCCTGGGTGATGGGAGTGTCTTGTCAATTTCACTGTTGTAGGAGGCTGGGTTGGATTTGAAAGCAAGGAATACACCCTGCGTTCCATTTGAATCACTGAAGTTTTGATGTTCTCCTTAAAGGACTGTGTGAGTCAGAGGGAAAAAAACAGCTTTTAAGAGTAACTCCCACATTCATTTATTCACTTATTCATATTCACTGAGTGCCTGCTACGTTCCAGCATTATTCAAGGCAGAATCACCCCTAATCCCCTACCTTTTGTGAGGCATGAGGCAGAGGACAAAGTAAGACCCTGGCCTGGGTCCCCCTCTTCTTCTCATCTCCCTGAGACTTTATCCCACACCAGGAAGGGCCCTGTGCAAACCGTGTGGACGCTCCAGCTAGCTTGTCTAAGCTCCGTCCACACCCATCTGGCTGGAGTCAAAGGAGGATGGACCCCAGGAAGAGGCCTATGCAGACTCTAGAAGTAGGCTTGGGGCCAAAGTGTGGGCTCTTGGTACATGTTCTGGAAGGAGGGGTGGAGGCTCCGTGTGGCATATCAACTTGGCCACACAGAGTCTGCAGGGGGGAGCGGGGAGGGAGGTAGGACCAGAGGAGGGCCAGAGAGGGCCTCCTGCAGCTTACAGTGTGTAAGGGCAGTACTCATTTTAGGTACAGGGAATCCATGAAGAAAACGTGCAAAAATCTCTGCCTTCATGGTGCTTACATTCCAGTGGAGGGAGACAGACTATAAACAAATACCCGAGTAAACAAGTAAACAGCTACATATAGAGGGTATTTGACAGTAATAAGTACTCTGGAGAAAACAAGAGGTACAGACAGTGCAATTTTAAATAGTGTGGGTCACGGAAGGTATATTAGCTCCCTGGGGCTGCTATAGTAAAGTACCACAAAGTAAATGCCTTAAGTAAGAGAAATGTATTGTCTCACAGACCTCTGAGACCAAGGTATTGGTAGGGTCTGTTCCTTCTGAGGCTGTGAGGGAGAATTAGTTCCATGTCTCTCTCCTGGCTTCTGGTAACCTCACGTGTTCCTTGGCTGGTAGATGGCTATCTTCTCCTTGTGACTTCACACCACCTTCCCTTTGTATGTGTCTGTCTCTGTTTGTAAATTTCCCCTTTCTATAACAACACCCGTCATGTTGGCTTAGGATTTCACCCTAATGAATGACTTCATTTTATCTGGATCGTCTGCGAAGACCTTACTTCAAAATAAGGTCATATTCACAGGCACTAGGGGTTAGGACTTCAACGTCTTTCAAAGGGACACAATTCAACCCACATCAGAAAGCTTTATTGTGAAGATGACATTTGAGCAAAAGCCCAAAGGTGAGGGGTAAGGGGGTGAGCCATGCTGAGATCTGGGGGAAGGGCTTTACAGCAGAGAGAACAGCAAGTGCAAAGGCCCTGCTTTCTCCTCCAGAATAACATTTTGGTGGGTTAATATAGTGAGCCGGGGAGGTCAAGGAGAGAGAGTCAGCGGCGGAATGACGCAGTAGGGCCAGAAATGACCCACCCGCCTCTCATGGGTGTCCTGCATAACCTCATAATCCATCCATTTAAAGTGTGGGAGATTCTTCCATTTCCCGGAAGCACAGTATAAGGTCACTGAAAGCAGGGAATGAGTCCCCTGCCTCTTTATACCCTCATGGTGGTCAGTGAACATATGTGACGCTGAGGGTACATTAGCCGCTATCTTCTTTCATTTCCACCCCAAGAAATGGCTTGTAACCGTTAGCACAGGAAGAGCCCATGGGACAAAAGGGAATTTGGCTGGAGGCAGGTAAGGCGACAAAGACAAGGGAGTCAAGTTTATCACTGAAAGGTGCCTATGGAATTTTATCGTCCTCTATTGCCACCCTCTTGTCATGGTCGGACCCCGTAACATGACCATCATTGGTAGCTTTAATTCGAATTTTCTTAGCTTTTAAAATCCTATCCTACCAATGGAAATGAGAGAAGTGAAAGAGAATAGGCAAGTTTTCTGAAATTCAAATTTGGAGTAAGAGGAACCGTCTTTAGTTGAAATCTGACAGCCACTGATCAATTCCAGCATTACAAAAGGACCCACGTAGCATCGAAAGTTCTGATTTATCTCATTTCATCAGGAGTGGAACGAGCAGTTCTGTAGACGTCCATTGAATCATTCCTAACCTTCTGGCTTCCCTTATCTGCAAGTTGGAATGCTCTCTGGAGCTGTCAGCCATCAACCCCCCCCACCCCCACCCCTTCCCTTCCATCCTGCCCAGTCCTCAGATAACAATCCTCTCCAAACAGGCTTTGTTCCCACCATGTTTGGAATGCTTCAAAGTCAAACTGAATGTGAATAAGAACCGAAGTCGCTTCATTCCATTCCATTCACCTTCCTCTCACATTCCACACCTAACTCTTAGCTGGAGGGGGTCGGGTTGTTTTCCGATCCCGACTAGCCCAATTCCGCCTGCTTTGGCCCAGGCTTGTTGGGAGACTAAGTCCTTTGTTCCCGTTGTCCTTGGGGCCCTGGGCGCCCTTCCTCCCATCCCAGGTCTGCAATGGTCCCCTCCCTGTCTGTCAAAAGCCCACTCTGTATCCAAATCCTCATGTAAGACTTTGGCCCGCAGCTATTTTCTGGTGACGTGTACCCTTGGCTTCTCCCTCAGGCTGGAACAGGAAGCACAGAGTCTTGTTTAAAGGATGGCAGAGGGATAAAAAGAACAAACGTCAGCCCGTTCCAGAGCCTTGCACTTTCTGGGGTTTTCAAAGTAGAAAAGTTTCCTCCAGCTTCCTTTCCAGGGCTCCCCTCTCTCCTCCAAAATGGAGACGCTTAGCTCCTGGGGCGGTGGACTGCCCAGGCTGGTTGTTGGTTTCATCAGGAATGTTGGGGTGGGAAAGGGAGAAGGGTGCGCAACAGGCCTGTGTACGCCCAGCAAAATCTCCTTGGAACCTATGAACTCCCAAGTATCCTTAAAGGGCTCAGAAATTAATCCACATTGAGCATCCCTCAGGCGCCTTGCACATTCATTTTCCTAGTATAGTTTTAGCTTCACTCACACACGGATGCACACACGCAAACCACTGTGGGGTAGGTTTTATTATCCTCATTTTACAGATGCAGAAACTGAGGTTTGCAATGCTAAAAGGTCTGTGGGTCACAGAGCTAGTAAGAGGTGAAGCCCAGATCGAATTCAGTCCCGAGTTCAAAGTCTGTACTCTTTCATTTCCTGTTATTTAAAAATAAATATTGTTGTTTTTCTGATTATCTAAGTGATACATATTCTTTTTTTAATTTATTTTTCTATTGAAGGATAGTTGATTTACAGTGTTGTGTTAGTTTCTGGTGTAGAGCAAAGTGATTCAGTTATACATATATATATATCAATATATACATATTCTCTTTCAGATTCTTTTCCCTTATGATTTATTATAGGATATTGAATATAGTTCCCTGTGCTATACGGTAGGTCCTTGCTGTTTATTTTATATATAGTAGTGTGTATCTGTTATTCTCATACTCCTAATTTATCCCTCCCCCCTTTCCCCTTTGGTAACCATCAGTTTGTTTTCTATGTCTGTGAGTCTGTTTCTGTTTTGTAAATAAGCTCATTTGCATCATTTTTTTAGATTCCACATACAAGTGATATCATATGATATTTGTCTTTGTCTGACTTACTTCACTGAGTATGATCATCTCTAGGTCCTCTCATCTCTATGATTATCTAAGTAGTACATAATCTTTATAGAGAATTTGGAAGACAAAATAAAATATAAAATTAAAATAATCTATAATTCCACTATCCAGAGATAGTAGTCACTATTAACATTTTAGTCTCCTTTTCTCCAGTCTGAGTTTACGTTATGCTATCCTATTTTATGTCCTGTTTCTTTTGATGTTTTGGGTTTTCTTGTTTGTTTCTAAATAGTCTTTATTTTTCAGAGCAGTTTTAGGTTCACAGCAAAACTGACAGGAAGGTACAGAGAGTTCCCTTATTCCCCTACCCCCACATATGCACAGGCTCCCACACTGTTGACATCCTGCACCACAGTGGTGTATTTGAGACAACTGATGAACCTATACTGACATCATTATCCCCTAAAGTCCACAGTTTACATTAGGGTTCCCCCTTGGTGTCGTACATTCTACAAGTTTTCACAAACGTATAATGACACACACCCACTTTTATAGTGTTAAACAGAATAGTTTCACTGTCCTAAAAATCCTCTGTGCTCTGTCTATTCATCCCTTCCTCCGCTAACCCCTGAACATTCTACTGTCTCCATAGTTTTGACTTTTCCAGAATGTCATATAGTTGGAATCATATAGTATATAGCTTTTATAGATTGGCTTCTTTCGTTTAGTACTATGCACTTAAGTTTCCTCCATACCTTTTCAGGGCTTGGTAACTCATTTCTTTTTTAGTAGTAAATAATATTCCATTGTGTAATGTACCATAGTTTTTTTTTTTTCTTTTTTTTTTCCATAGTTTTTTTAACCATTCACCTATTGAAGGATATCTTGATTGCTGCTAGTTTTTGCAGTTATGAACAAAGATGTTATAAACATCTGGGTGCAGGTTTTTGTGTGGACCGAAGTTTTCAACTCATTTGGGTAGATACCAAGGAGCATGATTGCTGGATTGCGTAGTATGAGTATATTTGGTTTTGTATGAAACTGCCAAACCATCTTCCAAAGTGGCTATACCATTTTGTATTCCCACCAGCAATGAACATGAGTTCCTGTTGCTCCACATCCTCACCAATAGGTGATGTTGTCAGAGTTTGGGATTTTTTTCATTCGAATAGGTGTGTAGTCATATCTCACTGTTGTTTTAATTTGCATTTCCCTAATAACATATGATGTTGAGCATCTTTTTACATGCTCATTTTCCATCTTTATACCTTCTTTGGTGATGTGTCTGTTCAGATATTTTGCCCATTTTAAAATTAGGTTGTTCATTTTCTTATTGTTGAGTTTTAAGTGTTCTTTGTATATTCTGGATAACGATCCTTTTATGAGATGTCTTTTGCAAATATTTTATAACATTCTGTGGCTTGGTTTCTCATTTTCTTGACTGAGTCTTTTGCAGAGCAGAATTTTTTTTTAATTTTAATGAAATCCAGCTTATCAGTTACTTCTTTCATAGAACATACATTTGGTGTTGTATTTAAAAAGTCATTGCCATAACAAAGGTCATCTAGATTTCCCCCTCTGTTATCTTGTAGGAGAGTTTTATAGTTTTGCATTCACTTTAGGTTTATGTTCCATTTTGAGTTAATTTTGTGATGGGTGTAAGGTCTGTGTGCAGATTCTTTTTTTTTTTGTTTTTTGCTTGTTTGTTTTTTGTTTTTATGTGGATGTCTGTTGTTGCAGCACCATTTGTTGAAAAGACTATTGTTTCTCCATTGTATTGCCTTTACTGCTCTGTCAAAGATGAATTGACTATATTTATGTGGGTCTATTTCGGGGTTCTCTGTTCTGTTCTATTGATCTATTAGTCTATTTTTTTGCCAATAAAAGACTATCTTGATTACTGTCTTGAAGTCAGCTCGTGTCAGTCCTCTGACTTTGTTCTTCTCCTTCAATATTGTGTTGGCTATTCTGGATCTTTTGCCTCACCATATTAACTTTAGAATCAGTTTGTCAATATCCACAAAACAACTTGCTGGGATTTTGACTGGGATTGCATTGAATCTATACATCAAGTTGGAAAGAACTGACCTCTTGACAATGTTGAGTCTTCCTATCTATGAATATTGAATAGCTCTTCATTTATTCATTTCTTTTATTTCTTTCATCAGAGTTTTGTAGTTTTCCTCACATAGATCTTGTTCATGTTATTTGAGATTTATACCTAAGTATGTCATTATTGGGGGTGCTAATTTTTTTTAATTAATTAATTAATAATTTTGGCTGTGTTGGGTCTTCATTTCTGTGCGAGGGCTTTCTCTAGTTGCAGCAAGCGGGGGCCACTCTTCATCACGGTGCATGGGCCTCTCACTGTCGCGGCCTCTCGTGGCAGAGCACAGGCTCCAGACGCGCAGGCTCAGTAGTTGTGGCTCATGGGCCTAGTTGCTCCGCGGCATGTGGGATCTTCCCAGACCAGGGCTCGAACCCGTGTCCCCTGCATTGGCAGGCAGATTCTCAATCACTGCGCCACCAGGGAAGCCCGGGGGTGCTAATTTAAATGGTATTGTTTTTTATTTCAAATTACTGATATATAGGAAAGTGATTGAATTTTGTATTTTAACCTTGTATCCTGCAACCTTGCTATAATCACCCAACTTTAGTTCCAGGGTTTTTTTGGTCGATTCTTTCAGATTTTCTACATAGACAGTCATGTCATCTTCAAACAAAGACAGTTTTATTTATTTCTTCCCAACGTGTATACCTTTTTTTTTTTTTTAAATATGTACGCTTCACGAATTTGCGTGCCCATCCTTGCGCAGGGGCCATGCTAATCTTCTCTGTATCGTTCCAATTTTATTATACGTGCTGCCGAAGTGAGCACTCCAACCTGTATCCCTTTTATATCCCTTTCTTGTCTTGTTGCATTAGCTAGGACTTGCAATACAGTGTTTAAAAGGAATGGTGGGAGAAAATATCCTTGCCTTGTTTCTGATCTTAGCAGGAAAGAATGTAGTTTCTCACCATTTGTTATATTAGGCATAGTTTTTCTGTAGATGTTCTTTATCAAATTGAGGAAGTTCCTGCTCTATTCCTAGCTTGCTGAAAGTTTTTACCACGCATGGGTGTTGGATTTTGTCAAATATTTTTTCTGCATCTATCGATATGATCACGTGATTTTTCTCCTTTAGCCTGTTGATGTGATGGATTACATTAATTGAATGAGCCTTGCATAGCTGGAATAAATCCCCCTTGGTTATGGTGTATAATTCTTACTATACATTGCTGGATTTGACTAGCTAATATTTTGCTGAGGATTTTTTCCATCTGTGTTCATGAGAGATCTTGGTCTGTAGTTTTCTTTTCTTGTAATGTCTTTGTCTGGTTTTGGTATTAGAGTAATGCTGGGCTCATAGTATAAGTTAGGAAGTATTGCCTTTGCTTCTATCTTCTAGAAGAGATGGTAGAGAATGAGTATACATTCTTTTTTAAACGTTTGGTAGAATTGCCCCAGTGAATCCATATGGGCCTAGTGCTTTCTGATTTGGAAAGTTATTAATTGTTGATTCATTTTAAAAATTAGATATAGGTCTATTCAAATTGTCTATTTCTTCTACTGTGAGTTTTGGCAGATTGTGTCTTTCAAGGAGTAGATCTATTTCATCTAGGTTATCACGTTTGTGGGCATAGAGTTGTTCATAATATTCCATTATTAGCCTTTTTATGTCCATGGCATCCTTTTTTTTCACTTCTGATATTAGTCATTTGTGTCTTCTCTCTTGTTTTCTTAGTTAGCCTGGTTAGTGGCTTATCAATTTACTGATCTTTTCAAAGAACAAACTTTTGGTCTTGTCAGTTTTCTCTGTTGATTTCTTGTTTTCAATATCATTGATTTCTGCTCTAATTTTTATTTATTTTCTTCTGCTCTCTTTGGATTTAATTTGCTCTCCTTTCACTAGTTTCCTAAGTTTCCTAAGGCTTACATTATTGATTTTAGATTTTTCTTCTTTTCTAATATATTCATTTAATGCTAAACCTTTCCCTCTAAACACTGCTTTTTCTGCATCCCACATAGTTTAAGTTGTATTTTCATTTTCATTTAGTTCAAAGTATTTTAAAATTTGTCTTCAGATTTCCTCTTTTTTAAAAAAAAATTAGTTTATTTATTAAAAAAAAAAAGTTGCCAGCTAACTTAGTGTCTGGTGAGGGCCAAATTTCTGGTTCATAATGTGGGTCTTCTGGCTCTGTAATTAAATGATGTAATGGGCATAAGATCTTTTGTGTGCTACATTTATTAGGTCACTAATCCCATATTTGAGGTCTCTGGCCTCATGACCTAATCACCTCCCTAAAGCCCCACCTCCTAATACCATCAACAAGGGAGCTGGGTTTCAAAATTTGAAAATTAGAGGTACAAAATGTTTATACCATAACAGGGACCACAGGGTTAATTTATTTTTCCTTTCATGTTAAAAGTTTTGCACATATATGTTTATTATATACTCCTCAAACCCTTGTTTTTTTTTAAGATTCTTTTCCCATATAGGCTAGTACAGAGCATTGAGTAGAGTTCCCTGTGCTATACAGCAGGTCCATACCAATACTTATCTATTTTATATATAGTAATGTGTATATGTCAGTCCCATTCTCCTAAATTATCCCTCCCCCACTTAACCCCTGGTAACCATAAGTTTGTTTTCTATATCCATGACTCTATTTCTGTTTTGTAAATAAGTTCTTTTCTACCGTTTTTTTTTTTTACATTCCGCATATAAGCACTATCACATGATATCTGTCTTTCTGTGTCTGACTTGCTTCACTCAGCATAACAATCTCTAAGTCCATCCATGTTGCTGAAAAACCCTTAATTGTTAAGGATAACTCTCAATTTTTTCCAGTGTCATCAGCAATTCTTTCTGGCAGACATGTGATAACACTTTTTAAACAGGGATATTGAGACCAAGGCTCCTGACCTATTCTGTTTAATGAAGTCATATCTCGCACGGCACCCCATCATCACCAGTACAACCACAAAGTTCAAATGAAAATGACAGGTATTATCAAGTTTGACAAGAATGTGTATAATCCTTGAATCTCATTCACTGCTGCTGAGGATGAAAATTCATACAAATGTTCTGAAAATATTTAGAAGTATGTGGCTGTAGGTAGGAGGCCTCAGTTCCTTGCCACATGGATCTCTCCTTAGGGTTGCTTGAGTGTCCTCATGACATGGCAGCTGGCTTACCCCAGGATGAGTGATCTGGGACAAGATGGCCATCCCTGGTTTCTCATCAACATGATCTCAGGCACAAACCTTGTTTTTCCATTTTGTCTTTAAGTTACTTGTTGAAACAACCGGCCCCCAGTCCCCAGGACTGTCGCAGCTTCGGCTGCTGGGGCCCCTCCAGAGCTGGCAGCCTCAGTGAGGCCGCCCTCCCCTCGGGCTCCGGGGCCCAGATTTCTTCTTTGAACCACGTGTTGTTTAAATGTGTACTTAATATTCAAGTATTTGGGATTTTCCAACTGTCTTTTTGTTCTTTTTTTTTTTTTTTTCTTAAATTTATTTATTTTATTTTTGGTTGCGTTGGGTCTTTGCTGTGCTCCGGCTTTTCTCTGGTTGTGGCGAGCGAGGGCTACTCTTTGTTGCGGTGTGCGGGCTTATCATTGCAGTGGCTTCTCTTGTTGTGGAGCACAGGCTCTAGGCGCGCGGATTTCAGTAGTTGCGGCTCATGGGCTCTTGAGCGCAGGCTCGGTAATTGTGGCGCACCGGCTTAGTTGCTCCGCGGAATGTGGGATCTTCCTGGACCAGGGATAGAACCCGTGTGCCCTGCATTGGCAGGCAGATTCCTAACCACTGTGCCACCAGGGAAGCCCTGTCTTTTTGTTCTTATTTCTAGTTTAATTCCAGTATGGTCTGAAAGCAGACATTGTGTGATTTCTCTTCTTCTGCAGCTGTTAAAGTGTGTTTTATGGCCCAGAAGGTGGTCTATTTTGGTAAAGGTTCCATGTGAGCTTGAGAAGAATGTATACTCCATTGTACTTGGGTGAAGTAGTCTATAGATGTCTATTATATCCAGTTGATTGATGGTGCTATTGAGTTCAACTATGTCTTTACTGATTTTTTTGCTTCATGGATTTGTCCATTTCTGATAGAGGGTTGTTTAATCCTCCAACTATGATAGTGGATTCATCTCCTTACAATTTCTCCTTACATTCTATCAGTTTTGTTTCACGTATTTTGGTGCTCTGTTGTTAGGCACATATGCATTAAAGATTGTTATTTCTTCTAAGTAACTTCTTAAGTCTAAGTTACTAAGCATAATAACTTAAGTCTATGCTACGTGGTACAATTTTATGTCCTATTTTTTTCTCATTAAAAACATGATTTTGTTCCTAGGCACAAGCTCTTTTTACTCCATAAGTCTAATATTTCTTAATCAACTTGGTTCAGACCAGTTTGTGATGATTCACCATATTGCCACAGCAAGATGTTATTCATGTGCCCTGGGGAGTTGAAGGATGGGGTACAGGACATCAGATGGAGAACAGGTTGAGAGGGAGCCCTTGACAACTGGTAGCCATCATCAGCAAGAGAGATGGCAGAAGAACGGCAAAGGTTTCAGTTATTGGGTGAGAGAGCAGGCCAGCATCAGCATAGACTGGACCAGTGACGCTCCTTCCATTCTAATACCTGCCTGTTAGTATAGAGTTAAGACCAGGAATCCAAAGTAGAAAGCAGCTGGGTGCTTCCTGAGAGGGAAACCAAAGATGTGGGCAAAGGGCAGGGCAAGGTTCAGAGCCCACATAGAGTAGACACCAGGGTCAACACCACTCACCAAGGCTGAATGTCCAGCAGGTCTGCTAGATGGGGTCTCCAGTCTCTATTCTGAAACTCAGGCAACTTTCTCATCTGCCACCTTGGAGTTGAGTATTACTTCCTGCCTCCTGGGCAGCCAAACCACAGTTTGAAAGTGAGCCATGACAGATGTTTGACATGTGAGCCCTCTTTAGTAACTGCCTCTGGGAATTGCTTTGGTTACTGCCCCATTCTATTCACCTGTCTTCTGAAACCTTGGCCTTGACTGGCGATGTCTATGATCAGAATGGAAGAAGGAAAAAAGGCTCTGAAGAAAGAATTGAGTGATGTTAAAATAGATTGGGTGAGGTGTAGAGTTAACAGCAATGCCCTTAATGCTATTGAATCAGCTGGGTTTCAGACTGTTCTGTTTCAAGGTCTCCAAGGTCTATGCTCAGTACAGTCATGCCCCGGGCTTCAGGACTTCCAGGCTCCTCACGTGACAGTAACCCTGAGCAAGCTTTCAGTGCCAACCAACTCGCTAGCTCCAAAGATAAGGGTTGGCTTTATCTTGCCCTCTGAGAGGGACTTTTGCATCTTTCCTGGGTTAAAATTTCTTCTGAGCCATCTTTTGTTTTCACTGAAATACAGTTGTTGCTTTCCCATAACAGATTAATAGAGAACGCTCTATAATTGGCAGTAGGATCCTCTCATAACCATTGCCTTGAAGCCAGGAGACAGTGTGGTAGAATCCAGGGGATCGAAGTCTCAGACTTTGAATCAATGTATGACTAACTGCAGTGGAAGGACCAGGAAGAGCAGAGCAGGAGAGGAAAGGAATACAGTGATGTGGTCAGCATGCAGAGTCAGACACGCCTTTGTTCCTTCCTGCCTTGTTATTGCCCAGCTTTGTGCTCGTTACTTACTCAGAGCTTCAGTTTCCCCAGCAAGAATTCCCAGCATGGGCTCTCGAAGAGGGGTTACTTATTCAGCACCTGTTTATTGAGCATCTATTAAGCACAGTGAGCCCCTGTAAAGGAGAGCCATGTGTTCTTCCTCTTCCATCCCAGATGGCTAGCCCAGTATCTGGCACATTTCAAGCATTAAATCAATTCTTATTGAATAAGTAAATAAATGTATGGATGGCAAAAAATAATTGAATGAAGAAAAAATGAATCACTATAGAAATACTGACCTTTTTTTTTTTAAATGGTAAACTTACTGACACAGGATATTTAATATTTTATTTGTTTATTTATTTTTATATTTATTTTTGGCTGTGTTGAGTCTTCGTTTCTGTGCAAGGGCTTTCTCTAGTTGCGGCGAGCGGGGGCCACTCTTCATCGCGGTGCGAGGACCTCTTCACTATCGCGGCCTCTCTTGTTGCGGAGCACAGGCTCCAGACGCGCAGGCTCAGTAGTTGTGGCTCACGGGCCTAGTTACTCTGCGGCATGTGGGATCTTCCCAGACCAGGGCTCGAACCCGCGTCCCCTGCATTAGCAGGCAGATTCTCAACCACTGCGCCACCAGGGAAGCCCAAAATACTGACCTTTGAGAATGTGCTTAGAAGGGTTGAAGGTTAGAGGAAGTGCTGGTTTTGATGCCTCTAGCAGTCACTAGTACAGCCACGGAAGTAGATGGAAATAAAAGAGTTGGCTCCCTTCAAAATACACAGCACAGAGAAGCAGCGTTGCTAGCAAAGGGATGGAAGGCCAGAAGTTAACCAGCTCCATTGTGTAAGGAGCAATGTGGCCCAATGAGACAGTTGGGCCAATTTCATGAATGCCCTTAATGATTAATTTCTTAGTTAATAATTGACATGCCATAGCAGAGAAGCCTGAAAACTGAAATGGCAGTTGTTTCATTATTTTGGATTCTCCTGCGTGTCTGGGTCCTGCTAATCGTCGCCATGGGGTATGTGGAAACATCAGCAAGGGAAGGTGCATTTTTAACCTTCTGAAGTGTTTAAATACATTCAAATAAAATGCATGTAAATAGAATCTCCTGAGTTACCAGAAGAGGGATGAGCGTAGTCAAGAAGGTATACTGGGGGCTTCCCTGGTGGTTCAGTGGTTAGGACTCTGCTCTTCCACTGCAGGGGGCAGGGGTTCGATCCCTGGTTGGGGAACTAAGACCCCGTGTACCTCGTGGTGAGGCCAAAAAAATTAAAAATTAAAAAGTTAAAAAAGAATAAAAGAATGTGTACTGACTTCCTTGAATATCTGGGTGCTCTAAACAGGTCCTTATTTAGGATGTGAGACCCTGAGAACAGGGCTGCCAGAGAACCGAGTCACCCCACACATAAGAGGGGGCACTGGTATAAAGGAAGCGCTCTAGAGATTTTTGCCTTGTCATTTCCTCTTTAAATACAGCAGAAAAGTCCATTTAGCTGGGATTCTGGAACACTGCCTACTCTCCCTGTCCTATCTGACTGTAAAATTCAACAAGGGATCATAAATAATAGACTCTAGGCCAAAAATACATTGGGGGAATCCTGTCAAATAGAAAGGCTGACGTCAGTGACTTCTGCACGGCCTCTGATATTTAGTCTAAAGAGGGAGAAGCGAGATCACAGATCCCGGTGTCGCTTCTGCTGCGTGGAGCTGAGGGAAGGGAATGAAGCAGAGCTGAGGCTCAGCTCAGCCCAGGTAGCCCTGCTGTTCTCTTACCCATTGCTGCATAATAAATTTTCCCAAGACTTAGCAGGTTAAAAGAACAGTCTGTCTCATGACTCTGGGGGTCAGGAATTCGGGAAAGTTCAACTGGACAATTTTTCTGCTTCATGTGGCATCAACTCAGGAGTCAGCTGGCGGAGGCCTCATCTGGAGGGTCCATGGCTTCACTCCACCACTCACATGCCTAGAGCCTGGTGGGCTTGGCTGGAACTGCTGACCGGGGCATGTTCATGAGACCTCCTGGCATGGAAGTCTCCTGGCAGTCAACCTCTTACATGGTGGCTCAGGGCTCCCAGAGAAAGTGTTCCAAGAGACCTGGGTGGAAGCTGTAAAACTTATTATGTCTTTACCCCAGAAGTTCTAGAACGTCACTTGTGTAGCATTCTACTGGTCGAGCAAGTCACTAAGGCCAGGCCAGTTCCAAGGTTAGAGGCACAAGATGCCGCCTCTCAGTGGGAGAGGTAGCAAGCATTTGTGGTCACCATTAACCTAGACCGTCGGAGAATGGAAGATATGTCTACCCAGTGGAGGTGGGCTACATGCAGAAGCATCTTTTCACTTCTCAGCAGGAACGGGAAGAAGACTGAAGAGATGCAAGGCAGGTTGTAATCCTCCCAACCCCTCTCAGAGACTCGGGGGTGCTGCAAACAGCCCCAGAGACCCAGAGACCCAGGCCCTTCCCCGTGAGTACCTTTCTCTAAAACGAGGAGCTATCTCTGACCTCTCTCCCTAAGCTTTCAGCCCATCTCATCTACAAACTCTTATACCTCTGGAGGTCTTGAAAAACTGGAGATGCTCTTCCTGCAGCAACATATTAGAATTGGTGAGAAAACCAAATCACAGGCCCCAACCCAGCACATCCTACAAACATTCAGTACGGGCCTTTCTTTACATGTTAAAGACATAATACCTCGTAAAATTTCCCATTATGTTTTTCCAGTTTCTAAACACCTAGAAGCGAGATCATGGGTGAAGACCATCCATGCATTCCACAATAGACATTTACTGCCCTCAACCACGGGACAAGCACAGAGCTGGCCCCTAGCAGTACAAAGAAGGAGGAAACACACAGAGCCTTCACACCAAGCGAGTCATAGGTAATAACAAGAGCCCAGACCTTCTCAAAGCCCTCTGAGTAAGGACTATCATTTAACCTCTGCACAGAGGAGGAAGGAATCAGGCTCAGAGAGGTTAGGGGACTTGTCTAAGAGCACACAGTGAGGGGTGGTAAAACTGGGATTAGAGCCTAGGTCAGGCTGTGCAACCTCTTCTCAGAAGACACAAATCCCCTCAGAGGAAAGAAGCAAATGCACTTCTGGGTAAACACTTCTGGGTACAAAGGGTGCTGGTCTTCCTAGAGTCCCCTCCCTCACGTTTCGATCACTGGTGCTGGAAAGGGGACTGGAAAGGGGACTTGAGGCAACATGCAGGACCAACCTTTCCAGTTAAGCTACAGTCTCTGCAGGCCCCATTGTCTTATTTGGCACTTTTGAAAAATATCCATCCCCTCTGGAGATCAGCCTGGCAGTATATAAAGAGAGCTATAAAAGTGTTCATACACTTTGACCCAATAGTCCCACTGTGGAATATACCTCAGGGTAATATGCAAAAGAGAAAAGAAAGCAAATAGCACAGACAGGTTTACATAACACCATTCACAGAGGTGGAAAAATGGGGTGTGACCCAATGCCCCACATTGAGAAAAGGTTATGCGAACTATGGTACATTAAGACAATGGAATGTTATGTTGCTCTTCAAGGGAATCGAGTTTACAGATTCTGTTGATAGATCGAAATGCACACGTAAGAGAATCGCAAGAGAAAAGAGAAGAATGCAAAAGAGTACGTACACTCTGGCTGCCCACATAAATCAGTCTGCGTGCTCATCGATAAGGATCAGAAGCCAGCAGAATGTTGCAAATAGCTAGTGCTCTAAATTTATAAAATATTTTTCCCTCTGAAGTCCAGAGTGCCATGAAAAAAGGATCCATCATTCACTTTTGTTCCTGGTGAGGAGAGAGGGGATTTCCTAATCCCGAGTCTCAGCGTGTGTCTGCAACGTAATGTGTCTGCAAGAAGAGCCAGCTCCACACTCATGTACGTGATACAAACACAGTGTTCAGAGCAAGGCGGGGGAGGGTGCCTGGCCTATACTCGCTAGGCCATCTCTCTGTAATTACATATAGTTCTGGGCACCGCACTGCAGGGGAGACGGATAAACCAGAGCTCATTTCGAGGAGGATAAGTAGGGTGTGTGGTTTCTAAAGACCATGGAATTTGGGAAAAGCTTGAAAAGCCTAGGAATATCTGGCCTGAAGCAGAAAAACCTATCAGAGACCCAAGAAGCTCTCTTCCAGCCCTTGGGAAGCATTCATGTGGAAGAGGGTTGGGCTTGTTTGGAGGGTTGGGAAGACCTATGGACAGACGTTATGGAAGAGCAGAGTTCAAGTCAATATGAGGAGTAGAGTCATTCAAGAGGCAGTGAGTCCCACGCCACCAGAAGTATGCAAGTGAAGCATGTAAGTTCCCATCACATAAATGACCCTCCGGTTTGACCTTCATCAACTCAAGCAGGATTACGCATCAACTCGGGAACAGACACAGTTTCTCTGACTCATGAAGCCCTGAGGGAAAAGCATATGGTAAAAATAGCATATTCTACCCTTCATAAACTAAGATAATTCTACTGACCCACTATCAGTGAGGCTTCCACTTGAGTTGTTTTCCTAGGACTGATTCTAAGTGTTTACAAAGTAATGTTGTGGAGAACTACAGACAGGCCAGAGGTGCAACCTAATGCTTTCATTTCTTCCAATGGAAAGTGAATTATCCTGAACTGAGAAGCATCTGTGATTTTTGACCTCATTAATCAAACAAACAATTGTGCCTTTAAGAAACTTACATTAACATGATATTGTGGTCTACTGGCTTCTACACTTTTTATTTTATTTTATCTTTTGGCCGTGCTGTACGGCATGTGGAATCTCAGTTCCCCGACCAGGGATCAAACCTGCGCGCCCCCCTGCAGTGGAAGCATGGCGTCTTAACCACTGGACCAACAGTGAAGTCCCTACACTTTTCAAATTGAGAAATTCATCGTAAAAAAGTGAACATGTATCCCTAATGTCTGTTTGTTAATGTACAGATTTATACATGGACTACTGTCAAAACATATTAAATATTCATAAGGCTTAATTTCTTTCTTATCTGTAAGTAAAAGTACATAAACAAAAGTTCTAGTATTTTCTCCCCAAACTCCTTGGATCATTTTACTCACCCTTCCTTCCCTGACCTCGGTGTGAATACTCACTGGGGACACCATAGCTCTTGCCAACGGAGAGGTCAGTCTGATAACATTGGTGCCGCTGTAATAGGAGCAAACACATCAGGATTTAAGAAAATTGGGATAGCTAATAAATAAATACCACCACGTCTGAAAAAACTTTAGGTCTATTGGTAGGCATTGGAGTTGGGGTTTGAGCAACTTGTCCCAAACCAGTTTACAAGTATGACGAATAAAATCTTATAATAAAATATATGCAACTTTATAACAACTAAATAGAAAGCTTTAAAAAAATAAGGGATCTCATCCCTGAATTTCAGTAGTGCTAGCTACTGAATGGATGGATTCACTTATTAATTCAGTATTTATTAAGAACCTACTAAATACCAATTAGGCATTGTGTGCTACGTATTGGGGATACTGTAGAAAGAAAAAAACAAACAGAGGGTCCCTGAGATAGTGAGATAATAAACAAGTATATGAGACAGAAAATACACATGCAGGTAAACAAATATCAGATTATAAATTGTGGTCTGGGACGTCCCTGGTGGTGCAGTGGTTAAGAATCCACCTGCCAATGAAGGGGAAACGGGTTCGAGCCCTGGTTTGGGAAGATCCCACGTGCCGCGGAGCAACTAAGCCTGTGCACCACAACTACTGAGCCTGTGCTCTAGAGCCTGCGAGCCACAACTACTGAGCCCACGTGCCACAACTACTGAAGGCCACGCACCTAGAGCCCGTGCTCCGCAACAAGAGAAGCCACTGCAATGAGAAGCCTACGCACCGCAACGAAGAGTAGCCCCCGCTCGCCGCAACTAGAGAAAGCCTGCGCAGCAACAAAGACCCAACACAGCCAAAAATAAATAAATACAAATAAATAAATTTATTTTTTAAAAAAATGAAATAAACTGTGGTCTGTGCCATGAAGTAAATAAGCAAAGTGATGTGATACACAGGGGTGGAAGGAGGGAGGAGACTACTTCAGATAAGGTGCTCAGGGTGGGCTTCTCAGGGAAACTATATCTACCCCAATAGCTGAAGGCTGAGAGACTACCACATGGAAGAAGGTAAAGACGTACATAGCACACTGCCAAACTCAAAGCATAACTCCAAAACCAAAGGGCAAGCTTAAACTCGTCTTTCAGTTGGAGCCCATCACGTATATTTTATTTATTTATTTTTTACTTATTTATTTTTTAATTATTATCTTTTTTTTGGCTGTGCCACACGGCCTGCAGGACCTTAGTTCCCTGACCAGGGATTGAACCCGTGCCCCCTGCAGTGGAAGCACGGAGTCTTAACCACTGGACCGCCAGGGAAGTTCCCCATCGTGTATATTTTAACGCCGTCTCTGGAGCTTAGAGCAGAACTGTTTATTTTAGGCGCTCAATGCACTGAGTGAACAGGTATCTGGCTCTAAGAACTTTCCTATAATTGGGCTATTTCTGTCCTCATTCAAGGCAGCACGTACACTCCTTTCCTTGGTCAAGGCTTCCTGGCAACCTTTCCAGATGACACAGAGGCAAGCCGACTTCATGGCTACAGACAAGCCTCCCACTGGTCCTGCCAATGGGGAGTTCTCTTAGTTGAGCAGGGTCACCCCAACCCACACCTGTGGAAATAGTAAAGGAAACTGGATTTGCTCTAAAGTTGTTCAAATTCCCTGCAAGGGCAACTGCCTTATCTTAAAATGTAAGACTCCTGGAATGAGCACGCCATAGGTTCTGTGCCCGCTGAAGATGTTAATGTATGGTCGGTAGGTTGGATTTATGAGGCGGCATCATCTGGGAATCACATTCTGTCCATTAGGTAGAGCTAAGTGCTGTCAGGAATGCAGGAAGAGCCGTGCTGAAATGAGGGAGCAGATAAGTGATTACGGCTCCTTAAGTGAATCCATCTGGACCAGCAGGTCCTTCGGTGGCAGAGCCACGCTGCGCAACCTGGCTGAACAGTCTACAGACTCACCTAACCCTCAGATGTTTGGAAAGCAAAACGCCAGTCCTTTGCTGTTTCGTCTCACTGGCTTTTTGTGCACACTTACATGACAAGAAAGTTGGAAGAGAAATCACCCATGTACTTGAGATTGCAATGAAGAATGGTAAATCTGCCCTTGAATTTGAACTTGACTCACACTCTAGGGTTTTGTGGAAGACTGAGCACAACAGCCATGACTCTCAGAGGTTCATTGACACTTATTTTAGTTCTGAATATCTCCAACGAAAGAGTAAGAGGAAAGTCCTGGACTCTGTTTATAGAGAGATAACCCTGAAGTCAGTAAAAAAAAAACCAAAAAGCAAAAAACAAAAAAACCCTGGGCATTAGAATAGTATTACAAGAGAAAGATGGCTTTCTAATGAGACCAGGAATAGCAGAGACACTTCTAATATGAAAACTTTGTCACTTTAACATCAAAGCAACATGAGAAATGGAAACCCTCATGCACCGTTGGTGGGAATGTAAATTGGTGCAGCCACTATGGAAAACTGTGGAGATTCCTCAAAAAACTAAAAATAGAACTACCATATGATCCAGCATCTGGGTATTTTTCAAAAGAAAACAAAAACACGAATTTGAAAAGATATATGTACCCCCATGTTCACTGAAGCATTATTTAAAATTGCCAAGATACAGAAACAACCTAAGTGCCCATCAACAGAGGAATGGATAAAGAAGATGTGATATATAAATACAATGGAATACCACTCAGCCATAAAACACAATGAGATCTTGCCATTTGTGACAAGGATGTAACTAGAGGCTACTAGGTTAAGTGAAATAAGTCAGACAGAGAAAGACAAATACCACATGATGTCACTTACATGTGGAATATAAAAAAAAAAAAATCCCCAGGGACTTCCCTGGTGGCACAGTGGTTAAGAATCCGCCTGCCAGTGCAGGGGACACAGGTTCGAGCCCTGGTCTGGGATGATCCCACATGCCGCGGAGCAACTAAGCCCGGGCACCACAACTACTGAGCCCACGTGCCACAACTACTGAGCCCACGTGCCACAACTACTGAAGCCTGCGCGCCTAGAGCCTGTGATCTGCAACAAGAGGAGCCACTGCGGTGAGAAGCCCAAGCACCACAACGAAGAGTAGCTCCTGCTCGCCACAACCAGAGAAAAGCCCACGCACAGCAACAAAGACCCAACGCAGCCAAAGATAAAATAAATTTATTAAAAAAGAATAATACAGCACTGCATATTTGAAAGTTGCTAAGAGAGTAGACCTTAAAAGTTCTCATCGCAAGAAAAAAAATTCTGAAACTATGTATAGTGACAGATGTTAACAAGCCTCATTGTGCTGGTCATTTCATCATGTATACAAATATCAAACCATTATATTGTACACCTGAAACTAATATAATGTTATATGTCAATTATACCTCAATTTTAAAAAAACACAACATGAAGTACATCCAATGGTTGTATAAAAATATAATCTGAGCCATTCTCAGTAATCATTTACACACTTAAAACAGATAGCAACCAAATGTGCAAAAATTCAACAGGGGAAGAAAAATGTATTCCAAGAGAATGTAGACCAGAATTTGTTTGATTTTGATTCCCAGCAAACCCTAAAAATTGATGAAAAACAGATGGTAAGTAAACACTGAGAAAAGGAACAAGTGAAAGATACAACCAAACTAGCTTCAGTTATTCAAAAAGATTTTTTTAAAGATTGATTTTAGGGAATTCCCTGGTGGTCCAGTGGTTAGGACACCGTGCTCTCATTGCCAAGGACCCGGGTTCGATCCCTGGTCCGGGAACAAAGATCCCACATGCCATGCCCAAAAGATAAATAAATAATTGAGATTAATTTTAGAAAATAAGGGAAGGCTGTGTACTGTGTTACCATGATTTGTGATAGATGTATAACAGAATCTCTCAGGGTCTCTTGGTCAGAGGAGATACGTGGGCTCCACATGGAGGTGGTGGGTCCCATGGATGATTGAACAACCTGAGTGGGCTGTTGGCCCTGTATGAGCCTGAAGAGGGATCCCCACTGTGAAGTGTCTGTCCCTAGTCCTGTCCATTGAATTGTTTTCGTTAGCCTGGAAGACCACTTTATCATGTTTATGATGGACCCACCTTGCAAGGGACTGCCGACCCATTGGAGGGTGTCACCCAGGCGTCCACGCACCCCCTCACCAGCTGCAGGAGCTTCTGTGAGCTTCCATTTCCTTCTCCGAGTCTCAGTAACGTGCGAATACCTTCTAGAGGCTTTGCAAGAATTAAACTACACAGCAGAAGTGAAACACCCAGGAGAGAGCTTCAATAAATGTGGATTTCTTTCTAATCTCAGGAAGTACTAGGATTCAATATTATCTTGATAGCTGAGATTGATAGATTAAAAATCCAAAACATAAAATATAATAGAACAAATACACACCTTATCTTAAAACAGACAAAGGGTAGGCAATGGGAGAATGAACATAATATCAACTTTGATTAAAAAGATAGAAACTCTGGGAATTTTTTAGTGGGCTACAAGTTCATGGTTAAAGAGGTAGCCTTTAGGCTTTTCTTTTCAGTGTGTCTGATCCTGGAATTCTTTTTTTTTTGCAGCGCCGCAGGGCTTGCGGGATCCTAGTTCCCTGACCAGGGATTGAACCAGGCCCACAGCAGTGAAAGCACAATTCCCAGAGGTAGCTTTTAAAAAGATACACAATCTGGGGATTTCCCTGGTGGTCTAGTGGTTGAGACTCAGTGCTCCCCGTGCAGGGGGCCTGGGTTCCATCCCTGGTCAGGGAGCTGGGTCCCGCATGCCGCAACTAAGACCCGGCACAGCCAAATAAATAAATATGTATATATATTTTAAAAGATACACAATCTGAAGATACAGTATGGGTGGTGTGGTGTGGAATAGGGCTGAAGGCTGGATGTTGCAACTAGGCAAAAATTTGCTCAAAATGATGCATTTTCTAAAAGCAAAAGCTGTTTGCGAATGAAATTATTTTCCAAATGAGACAGTGGCACCTCCGTCAGGCTCTCCAGGGGGAGGGTACTCTTGGGTACCAGGTCTTTCAAGGTCTCTGTCATCAATACCGGGGGCCCTCATTCCTGGGCTTCTCTCCTATGGGCTCTGGTCCTCTGGAAGAGAGGTATGCCTGGGCTTTGCCTGCCATCATCACCAAGTAACTGTATGATACTGTTTCCCACCAAGGTCAGGCAGTAATAAAATAAAAAGAAAGCAAGTCCCAGTTCCAGAAAGACAGGCATGTCTCAATTTCCACTCACCTTCAAGCCACTGGGAATGATAAGAAGTACTCACTTAATGTTGTCTGCACTTACCAAATAGCAGTCCTGTATTTGACAGCACACTGATAGTCACTGGTTCAAGCTACTGTATATTTATTAAGTGATAAAACTGAGGATCTCTTAATAATGAAGAATTCTGTAATTCAAATTTGATCATTTAGGTGACCCTTTTCTTGCTTCTCCATTAGCCAGAAGTATTGTGAAGATCTACAACCTAGTCTCATAAATTTATATCTAATTATTTTTAAAAATTCATATTGACTCAGATAATGTACTTTTCAAATTTTGTGGTTTACAGAAGCAAGTCATCACTGAGTCATGCTTACAGTAAACACAGGCAAAAGGACAGTAATGTATTTAAATAAAGGTAGCACACTACATTGGGTCTGGACAGAAATAAATTTTTTTAACATTTACAAATACAGGTACTCAAAATTGACTTTCTTTAAATAAGGTCTCATTCCTCGTCTACAACCAAATTTAGTACATGCCAACGTTATTAAAAACAAAGCGATTTTTAGTTATGAGTATAAAAATTCATGTGTCTTTTTTTTCCCGCAAACAAACATTTCCACCATTTTTAAAGTGATCAAAAACAGCCAAATGGACTTTTAGGGAGTTTTCCAAAAGCAAAACAAAGGGGGAAGTTAAATATGAAAGAATCTGGTACCTGAATGAATTTTTTCCACATATATAAAAGATTAGTTTAGCAAAAATTAAAGTACAGTGTGTCTCATGGGATCAGAATTGCTCCTGAAATGTCTGGATAAATGTATCATTTGTTATACAATTTATATTCTTATAAATGTGATATACATATGAATCTGGTGTTAAGGCATATTAAGAATATAAGCTTTGTAAATGAGTATGTTATAATTTTCTATTGTTAGAAGTTGTTATCAGTAATTTTGAATCTCAGCCCTTCTCTTGTCAAGCTTTACACTAAGCAGAGCTTCCAAATTAAGAAAATATTTGAAACACTTTCTTGAGTTGCTTTTAACACGAGACTCCTTGAGCGAATTAAACCTGCTTAGTGCTGCTGACACTCATGTTTCCACTGGCTAGCAGTGCCAGCCCTAGGGTTCAGAAAGGTAGAAAGTCACCCAAATATCCTCCCCAAATAGCTGACGTATCTGTGGAGGCAGCCACTATCTTCACTGCACTTCACCGTGCTGGCTTTTTTCAGTTCAAGTCATCTCCCTCCGTGGGAAATTGTCTATGAATGAATCTAACTTCTAATCCACTGGATTGCCTTTCTCTCAAAATCCTGTTTACCTGGGGTTCGTCCTTCCTTTCCCCAGAAATCTATTGCCTTTATTCTTTCTCCTCCTCTAGTTAGCTCTCCGATAGAAAAAGTAAATGTTGAATTTAACATGCCTTCTTGGTGCTGTTTGGAAGGGTTCTAAGTGGCAAAATATCCCCCAACCAAAAAAAGAAACAAAAAAAGGGGGCAGTTTATGGCGGGGGAATAGTACAGAGAATTCATCTGGGGTGGATATACCTGTTGCTATGAGGGTAAATATATGAGAGATGTCATTTCACTTGTAGAAAAGTCTACTAAAACACAATTTTCTTTTTCTTTTCTTTACTTTATAAAAAAGTTTTATTTTATTGAACTATAGTTGATTTACTATGTTGTGTTAATTTCTACTGTACAGCAAAGTGATTCAGTTTTATATATATATATTTATATATATACATTCTTTTCCATTATGATTTATCACAGGATGTTGAATATAGTTCCCTGTGCTATACAATAGGACCTGTTGTTTATCCATTCTCTATATAGCGGTTTGCATCTGCTAATCCCAAACTCCCAATCCATCCCCCCAGCAACCGTAAGTCTGTTCTCTGTGTCTGTGAGTCTGTTTCTCTTTTGTAGATAGGTTCATTTAGTGTCATATTTTTATTTTACTTTTTTTTTTAAGATTGTTTTTGATGTGGACCATTTTAAAAGTCTTTATTGAATTTGTTACAATATTGCTTCTGCTTTATGTTTTGATTGTTTGGCCCCAAGGCATGCGGGATCTTAGCTCCTTGGCAGGGATCCAACCCACACCCGCTGCATTGGAAGGCAAAGTCTTAGCCACTGGACTGCCAGGGAAGTCCCCTGTGTCATATTTTTAGATTCCACATATAAGTGATATCATATGGTATTTGTCTTTCTCTTTCTGACTTACTTCAGTTAGTATGATAATCTCTAGGTCCATCCATGTTGCTCCAAGTGGTATTATTTCGTTCTTTTTTTATGGCTTAGTAATATTCCATTGTGTATAAGTACCACATCTTCTTTATCCTTTCATCTGCTGAGGGACATTTAGATTGTTTCTATGTCTTGGCTATTCTGAATAGTGCTGCTATGAACATTGGGGTAAAACACAATTTTCTATTAAAAAAATCAAGTGGTATTTTATTATGTGGATGTTGTATATGCATCAAATCAATAATCAAGAACAACTTCAAATAGCCTGTTGATAGTCCATTATGTTAGTAAGCCTTGCGTTGCACTGGGGCCTAGTTTCAAATTTGCAGCACTGCCTAAGCTCAATGGCAGATATCTCAGTTTGCAAAAACCCTTTGGCTCTCTCCGTATAAATAAATGAGATCATTCTTTTTTCTCAAGGGAAAAAAAAGAGTTATGGTAATCACACTATTTGTAGATTGAACTAAGGACATGGGTAGAAAATTTGATGAAAGAGAAACAGGAGTTAATGTTGATGCTTCAGGCTCCAAACCTAGGTAACTGGGGAAATTACTAAATTCAAGTTGAGGACAGGTTTTATAATCTGTAAAATGCTAACAGAATGTCCGTGGTTGTTATAGGTACAGACAAACCAGCTGAGAAGAGAAATACTGGGAAAGGGACAAAGAATGATGCATTAAGGTGGGAAATTCCCACCTTGGAGAATGAGATATTTGAGCAGAGATGTACCAGACACAATTGCAGATTTCCAGTTGGAAGCTGAGTAAGGCAGTAAGTCGAGAGACAGAGATTTAGGAGTCATCCACATAGGGGTGATGCTTGAGGCTTCCAGGAGATAAGGGAGAATGATGACAATCTCTTTGATTTTCACAATATAAATTTTTCATTGCCTTTTCCTCTGGTGTGTAGTCAGTTATTATGTCTCTGCTGTGTCCGTCTATTTTGCTTTAGCTTATGTGCTCCCAGCGGGTAAGAATGTGTCTAACTCACTTTGAACAGTATGCAACTCAGTATCGTTGGCGAGCAGGCTATTAATGTGCACATTTCTCATCCAGATCTGAGTTGGTTTGACATGGGCTTGGGGAGGGGAGGACCCGGCTGCAGGACACGGACCATGGAGTTAAGTGTGAGTAGGGAGACAGGGCTGAGAATAAAAAAACCCACTCAAAAGACAGCACCGGGCTTCCCTGGTGGCGCAGTGGTTGAGAATCTGCCTGCCAATGCAGGGGACACGGGTTCGAGCCCTGGTCTGGGAAGATCCCACATGCCGCGGAGCAACTGGGCCCGTGAGCCACAAGTACTGAGCCTGCGCGTTTGGAGCCTGTGCTCTGCAACAGGAGAGACCGCAATGGTGAGAGGCCCGCACACCACGATGAAGAGTGGCCCCCGCTCGCCGCAACTAGAGAAAGCCCTCGCACAGAAACAAAGACCCAACACAGCCAGAAATAAATAAATAAATAAATAAAGTGTAAAAAATTAAAAACAACAAAAAAAAAGGCAGCGCCGTTGTGAAGGTCCTATGAGGAGGTAGAATCCAGGCGGAAGACCATCAGAGGGCAAACAGAGCACGTTAGAAGGTGAAGGCAGAAGGTTTAATGCGTAAGGAGGAAATGTATAACGTGACGGTGTTTTCTAACCTCCTCCTCCAGTGATACAGTCCTGAATGCATAACTCCAGAAGCCCTGACACACTCTCTCCATAGCTCACCCAGCATCCTGGGCTTTGGCGTGTACATCCAGACGTGTACCTTCCCGTGTGTAATTTAGTGTCTTTCCTTAAAGTCAGCTGTGGTTTTGACCATCCGTGAAGAATCAAACTGTAAGCATCTCAAACACAGGGATGTGTCAGAAGCGCCCCTGCCCCCCTCCATGGTCTAACCTGGAACCCTTGAGGCACTGCCCCAGCCCTCCTGCAACCTGGGTCTGAATGAAAGAGGTATCCGTTGGGTGCTCCCAAATTCAAGCACTCGTCTTACTAAACCAAGGGCCTCACCCTCGCTGTACCTTGTTCCCTACATTATGCTCTTCATTCCACCAGGCAACCTGCTCGCGCCCCAGCCCTCACGGTCCAGGTCTCCTCGGGCTGGCTTTGCATCTTTCTCTGACACAGCACTTTCTCTGAAAACCATGCCTCAGGGTGAATGCTTGGCCCAGCGCTGAGAATCTCTGCACTTCTCTGCAGGCAGGCCCTGGCCAACGCGTCCCCAAAAGAGATCTGGTCCTCCTTGTGTTTGTCCACACCCTTGGCTCTGACCTGTTCATCCCACATTTCTGACACCTTTGCCCAACATCTTCCACTCTGAAGGTGAGTGAAAAGCTGAAGGTTGAAATAGTTACAGTTGTGATGAGAACGTATATGATCATTAGCAAATAAATATAATGTAACTCAAATGAATGAATAAAAACAACTCACCTTCGTGTGGAGATACAGCTTTGGGGTTATATTTTCCTTTTCTTGCATAAAATTAGAACCAGTTGCTGTGCTTACAGAAAAGTCTTTGCTTTGCCAAGCAAATTGGCAGAGATGTTCTTGCAATAAAAGGACAACATCCTAATATCTTTTCCTAGCTCTAACCTATAAAATGTGGTCTCTATTGTATTTCCAAACATGAGGGAATTATAACTTCCTCCCGTCACCACCAACATTGCTAGGGACAGAAAAAGAAAAGCCAACATCTTTATTAGTTCTCTGAATAAAGTGTTACTGTGCACATGTCAAATGCTGGAAATTGGGCTAAGCACTATGAGAGTTACAGTTGCATGGAAGCTCTGATCTCTGGCCCACAGGCATTCACGATCTAGCTGGGGAGACAAGACATGCACAATTAGCCACACTACCAGGCAGCATACCGTAAAGGCCATCGGAGTGAGCGATGGATAGGATTTCAGAGGAGGGAGAGAGCATTTCTGGCTTAACAGAGGAAGTTCAAGTTGAGCTTGCCTTTTGCTTATTCAATAAATATTGACCAGATGTCTCTGAAGACTGGGGACTGTGCTAGTTGTCGGGGAACACAAGAGTGGGCAAAACAGACATGGCCCCGTGGCTCCCATGAGAGCCTAGAAGGGAAATAGATCCTAATCAAATGATCACAAAATATATAATAATAACTCATGGTAAGTTGAAGGAAGGAAGTAGAGGGAGCTATGCGGGCCCAAAGGAGGGCGTCAGGGAAGACTTCGCTATGGAAGGGCTGTGGCATCTGAGATCTATAAACGTGTAGGAGTTAACTAGGAAAAAAGAAGAAACGCAAAAAGAAAGGAGAGGGATATCCAGGTGGAAATTTCCAGTAAGTTTTGGGGGTTTTGTTTTGTTTCTGTCCGTGCCAGGTGGCATGAGGATCTTAGTTCCCTGACCAGGGATCGAACCCATATGCCCCCTGCATTGGGAGCACAGAGTCTTAACCACTGGGCCACCAGGGAAGTCCCCAGTACGTTTTTGGACATGCAGAAGATGTGGATTTACAATTGTGGGGAAATGCCCCGTCACTGTGGGAAGAAGAGGCAAATTCCTCAGCAATGTCTCCTTTTTAAACCTGAATTCCCAGTGCCTAATATGTGTCAGGAACTCTCATGTTTTTAATGATTGATTTGAAAGCTGAAAGGTCTATTCTTTACCTTGGCTTGGCTTGTAAAACACTTGGAACCCAGTCTACCCAGGGCAATGAGCAACTGAGATTCCTAGAGAGGATTTAAACCTGTGTAATAACCAATGTTTTTGAGGATGTAGTGAATTAGAAACGTTTGAACAGCAATCTGGCAATGTAAGTCAGTACACTCCTTTTAGAAAGCCATTTCATAAGATACAAAGGAATATTGAACACTCATTTTCGAGAAAGTTCTACTTCTGGCAATAGATCCTAAATGAGATTCTGCATACAGAGAGAAAGTTTTCTATGCAAAGGTGTTAATTGAAGAATTGTTTATAAAATGGTAAAAACTTGAAAACAGGCTAAACTGTCCAACAGTTTTTGAATGCTTATGCAAATTATTATATATATTTATTCAACAGGATATTATATTTCTTAAAATATTTTACTTATGTAATATGAGAAAATACTTTTTTACAATGTTAAGTTTAAAAAACTAGATTCAAAATTGGATGTCTGTTATGAGTATAGTTCAGAAAAATCATGTGCAGGAGAGAAAAATCACTTTAAATAAATAAACAAAAAATTTCAAATGAGATAATCTTTGGTCAGTGGAATTCTATGTGGTATTTCTTTTCACTTTTATCTATTTCTCATACATTCTAAAATGAACATATATTGTATTACATTATAATTGTAAAATGAACTTTAAAAAAAGTGTAGTTCAAAAAGACCAAATCCATATTCCTCTTTGGGATTAGTGAGTAAAATAAAAGATTTTCTTTTTCCATTGTCAAAGTTGGTATGTTCTTTCTGTTACATCTTGAGAGCACCGGTGTGATTAAAAAGACTGATGAATGACCAAGAATTCATGGGTCATCAACTTTAACTCCCTGAAGAATGAGGAGAAAACCCCAAGTCTTGAAGTTAGTATTAAACTAATATAAAAAATTAGTCATATAAATCTACCCAAGCTAAATATGCAGTGCTTCATTTATTGCTTAGTTATGTAAAGACTCAGTACACCAAGGCAGTGAAATTGAAACAAGTTTTAATAACAAATAGCAACAGAGGCTTCACTTAGTTAGGCAGAGACCCAACCAGAAAGGCTTTGAAATGATTAAAATCCTACAAAGAGCTGAAGACGATGCCAGCACAGGGAAGCCCTTGGCTGATTTACAGTTGGGACCACCCCCTCTTCCGGTTAGCGCATGTACCTCAGGTGACCCTGGGAGAGAGCTGGCTGAGAGGTGGGATGGAGTTAATGACTCCATCAGGCTGAGACCAGGGTATGATTAGACGAACCCTTATACTAAATGGACATGACAAATCTGTGATTCAGTCTGCATGCGATTTTATTTTTACCTCAGGCTCTGTCCCGTGTCAAAATTTGCCAATGATTTTCATGAATCCCATGACAATTTTACATGGATTCAGATAATGCCTCTGACTTTTTAATATCCCTATTTAACCATTAGATTTTGATGGATCAATTTTAATTTTTACTATTGAGCATATTCTATATTTTAGACCAGGGAGCATAAAGCCATTTTGCAGTGAATGAGTTTCATCATTATGTACAATACAATGAACAGTGGTTTATTTAAATTGGGCAAACGTTCACAATCATACACAGAGCATTTGTTTAAAACCCTCTCCACACTGTATGGCACATGGCAAAGTTTCATGGTAGATCCGAAAAAAGGAAAAGGAAGAGAGAATTCACAGTGCGGGAGCCAGAAAGAGCCAGCTCCTTGGCTTACTATTTCACTGGAGGGAAGCTCCGTGGGAGGCGTGGGTGGGTACCCACGGGCTGCACTTCCGCAGAGGTGCTGTAATCCGAGAAGGTGCGGAGCAGACCTCCTGGTCCCCATATATCTTTCCTATACATTTATCACAATGCCTGAGGTTCTACCATTGCAATTTTCCCCTGGAGTCTTGAAAGCTAATCATGTTTATGGTTCTGCTTTGAAGATTGCAGAGCACCAGGTGCTCTAACCAGTTGATCGAGATTGACTGGTGGACCTTAATGGAAGAGGCAGGATTGATGTTAAGAGCTTGAATTCTGCCTCGCCACTTACTGAGAATGACCTGGGGCAGGTTATCTTCTCAAAACTCAGTTTCTTCCTCTATAAAATAAGGATAACAATACTTACTTTGAAGGGCAGTTGTAAGGAGAAAATGGATGTCAAACTCTTAATCACAGCAGATGGTACCTATTTCAGACAACCAGGTGGGTCAGCGGGAAGCTCTTAGCTCCTGACTGAGTGTAAGCACCTCCCTTAGCTCATGGGTGTCTCCAATAGAGTAGCTTTTAACCTAGAGGTCCCCAAACCTGGCACTGTGGAGATTTGCTTGTTTTATAAAATAAGAGATAGTCGGACACCAACACTTTAGAGACTCTGATTCAGGAAGTATAAGAGGCTTAGAGGTAAAGAGTATAGATTCTGACTTACTTCACTCTGTATGACAATCTCTAGGTCCATCCATGTTGCTGCAAATGGCATTATTTCGTTCTTTTTTTATGGCTGAGTAATATTCCATTGTATATATGTACCACAAGGCAAATATCATGTGATATCGCTTATATGTGGAATCTAAAAAAAATGGTACAAATGAACTTATTTAGAAAACAGAAATAGAGTCACAGATGTAGAAAACAAACATGGTTACGGGGGCAGGGAAAGCGGGGGGTGGGGGGTGGATAAACTGGGAGATTGGGATTGACATATACACACTGCTATATATAAAATAGATAACTAATAAGGAACTACTGTATAGCTCAGGGAACTCTACTCAGTACTCTGTAATGACCTATGTGGGGAAAGAATCTAAAAAAGAGTGGATAGCTATATATATATAACCAATTCACTTTGCTGTACAACAGAAACTAACACAACGTTGTAAATTAACTATACTCCAATAAAAATTTTTAAAAAAAGAAAAAAGTATAGATTCTGGAATCAGACTGCCTGGGTTCAAATTCCAGCTCCCTGGCCTACAATGTGTGTCTGTGAACAAGTCATCCATCTTTTCTGTACCTCAGCCTCTTCATCTATAAAATTAGGATAATAACAGTAACCTACCTCAAGTAATTGTTAATGGGATAAAATTAGTAAGCATGGGATACCGCCTAGCATCTGCTAGTTTTAAAAGAGGCTGTAGATCATGAGATGCAGCTGAGCTAAAACCACTTTGCTACAAAGCTCTTTTTAATTAGCTTCCAACCATTGGTCCTTAATGTAATTTCAGAAGGAGAAACAGGAGATTCGGGGACATCAAAGAATAATTTTTGGCAAATGACTGATCACTGACAAGGAAGATAAAAATGAGGAGGCATCATTGTTTGATCATGCCTTATATGGATACTTTTACGAAACACTGGACAATTTTCAAGGTAAACCATTTACGTCAAGAAGCACAAAGTCAAAAGATTGGAAGGAAAACCGATAATTACAGGATTGCACATGACAAATCAAAAGTAAATGAATCAGTGCCAGAAATGTTTAAAACTGCTTGAGTTGGATACTGAAAGTCAGGGGAATAAGATATACCCATCTTAAAATGGAGAGAATTCCATCAAATTAGATCCAGATGCATTTAGAGCTTCATACCTGTATATTACAAATAGACCAGCTGCTCTAAGTGTTAGAAATCAAAAGTAGGCAATATATGAAGAGGAATTTTCAGTTCTTTAAGCAACTTAGTATGTTATCTATACTTCCAAAATTCAGAGACATTGTCGGGCATTTTTTATAGCTTCTCTCTTCTTTGTTTTCCTCAATTGCCTTTTCCAAATTCTTTTCCCTTCCTCTTGCATACCATCATTTACTCTTCTAAGCTCTTGTATTGATAAAATCAAAAACCATGGCATCTAGGTATTTACACAACATATTTTAATTGAAATGTTTTGCTGCGATAATTGTAGATTTACATGAAGTTGTAAGAAATAGTACAGTCTCTTTATCCTTTGCCAGTTTCCCCTAATGGCAACAATTTGCAAAATTATAGTATGATATTACCACCAGGTAATTGACATGGCTACAAGCCACTGATCTTATTCAAATTTCCCTAGCTTTACTTATACTCATTTGTTTGCATGTCTGTGTGTTTATTAAGTACTACACAATTTTATCACCTGTGTAGGCTCATGTATTCGCTACCAGAGTCAAGGTACTGAATATTCCAACACCACAAGGATGTCCCTCGTGCAGACTCTTTACACCACACCCACCTCCTTCCCGCCCTACCCCACCCCCCAGCTCCAAGTTCCTTACTCTGATATCCCATTTTTCCCCCATTTCTAAAATTTTGTCATTTAAAAAATGTTACATAAATGGAATCACATAGTATTGCAACCTTTGGGGACTGGCTTTTTTCACTTAGTATAATTTATAATTCCCCGGAGGTTCATCCAAGTTGTCCTGGGTATCAATAGTTCATTCCTTTTTATTGCTGACTGGTACTCTACACTAGGGATGTTCCACAGTTTATCTGACCATTAACCTGTGGGAGGACATCTAGACTGATTTTAGTTTTTGTCTATTATAAATAAGACTTCCATGAACGATCATGTACAAGTTTTTATATGAATATAAGTTTTCATTTCTCTGGGATAAATGCCCAGGAGTACAATTGCTGGGTCATATGGTAATTGCATGTTTAGTTTTATGAGAAATTGCCAAAATGTTTTCCAGACTAGCTGTACTTTTTACATTCCCGCCAGCAATATATGAGTGATCCTGTTTCTCTATATCCTCACAAGCATTTAGTGTTGAGACTTCTTAATTTTAGCCTTTCTGGTAGATGTGTAGTGATATCTCATTGTGGTTTTAATTTGCATTTCCCTGAGGGCTAATGATGTTGAATATCTTTTCATGTGTTTATTAGCCATCTGTATATCCTCATCATTGAAATGTCTGTTCATGTCCTTTGCCCATTTTCTTTTCTTTTTTTAAAAAAATATTTATTTAATTTATTTGACTGCTCCGGGTCTTGGTTGCGACACACGGGATCTTCACTGCAGCATGTGGGCTTCTTAGTTGTGGCATGCATGCAGGATCTAGTTCCCTGACCAGGGATCGAACCTGGGCCCCCTGCATTGGGAGCATGGAGTCTTACCTGCTGGACCTCCAGGGAAGTCCCTCTTTTGCCTATTTTCTAACTTACTTTGTTTTTTTACTATTGAACTTTGCAAGGTGTGTGTGTGTGTGTGTGTGTGTGTGTGTATGTGTGTGTGTGGTTTTCCTGTGTTCCAGTATTTGCAAATCACATGTTCTTTGTCAGACATGTGATTTTCAAATACTCATTCCCAGTCTGTAGCTTTTCTTTTCATCCTCTCAATAAGGTCTTTTGCAGAGGAAATGTTTTCAACTTTGATGAAGTCCAATTTATCAGGTTTTACTTTTACGGATTGCGCTTTTGTGTTAAATCTAAGAACTCTTTGCCTAGCCCTAGACCAAGAAGATTTTCTCCTATGTTTATATCTAAAAATTTATAGTTATATTTTACACTAAATCAGTGATCCATGGGACTTCCCTGGTGGCGCAGTGGTTAAGAATCTGTCTGCCAATGCAGGGGACACGGGTTCGATCCCTGGTCCGGGAAGATCCCACATGCTGCAGAGCAACTAAGCCCATGTGCCACAACTACTGAGCCTGCGCTCTAGAGCCCGCGAGCCACAACTACTGAAGCCCACGCACTCTAGGGCCTGCATGCCGCAACTACGGAGCCCGTGTGCCTAGAGCCCGTGCTCCGCAACAAGAGAAGCCACCACAATGAGAAGCCTGTGCACCACAATGAAGAGTAGCCCCCGCTCACGGAAACTAGAGAAAGCCTGTGCGCAGCAACAAAGACACAACACGGCCAAAAATAAATAAAATTAAAAATAAATAAATAAATCAGTGATCCATTTTTAGTTAATTTTTGTATAGATGTAAAGTTTAGGTCAAACTTTGTTTTTTTTACCTGTGGATGACCAATTGTTCCAGTGCCATTTGTTGAAAAGGCTATCCTTCTTCCATTGAATTGCTTTTTCCCCTTTATCAAACATTATTGACCATATTTCTGTGGATCTATTTCTGGAATCTTTATTCTGTTCCATTGCTGTGTATCTCTCTGCCAATACCTCACTTTCTTGATTATTGTAGCTATGCAGTAAGCCTTAATATTGGGTGAGTGATTCCTCCCACTTTATTCTTTGTAAAGATTGTTTTAGCAGTTCTAGGCCCATGACTTTCTATATAAATTTTAGAATAAGCTTTTCATATGTGCAAAAACCTTGCTGGGATTTTGATAGGAATTGTATCAAATCTGTACGTTAGTTTGGGAGAACTGATATTTTAATTATGTTGGACCTTGTAATCCATAACCACAATATGTGTCTGCATTTATTTAGGTCTCCTTTGATTTCTTTCACTGAGGTTTTGTAATTTTCAGCATACGGATCATGTTTTATGTATATTTAAATATTTTGCTTTATTTGAGTGGTTGTAAGTGGTTGTAAGTAGCATCATGTTTTCAGTTTGTTTCTGTATGTTCATTGTCAAACAGAAATGCAATAGTTTTTTGCGTGTTGGTCTTATATCCTAAACCCTTGCTGAACTCACTTACTAGTTTTACGAGATTTTTTGGTAGACTTATTGGGGTTTTCTACATAGACAATCATGTTATCTGCAAATAGAGGTAGTTTTATTTCCTCCTTTCTAATCTGTCTACCTTTTTTTTTTTTTTTTTTAAGGATTTTCTTATTTATTTATTTATTTATTTATTTATTTTTGGCTGTGTTGGGTCTTCGGTTCGTGCGAGGGCTTTCTCCAGTTGCGGCAAGCGGGGGCCACTCTTCATCGCGGTGCGGGGACCGCTCTTCATCGCGGTGCGCGGGCCTTTCTCTATCGCGGCCCCTCCCGTCACGGGGCACAGGCTCCAGACGCGCAGGCTCAGCAATTGTGGCTCACGGGCCCAGCTGCTCCGTGGCATGTGGGATCTTCCCAGACCAGGGCTCGAACCCGTGTCCCCTGCATTAGCAGGCAGATTCTCAACCACTGCGCCACCAGGGAAGCCCCCTGTCTACCTTTTTTAAAAATTTATTTTTCTTGCCTATTGCAATGACGACAACTTCCAGGACTATGTTGATAAGAGTGAGAGTAGATTTCTTTGCCTCGTTTGGGATCTGAGGGAGAAAACATTCATTCTTTCATCATTAAGTATGCTGTTAGCTCTGGGGGTTTTTTGGTAGATGCTATTTATTAAGTTTAGGGATTTCCCCTCTAACTTTCTGAGAGTTTTATCATGAATCAATGCTAGGATTTACCAAATGTTTTTTCTACATCAAATTGATATGGTCATACGATTTTTCCTCTTCAACTTGTTGAATCAATTACGTTGATTTATTTTTGAATGTTGAACCAGACTTGTATGCCTAGAATAAATCCCACTTGGTCATGGTTCATAATTCTTTTTATGAGAGATGTTGTTCTGTTATTTTTTTTGTACTGACTTTGTCTGGTTTTGTTACCATGGTAATACTGGCTTCATAAAATTAGTTAGGAAGGAAGAGATTGTATAAAATTGGTGTTAATTCTTCTTTAAGTGTTTAGTAGAATTCTCCAGTTAAACTACCTGATTCTGAAGATTTTTGGGGTGTGAGGTGGGGGAGGAGAAGGGCAGTTTTAAAAAAAATAGACTTTATTTTTTAGAACGGTTTAGACTTACAGGAAAATTGAGAAGACAGTACAGAGAGTTCCCATATATCTCGTACCCAGTTCCTCTATTATTAATATCTTAAATTAGCATTGTACATTTGTTATAATTAATGAACAATATTGATACATTATTGTTAATTAAAGTCTATACTTTATTCAAATTTCCTTAGTTTTGACCTAATGTCCCCTTTCTGTTCCAGGACAGAAAAGGTAACCCAGGGATCACCACATTATGATTATTTGTCATGTCTCCTTAGGCTTCTCTCTTTTTTAAAATTATTTATTTATTTATTTTTAATTCTTATTTTATTTATTTATTTTTGGCTGTGTTGGGTCTTTGTTGCTGCACGGAGGCTTTCTCTAGCTGCGGCGAGCGGGGGCTACTCTTCGTTGCGGTGCACAGGCTTCTCACTGCAGTGGCTTCTCTTGTTGAGGAGCATGGGCTCTAGGCCACAGGCTTCAGTACTTGTGGCGTGTGGGCTCAGTAGTTGTGGCACACAGGCTTAGTTGGTCCGTGGCATGTGGGATGTTCCTGGACCAGGAATTGAACCTGTGTCCCCTGCATTGGCAGGCAGATTCTTATCCACTGTGCCACCAGGGAAGCCCCATTAGGCTTCTCTTGACTGTGACAGTTTCTCAGACTTTCCTTATTTTTTTTTTTAAGATTTTTTTTTTGATCTGGACCATTTTATTTTTTTAAGTCTTTATTGAATTTGTTACAATATTGCTTTTGTTTTATGTTTTGGTTTTTTGGCCACAAGGCATGTGGGATCTTAGCTCCCCAACCAGGGATCAAACCCACACCCCCTGCATTGGAAGGCAAAGTCTTAACCACTGGACCTCCAGGGAAGTCCCAGACTTTCCTTATTTTTGATGAGTTTAAAAGTTTTGAGGAGTACTGACCAGGTATTTTGTAGGATTTCCCTCCATTGGAATTTGTCTCATGTTTTTCTCACATCACATTAGAGTGAGATTATGGGTTTGGGAGAGGAAGAACACGGAGGTAAAGTACCATTTTTATCACATCGTATCAAAGTTACATGTTATCCACATGATTTATCACTGTTGTTCTTGACCTTGATCACCTGGCTGAGGTATTGTTTGTCAGCCTTTTCCACTGTAAATATACTCCCTCACTTTCCGTACTACTTTTTGGAAAGAATTTACTACGTGTAGCCCACACTGAAAGAGGAGTTATGCTCCCCCATCCCTTGCAGGCAGAGTATCTGTATAAATTATTTGGAATTATACATGGGAGATTTGTCTCTTCTCCCCTTTTTATGTATTTATTCAACTTGTGTCAGATTTTCCTTAATGCATCCACATTCTCCACTGTCATTAATACCAGATATGAGATGACTATCCAGGGTGAAAGCAGCCATTATCCTCTCTTGGTTCTGGGACACTTGAATTCATAACAACCACCTCACTTTATAGGTGCTATCTGGCACAAGATCATTACTGAAATTGAAGTGAATACAAACTAGGTTGAGTCCTTGGTGAGACACTTGCACTCCACACACATATTCGGATGTCAGGGTGTCATGGTGCAGAGGCTGGCCTGGGAATCAGGAGGCTGGAGCTGCACTGCTCTTGACTCTAATGAGCTATGGGACCTTGGGGAAGTCAAACTCTGGAACACGATATGTTCACATGCAATCACAAGAATTGAACCCGATGAGCCCTTCCTATACTAAAAATATCCATGCGTTGCAAAGCCACAGCTAGGTTCAGAGTGGTTAACTGATCACTGTAGGAGCAAACACTGTGGTTTTGCCTGACCAACACTGGTGTGTAGAGTTTAACCAGGCAAGGGGTGGCCTTGGTTCTGTCCTGCTTCATGGTTACTTAGCAATGTTTTCTGACTATGTCCCTCCCTTTCCATCCCTATTACTACACTTTTTTCTTTTTTTATTGAACTATAGTGGATTTACAATGTTGTGTTAATTTCTTCTGTACAGCAAAGTGACTCAGCTATGCATATATATATATATATATATATATATATATATATATATATATATGTTCTTTTTCATATTCTTTTCCATTATGGTTTATCACGAGATACTGAATATAGTTCCCTGTGCTATACAGTGTGACCTTGTTGTTTATCCATCCTATATATAATAGTTTGCCTCTGCTAATCCAAAACTCCCAGTCCTTCCCTTCCCTGGCTCCCCTCCTCCTTGGCAACCACATGTCTGTTCTCTATATCTGTGAGTCTGTTTTTGTTTCGTACATATGTTGATTTGTATCATATTTTAGATTCCACATATAAGTGATATCGTATGGTATTTATCTTTCTCTGTCTGACTTACTTCACTTTGTATAATAATCTCCAGGTCCATCCATGTTGCTGCAAATGATAATGTTTCATTCTTTTTGATGGCTGAGTAGTATTCCATTGTATATATGTACCACATCTTCTTTATCCATTCATCTGTTGATGGACATTAAGGTTGCTTCCTTGTCTTGGCTATTGTAAATAGTGCTGCTATAAACATAGGGGTACATGTATCTTTTTGAATTATAGTTTTGTCTGGGTATATGCCAAGGAGTGGGATTGCTGGATCATATGGCAACTCTATTTTTAGTTTTTTGAGGAACCTCCATACTGTTTTTAAGGTCATCAAGCTTCCATACCTAGACCATCACAATAATCTCCTTGTGGGTATCCCAACTCCCATCTCTTTCCCAACAGTTCACCATACATTCTGCAGTAAGGGTGATCTGAGAACTGTAGATTTATTGAAGGTTAGGTTGAAGGAGACCTTAGAAAACAACTATTCCAGGATTTTCCAAACTGTGTTTTTTTTTTAATAGTGGTTATGCACACATAGATAAACCTGATTTTGTGGTAAACTACTTCTGAAAATTCTATATTCCTCTCAGAGATTTACAACTCAACGCTTGTATATTCAAGCCGGTTCTTTGCATCATACTTCACCACCACCTATGAGTCAGGTCTTAAGACTGTCGAAAAACAACAGGAAATGGTTTTTTAAATATTATAAAATATTTCTACAATATACTTTTTTATAACATATATGTGGGGGTGAAAAAGGCTCTGAGAAGTCTTGTTTATTGTTTAATCCAGAGTTCCTCAAACTAATTTGACCACGAAACTTTTTTTATTGTTGTTGCCACAAAATATCAATAACATGTCTTAGAACTAATGTTCTGAAGAACATAGGGAAGTGCTGATCAGCCCATTTTCTAGATGAGGGAACTTGGGTTAAGGGAAGTTTATCAACTGTACAAGGTCACAGGACTACTTAGTAGTACAGCTGGGACTAAAACCCAGGTTTCCCAAATTCCTGACGGCCCAGCGTTCTTAGCATTGTACTACACCACCACCTATGAGTCAGGTCTTAAGACTGCTGAAAAACCCCAGGAAATTTTTTTTAAATATTGTAAAATATTTCTACACATATAAGTTTTTTATAACATACATGTGGGGTAAAAAAAGATATTAAACACCCATCACCTAGCTGAAAAAGTAGAATATTATCAGAAACTTTGAAGCCCTTAGAAGCCTCTACCCAATTGTACTATCCTGTATTTATCATTCACTTGCTTTTCTTTATAGTTTTACTGCATATATATAAATATACCCCTAAAAGACATTATTCTATTTTGCATATTTTGAACACTTAATTAGTAGTACTATTGTACTATCCTTTTGTAACTTGTAAAGTTTTTGCTCATTAATTTTGTGAGATTCATCCATGTTCATAAGTATAGCTAGAAATCCTTTGTGTGTATATATCATAATTTATTTATTCATTCTCCTGTCAATTGATATTTGAGTTGTTTCCTTCCCTTTTTATTTTGGTGTATCATAAGCAATGTTGTATGAATTGTCTTACATGTGCACATAAGTGTGAGTACATGTGCTAGTATCTCTAGTGAGAAACTGCTAGAGCTATAAGATATACCCACCTTCACTTTTTCTATATAACATGAAATAGTTGTTCAATTTACATTCTCACCAGCAGTGTATGAGGATTTCCACTGTTTCACATCCTTGGCAACATTATCTTGCCAGACATTTTTAAACTTTATATTATGGAAAAGTTCCAACGTATACAAGAATTATATTATGAGCATTCTTCAGCTTCAACACTTACCGACCCATGGCCAATCTTCCATGGGTCATCTTGGAGTATTCTAAAGCTAATTCCAGACATAATATCACTTTACCTGTAAAAATTTCAGAATGTATCCTTAAAAAAGAAGGACCCTACCTTTTAAAAATTGAGGTAAAACTTACATACAGTAAAGTACACAAATCTTAAGATTACAGCTCAGTGAATGGTGAACTTTCACATGTACCCACAGCTGTGAAACTACCACCCAGGTCTAGAATGCTCCAGTTCACCCAGAAAACCTCTGGTCCTTCTTGGAGGACCTTATAAAAGCATAAGAACAAGACCACTATCACACCTAAAATTGAATAACAAATCTTTAATAGCATGGAATATCCAGTCAATGTTCAAATTTCTTCTGCTTTTGTTTTTGTTTTGTTAGTTTTGCTTTCCGCTCAAACCAGGGTCCAAGTAAAAGCCACCCTTTTCCTGTCCTTGAAGTTTATTTGATGAACAAAGCAAGTGGTTTGTCCTGAAGCTTCCCACGGTCTGAGTTTTGTTGGAGGTATTCTCCTGGTACTGTTTCACATGTTCCTGTGTTCCTCATTTCCAGTAATGTGTTTGTTAAATGCAGAGACTGGATCAGATTCAGGATCAAATTTCTGACAAGAACATTTTATAAGTGGTGGTGTGTTCTTCCATCAGGAGGTTGTATCTGTTTTGTTTGGAAGGGCAACAATTATTGATGATCATTGCTTAGTTCGTTAATTCACTGGAGGTTGCCAACTTGTGAGATGCTATCATTCCCTTTTCATTTATTAGCTAGAATATTTCTCTAAAGAGCAACTTCTGCTCATCAATTATTTGGTTACCCTGAGATGCATTTTGTATGAGAAATTGACAGACTTTAAATTTTCTACCAATATAAAATAATATCGTGGTTTAAATTTTCTATTTCCCTAGTTACTAATGAGATTTTCCTAAGTTCCATGTTTTTTCTTCTGTCAATTGCCTGTTCTTGTCTTTTGTCCATTTCCTCCCATTGTACTGTATGTACTATATGTCTTCTTACTGGTTTTTGAGTTGTTCACATATTCTGGATACTAATTCTTTGTTGGTTGCAGATATCTTCTTCTGGTTTGTGGCATTCTACTCTTGGCCTCTGAGGCTTTCCCTTGTTTTGTTACCAGTTTGGAAATGCCTTAAAAGATGTTCATTTTGCCATGTAAAGGGCACAGATACATACACCACTAGCGACATGTGGTATAAATATAATGTGACGTTTACTGGGAAACTTATAGGCAGAGAATCAGCAGACTGCATGGTCCCCTCCCATCCTCTCTCTATTCTATGGATAAGTGTGCTTGGGCAAGGTATAGCTCATTTATAGAGAAATTAGACCATGAGAATAAAAGCTTCCTTATTAAGGAAACTAGCTTATTCCAAAGAGGAACTTCTAGAGCTCATTTTCTGGTAAAGCTGTCCTTTTGCTGAACTAGTACAGACCTGCTGAAGCAGCTTCTTACTAAGCTACAGAAATGGGAGAGGAAATGAACCTCCAGAGCCATCTTGATCTGTCTCTCCTTGTATCTGAGGTGTTCTGTAGTGGAGTAGCTTTTCAGATTATCTAGCCTCCCATTTTACCAGAAAGGGAAGTCCTCCAGAAAATGCTTTTGAGGTCAACCGAATGCTTGCAATTAGACTGTGCCTAGAATAATACAAGCCAAGCTACACGTCACTGCCAGATTAACCTTTCTGGAAATTTTGCCTTGTTCATGTTAGTCTCTGGATCAGAAGCTTTCAGTAGTACCCCATTTCCTAAATATTAATGTCCATATTCCTCAGCTAGACATTCAAGGCCTTCTGCCATCTTGTCCCATTTCAGTTCTCTGACCTCACCTTTACACAAATTTCCACCCCGCTAAACTGGACTCATTATTGTCCTTTAAGAGCACCACAAAATTCTACTGCTTTCCTTCTTCTCTCCAATTATCCAAGTCAGCAGTCTCCTCTAAGGTACAAACCAAAATCTCTCTTCTCTCTGAAGCATCCCCTGCTCAATCCTCCCTTGTGAACTATTTGATTGTTGAGTAGAAACAATGATTTTTGACAGTTAGTGTTCACCAAACACCCACGTGCTCCCCACTTTTCCCAGCCCCCTTTGCAGTTGGGTTGGGGCTATGAGACTAGTTCTGATCAGAGGACTATGAGAAAGTCACATGTGTGATAGGACCAAGGCAGGTAAGAACTGATGCATTTCCCCCCCACCCTTGATTCCACTACTGTGGCGATCCTGTGTTCTAGATGGTGTTGCTACAATATTGAGGAGAACCATCCTACTCCCATTGAACTTTGTGGGAATGAGTAATAAACAATGGAACTTTGAGAGTTGATTTGTTACTGCAGCATTGACTAGCCTATCCTCTTTTCATTTGGACAACATAAAAGTGTACTGTTTCTTGACTCTGACATTATTTTTCTTTCTCTTACTCCTTATTTTGCCTACCAAGCCTCACCACCCCATACTTTGAAAAAATACCTCCTATTCCAGAGGCACGATCCCTAAGTGAGTGGCTTGTTCTTACAGCCCACAGTTGACCAGACCAGCGCACCTGACTTAAGCTGGGCCATTGAGGTCCTCCCAATTATTTTTTCCTTGGAACCAAAACAAGTCAGCTCAACTTTTCTAGTGACTGGAGTTCTAGGATAAAACTGGGAGCTGTCAGCAGTCATGTCCAGATAGGAAGAGAAAGCTGGTTTACAAGAGATTCAGTTGACACAGAGAAGCAGGGACATTTAGGACTTCTTCCTGTCGTTCCTGAGACCTGCATGTCTCTTAATCCTTCCTCATCTTGATGTATCAAACCTTTCTTGGATTCCAAGATGCAATAAATCTCATCTTGAGTCAGGTACCCTAGACTGTCTGTCACCTGCAACCTAGCGAGTCCACCTGCCATCTGTCTACTCTTTTCCCTGTGGAAATATCATCAAACCAGCATAACAGGAATTTGGAGAAATGTTTACCTTTGAGGTTGTCCCAAGTGGTAATAATGTTCCTTAAGGGCACCAGATGCCCTGATCCACACCAGGAATATTCTTGTCACACACCTCTACCTTAACATCAAAAAGAGATACATGGATTTTGGCTCCACAGAACCACAGAGAATGGGGTGAATAATGAAAGGAGTAGGGACCCCAAGGGCACAAACCTAGCCCTGTGGGAGGAAACAGAACAGCAGGCTCGTTATGTGGTGTTAATAGGCTTAACAAGACTGTCTTCTGAGCTAATCAGTAGAACAGCAAGGGTTATCCTGTACAGTTCTCAAATCTTGCTTTGACAGGAGGGAGAGAGTTTTCTTTAAAATGTTTTAATTAATTGGAGGGACTTCCCTGGCGGTCCAGTGGTTAAGACTCTGCACTTCCAATGCAGGGGGCGCAGGTTCGATCCCTGGTCAGGGAAACAAGATCCCACATGCCGTGCGGCGTGGCCAAACAAACATACAAACAGAAACACACACAAACAAAAAAAAAAATGAAAAAAGGCCTCTCTCGTCTTCCGAGATGGCCCGCACTCTGTCTATGGAGTGTGTATCTCCCTGAATAAACCTTCTTTCGCTTGAAAAAAAAAAAATGAAAAAAAAAGTTTTAATTAATTGAAATATTGTAGAAGATGCTATTGGCATCCACCAGTATCCCCTCAATGTACACCCTAAGGTCACCTGCAGCACCGGAGTCTCTTCATGAGTGCTTTCTCTGGCTGCAGAGGTGTGCTCAGCCCATGTGCCAGACAAGCTGGAAGTATCAGGGGGGAAAAAAACCACAAGAGCAATTTTAATTAATGAGGGATGAGAGTTGGTGGATAAATACCCCGGTGTTCTCACCCCTTGGCAGGACAGCTCCTAGGTGCATTCTGCAGTCTCAAAGGGACCCCAGTGGGGATGAGCGCTGCTCATAAGTACACTCTTTCGTCTCGTCCCTACATTTCCCCAGGCCCTCACCATACTTCCCTGTTAATAAACAACTTGGTCCCAAATTCTTATCTCTCAGGAACTATTTCAGAAAAACCCAAACTAAAATATTTTAAAATTATTATTGAGGTATAATTTACATGCAGGAAGTTACTCTTTTAGAGTACAGTTCTAGGAGTTTTGAAAGACACAACTGATCATGTTGTATACCTTAAATTTACACAATATTATATGTCAATTATATTTCAATTAAATAAATAAACAAATAAATAAATAAAATAACAAATTCTTTAAAAAAGAAAGAAAGACACAATTGTGTAAATACCACCACATTTCTATCACTCTCCCCCTCCCTGAAATTCCCTGGCAACCATTTGTAGTGAAACCCTCCCTCCACCCCCAGCCCCTCGTAACCGCTGCTCAGTTTTCTGTCCTTATTCCAGTATGTCATAGATGTAAATGGAATCATACACTATGTCGTCTTTTTGAGTCTGGCTCCTTTCACTTAGCAAAATGCATTTGAGATTCATTCACGTTGTTGAGCAAATCAGCAGTTTGTTCCTTTTTATTGCTGAGTAGTATTTCATGATATGAATGTATCACAGTGTGTTTATCCCTTCACCAGTTGGAGAACATTTGGGTTGTTTCCAGTCTTTGGAGGTTATACATAAAGACATTACAAACATTCACATACAGGCTTTCACATGAATATAAGTTTTTATTTCATTTGGGTAAATACCTAGGAGTGTATAAGGTACATTCGTAAAAAGCTATTCAATTGTTTTCCAAACACCAATGCATGGGAGTTCCTCATCTGTACTTAGTATTTTAAGTTTCAAAAATTTTAGCCATTCTGATAGGTGTGTAGTGTTATCTCATTGTGGTTTTAATTTGCCTTTCCCTAATGACTAATTACTTTGAGCATTTTTTCACGTGCTTAATCACCACTCATATATCTTTTTTGCTGAAGTATCTGTTCAGATCTTTAGCTTATTGCTCTCTTATTGTGTTTTGAACATTCTTAAGACATTCTTAAATTTCAAAATGAGAGCTTTATTGATTTCTGATTAGAAATGCAGTTATACTCATTTTTAAAAATCAGGCAGCACATAAAAGTTTAAAGAAAATGGAAACAAAATTAGAGACCCTTACCCTGATTCTTTTAGTCACAATGAGAGGAAAGTTTCAGGACACCAAATGACAGAGACCCATCAAAGGTAAATCATTTTATTGATGATGCTTAGCAACATTCCGATGTTAAAAATTAAAAGTAGAACTACCGGGACCTCCCTGGCAGTCCAGTGGTTAAGCCTCTGCGCTCCCACTGCAGGGGACACGGATTCGATCCCTGGTCGGGGAACTAAGATCCTACCTGCTACATGACGTGGCCAAAGCAAAAAAAAAAGTAGAACTACCAAATGATCTAGCAATCCCACGGCTTGGTATACATCCAAAGGAAATGATAGCTGAAATCCCATGTTCACTGTAGCATTATTCACAACAGTCAACATACGGAAACAACCTGTTCATCAATAAATGAACGGATAAAGAAGATGTGGTATGTATATGTGTGTGTGTGTGTGTGTGTGTATACATACACACACACACACACACACACACACACACACTGGAATATTATTCAGCCATAAGGAAAAAGGACATCATGCCATTTGTGACAACACGGATGGATCTTGAGGGCCTTATGGTAAGTGAAGTAAGCTAGACAGAGAAAGACAAATACTGCATGGTATCACTTTTATGTGGAATCTAAAACAAACAAGCAAAAAAAAGTCAAACTCATAGGGAGAGGTGGGTAAAAGGGTACAAACTTTCAGCTATGAGATGAATAAGGTCTGAGGTTCAAATGTAAAATGTGGTGACTATAGTTGATAACACTGTACTGTAGAATTGAAGTTTGCTAAGAGAATAGAACTTAAATGTTCTCACACACACACACACAAAGATAAATATGTGAGGTGATGGGATGTGTTACTCACCTAGGTGAGGGGAATCCTTTCAAAATGTGCACATATATCAAATCACTACTATGTACACTTTAAATATCTTTTGATTTTATTTGTCAAATATACCTCAATAAAGCTAAAAAACAGTGGGGGAGCTGGACATGTACCTGTTGCCAAACTCCACTGGCGTGAACGACCACAGCCCTGCTCCAGGATGGAGATGTGGTCTGTATATACATTTTTTTTTATTGAAATATAGTTGATTTACAACGTTGTGTTAGTTTCCGGTGTACAGCACAGTGATTCCATATATATATTCTTTTTCAGATTCTTTTCCCTTATAGATTATTACAAAATATTGAGTAGAGGTCCCTGTGCTATACAGTAGGTCCTTGTTGGTTATCTACTATATACATTTTTAATACCTCCTCTCGGGTGGAAACCATGGCAAACAACTCTCTTACCTCATGTAAGGTTGTGAAACAGTGAAATCCAAGCACAACTCTGTTACCTCATCCAGGTGCTGAGGGGAAGGTCTGTCTCTGTTCTCTAATAAAACTATTTAACACAAGTCAAGCACTCTTTCTTCACAAAGGACTTCTCACAGAATTCTACAAATGTGATATATTCTCTTTCCTTGAAAAAAAAGTTTTGTTTTCTTGAAAAAGACACACAGACCTAGCTAAATAGTCAACGTTTATTAAACCTATGTGCTTTGCAAAAGGAGGGGAAAAATCATTAAATGGTAGTTTCAGAGGATGTCCTAAGAATCTCTCATAATATCTATTAATATAAGATAGAGGAACAGTGCTGATATTTTCCTTTTTAACCTGATGCTTTTTTCTATGCACATATACACGCACACAAAAAATAGCATATAAAATAGATAATATTTTGTAACAATTTTTAATGTAATAGATATCATGGAAATTTTTTCAAATCAAAAAATAAGGATCTATGTTAATCCTATTTAATGGTTGCCCAGTATACACTGTGTTAATATAATTTATTTATGCAATCCCCTACCTCTGAATATCAAGGTTGTGCGTAACACCTAGATATTACATTTGTTAAGTGAATTGTCTCTCTTTGTCCTTTGACCACTTTTTTATTGGGTTATTGAAAAATACCTTAAATATTAGTGATATTAAATATATTTAATTAATTTAAACATTTAACAATCATGAGAAACCTCCTTTCCTTTCTTCCTCAGTAATTTAATTTTTAAAACATTATGCAGGACTTCCCTGTGCAGTGGTTAAGAATCCACCTGCCAATACAGGGGACACGGGTTCAAGCCCTGGTCCGGGAAGATCCCACATGCCGCGGAGCAGCTAAGCCCGTGCGCCACAACTACTGAGCCTGCGCTCTAGAGCCCGTGCTCCACACTAGAGAAGCCACCGCAATGAGAAGCCCGCACACCGCAATGAAGAGTAGCCGCTGCTTGCTGCAACTAGAGAAAGCCCATGCATAGCAACAAAGACCTAACGCAGCCAAAAATTAATTAATTAATTAATTAGTTTAAAAAGAAAACATTACGCAGGTCCTAGCATGGAAGGTGGTTGGAGTTCACATAAGGAAGGCAGCCAAGCAGGGTGACAGCCTGGCAGGCATTAGAAGAGCACATACAGTGGAACTGAGCAATAAGTAAATATACTGAGGATAATGAGAGCCAGGTTTCTCACTGTCGGAGAAGGGAATTACAAATAAAGAAAAGGAAAAAACTAGAATGAGCATTGTGTATTGCACTGGGGTTACAGGGATTGATGTGAACTAATGGTATGGAATATAGAGATGTAGAAACAAATATATATGTTTGTATATATATATGTGTGTGTGTGTGCAGAAAATAGAAGTGTGAGTGTGTACACATTTATATATCCCCTTGCTCTGTCCACTAAGAGGACCTGTAGCAATGAGCACACCTAAAGCCCAGATCTTGGTATCTAAATTCCTTTTCTCCACTAAAAGGACTCCTTGTAGAAATGGCTGATTCCAGGTCTGGGACATGGAAAGTGCCAACTGAGTCTGCAACGTTTTGTACCAGAAAGTAAGGAAGTGCTTATAGACTGATAAGCCATATCAAAAGGACACAGGAGCCACCTTGAATGGGGCCCAAATCTGGGACAAACCTGGGATAATTTGAGCATCAAAATAAATAATGATAGTAACCTTACATTCCACTGGATAGAAAAGGAATCCACCAATCCACATTGATATAAATAGACAAATGAGTAAATACATGGGGAGAAAGTCAACTAATAAGTTTAGAAGGAGTGATGGAACTAGAAAATTACCCCTTGTCAATCATTATGCTAGTTATTATTCAGGCAGGAAACATCAGTTGATGCTAAAACTGGAAGGTGAAAGTTGGATGAGAACAGGATATTTACACAGCCTCAAAGTTCCTTCCCACAAAATAGTGATTAGTTATGAGAGGAAGAAGAGTAACCTTACCATCAGACACTATTATCATTATTTTCAGACCAGCTGACATCATGAGCTACCTGATGTGCAGTAAGAAAAGCACAGCATCACTTCTCTGATGTCCCTGCCAAACATGGGTAACTTAATCTAATCCTGAGAAAAGAAACACCAGACAAACCCAACTGAGGGATATTCTAGAAAATAACTGAGGACCTATTCCAGGTCAGAGAACACTGAAGAGACATAACAAGATATATATACACATGACAACGTGTGACCCTGGATTGGATACTTTTGCTTTAAAGGACATTATTGAGACAGTTAATGAAACCTGATGGTGTCTCTGGGTGAACAGTATATGGGAATTCCTTGTACAGTTCTTGTCATTTTTCTGTAAGTTTGAAATTATTTCAAACTAAAAAGTAAAAAGAAAAAAAAATCATAAACAGGGGAAAGCCAGAAGAGTGACAGATTTATAGTCAGATGTGGGAACAGGACGGAAGACTCAAATGCTCAGACACTTCTTTGTGGTAAATGGACGAAAGAAAAGCCTTTCAATGATAGGAGAAACAAAAATGCTCATGTGGCTGTGAAATATCAATATTTCTTGCACAGGTCTTTAGTGAAAGTACCTCAGCAAGTGACATTTGTATTAATTAGCAAAACATATAACAGAAAATAGATCAATCAAAAAAGGAAGCAGGGACTTCCCTGGGGGTCCAGTGGTTAAGACTCCGCCCTCCCCAAAGCAGGGGGCCCAGGTTCGATCCCAGGTCAGAGAACCAGAGCCCACATGCCACAACTAAAAGAGCCCACATGCCGCAACTAAAAGATCCCACGTGTGGCAACAAAAGATCCCACGTGCCGCAACCAAGACCTGGCGCAGCCAAATAAATAAATATTTAAAAAAAAAAAAAAAAAAAAAAGGAGGCAGACCTGCATAGGTCAATGTGATTATTGCCACTATCTCACAAACAACTACATAGTGAAAAGCAAGAGTTTAAAGTAAAGAAATATCATGAAGTTCAAAATCCAATAAAAAATACAGTACTGGAAAAAAAAGATATATATAGTACTGTGGGCCCAGAGCCAGAGGATATTCTCAGAATGGCCTTCAGACCTAAATTTAATCATCTGGATTTTTTTTTTTAAGAATCATCCTAGTCAACCTTTTCAAAAAGGATAAACCTTTTAATAGGAAGTCTGTATTTCCTCATAAAGGTGGAAAAAGCACACCAAGTCCTTAGCTGAGTTAATCTCCAGAAAGCAGGCTCTATTGTAGCATTGCACAGCATACTGCAGAGACATCGCTTATGGCAAATTTATTTCATGTGGTCATGTACAAGCATATCAATCAAGGAGCTTACGGACTGGCAGTGCATGTCCTAACTATGTTTGTACTTCTGTTAAAATAAAATATATGCTCTTTCATATGGTCCTGACAGCAGCTCTGAGGAGGACGTGAGCCATTATCACTAATCCAATTTTACAAATCAGGAAACCACATCTAAACAAGATGAAGCGCCTTTCCCAAAGTTGATTCTGATAGGTGGCAGAGCTTGGGCTCAACAGAGATGCACCGTCTCTAAATTTGCTGCAATTTCCATGCTACCAGACTCACAAAAAAATCACAAATCAGCAGTAAGCAGTAACTCTGTGATCTCAAACCATTGTTCATATGTTATGATCTGTAGCTCAGAAATCTCATTCATTCAATAATGGCTAGTATGAAGTACTCATTTGTAACATTTCTAAACATCTAACATTTATTGGAAGTATCAACAAGTACTTAAAATGTTTGTTAGTGATTATATGACAGAAGCTGAACAATAAAGCCTTTCCCATAATCTCCTTATGTACACTCCTCCAGATTTCTTTTCTTAAATTTTAATTAATTAATTTATTTATTTATTTTTGGCTGTGTTGGGTCTTCGTTTCTGTGCGAGGGCTTTCTCTAGTTGCGGCAGCGGCAAGCGGGGGCCACTCTTCATCGCAATGCGCGGGCCTCTCATTATCGCGGCCTCTCTTGTTGCGGGGCACAGGCTCCAGACGCGCAGGCTCAGTAATTGTGGCTCACGGGCCCAGTTGCTCCGCGGCATGTGGGATCCTCCCAGACCAGGGCTCGAACCCGTGTCCCCTGCATTGGCAGGCAGATTCTCAACCACTGCGCCACCAGGGAAGCCCACTAAGGCACTTTCTAAAGTATTCATGTCAAAGATAAATTGTCTTAGGGAATTATATCAGGATTAAATCAAACAGTGTCATGTTGAATGTTTGGAGATGTTGTAAAGAATGGGATTAATATGCTTGGGGAAAAAAGTAGGGGAACTAGATGGAAAAGTGGTGGCTGATAGTAGAGGATGGAGGTAACGGATAGTACAGTGAAAGAAGCAAGAAGACCCAGAGGAATAGAGAACTAAATGTAAACCTGAGAAGCTGAGAATAACACTGTTGGTTTCCTACTCAATAGCTCTGACCCTTCCCTTTCTTCCTTGCAGACAGAAGCCACTTCCCATCACAAAGGGTGAACAAGCTAGATACTTTCCCAGCATTCAGTGCAGCTAGAGGTTCCCATGTAATCTGGTTCTGGCCAATGGGAGGTGGGGAAGAGTTTCCTCCTTATTAATACAGACTCTGCCTACCTTTTCCAAGCCATTGAACATAATTGTGTAAGGATGTGATGCTTGGAATTGCTGCAGCTGTTTGGGGACTATAAAGGAAGACATCATGGGGTCATAAGAAGACATACCACATGCATTGACAATGGCAGAGTAAAAAGATGAACCAACTCAGGGACTACACTTCTCATTACGTGAAATTTTAAAAGTTTTTGTTGTTTAAGTCACTTTCCATCCTTTTTTTTTTTTTTTGCCACGCTATGTGGCATGCGGGATCCTAGTCCCCTGACCAGGGATTGAACCCGTGCCCCTGAAGTGGAAGTGTGGAGTCTTAACCACTGGACCACCATGGAAGTCCCCCATCAAATTTCTTGTTGTTGCTACTTGCAGCTGAAAACATTCTAATGAATACATTTTTATTACTGCCTTAGGATAAAGTCGAAATTACTTTCTATAACTTATAAAGTTCTTAAACTCTTAATTATCTAGCCCTCATTTACCTCTCTAAGCTAACCTCTGATCACTTTTTGCATTCTTCAGTTTTTTCAGTTCTCTAGCCCAAAGTCCTCTCCTTCCCTAGTTTCTAACTGGAACCCTCTCCACTCCTACCACTCCTGCTTGACCTGGCCACTACTGCTCATTCTTTAGGACTTGGTGAAATGTCACATCCTCCTAGAAGCCACTACTGACCACCCAGAGTATGTATTTGCCACATTTATGAAGTCCCTAGAAATGTGAACTTCCATAGTTAGAGTGCATTTTCTACTCTATTGTAACTGTTTCAAACAGTTAGCCCGTGCAAGTCAGGCTTGTGTCCCTCTTGTTCATTACTGTATCCTAAGAACCTAGATGGTACCTAGCAATCATATCTATGGAACACACGAAGGAGTTGTAGGATATTGGAAACAAAATAATGTCAAAGATCAACTAGGAAAAGGCAAACACCTCACTAGAAAAATGCACAAAGACATGAGAGACGATTTCCAAATGGTTATAAACAGATGAAAAGATGGTCAGCCCCTGTAGCAATCAAGAAATGCAAATGAAAAGAATAATACTTTTCACCAACAGATTGGCAAAATGAAAAAGAACTCTTCAGTACTTGGAATGCTGTAATGCAATGGACAATCTCGTGCACACTGTAGGAGTGAGTATAAATTGTATAAACTTTCTAGCCATAAATATCAACATTTAAAATGTGCCTACCGTCTGGCCAAGCAATTTCTTTAGAATGTATTCTAAGGAAATAATCAGGCAACGTACAAAGACATTTGTCTATGGATAATTAAAAAACTGTAAACAACTTAAATGCCCATGCGTATAGAAGTTGTGCACACATAGTGGCATTCTTCAAAGCTTTAAAAAAGATGAGATAGGAAAAACCAAGATGTCTTGATAGGGATAAATATTTATAACAAGATTAATTTAAAAAGCAGATATAGAGTATTAATATATAATAATGCCATTTAAAATGCATGTTAAAATTGATTTAAAAAACAAATTTAAAACAATTAAACCAATTAAGTTGTTGAAACAAACTGTTCAAAAATCATACTGGACCAAGATGGATATATCCAGCCACTAGTTTTGAACCTTTTCAGTCGGAGAATGTCCAGTTTACATTTACAAAGATTAGTCATACATACATTTTAAAGTGGGTCACTTAGGGTGAAAATTACAGTAATGCTTAGGATTACTGGGACCCTAAAGTTACACACACACAGAAAGATTTAGATTTGTAACTTTTCAGCCACTGATGTTTATCTTACCTAATTAGTCCTGTTTTTTTGCCTCTTAGAGATTTATATACTTATTTTATACTTAAGTTGATTTGATGAGGCTTTTTTCATAGGAAGAGAAATAAACTTCTGATGAAAAGGAAAAAATGCCTGTTCTTCTTTTTCCTGCTGGATATTCCTAGAAAGAGGAGAGAGATTTAAAATGTTAACAATCAAATGTACAAAAAAAAAAAAGAGGAATCTGGGTACAAACCACTTTCCTTTCGATCAGTCGTCCAGGTTACAGCCCCATTTTCACTCTCACTTCCGTGCTGCCAGCTGCTGTCAAGGCTTTGGGGGATTCTTCATTGTAAGGTTGCTTCTCAATTTTCTCCCATCAGGCTTAGGATTTAGTTTTCTCAGCTCCCTCAATTTTATTGCTGTTGTTTTCTTTCATTCTCTTTATCCTTGTTAATTTATGTCTTAAAATAATAACAACAACAGCAAGAACTCTTTTCTGTGTTTTTACTGGAGGTTTTGGAACAGAGTGAATAGAAACGTGTATGTTTCACCTGCCATCCTCAAACAATAAAATGTGACAATCCACATAAAATTTGAAGCACGGTTCCCTGGTCAGTGCTGTTCGCTGCTATTATTTTTATTAGTGTGCTTGTTCCCTTTTTAAATCAGACTGCTTGGTCTGCCTCTTTTCTGGCTAGTCTTTCTCCTTGTCCTGTCCAAGCACAGATACTTCCTAAGATTCTGTTCTCCAACCTCCTAGTTTTTCAGCTCACCTATGATTCCAATACAGATGGCATCTAAATATACACATTAACTCCTATCTCTTCTGGGCTAGAGATCCATTTTTCAACCATCAGCATGACCCCAACACTTGCGAACCTTAGAAGCTTGGTGCTGAACTGGATGTTCATCTGTCCGTACAACCAACTCTTCTCCTCCAGACATCTATTTCTTTTCTTTTTCTTTTTTCTTTCTGGAGTTGGCATCACCAAATCCTTGAAGCCTTGAAATCTGGCTTTTAGGTCAAATGCCTTATTCTCCCTTAGCCCCTCCGTTCAATCATTTATCAAACCATGTAGCTTCCCCCTTGGAAATGGCTTTCGTTTCCCTCCTTTTTTCTCTGCTTATCCATGGACCATTCAACATCCCTGTTTTCCATCTCCCATCTCACCTCACTCAAATCTACCTTACTGGCCACTGAAGATTTCTTCCTAAAGGGCAGTTCTTGATAACGACTAAATGAACTAAATATTCAGCCTTATTCTTAACACTCATGTAGAGGTTCTCTACATTCTAGACAAGGTAGAGTACGGTAGACATTTACAAGCGTTTAATTTAACATTTGACCTTTGACTGTTTATAAGTGAGTCTCTAAAAGGCCAGAGACATTTGCTAATTTACTATTTGCCTGAAGCACAAGTTCAATTCACAGCTATAAAGTCGGTGACAAAAAAGTCACTTAAGGGCTTCCCTGGTGGCGCAGTGGTTGAGAATCTGCCTGCTAATGCAGGAGACACGGGTTCGAGCCCTGGTCTGGGAAGATCCCACATGCCACGGAGCAGCTGGGCCCGTGAGCCACAGCTGCTGAGCCTGCGCGTCTGGAGCCTGTGCCCCGCAACGGGAGGGGCCGCGATAGTGAAAGGCCCGCGCACCGCGATGAAGAGCGGTCCCCGCACCGCGATGAAGAGTGGCCCCCACTTGCCGCAACTAGAGAAAGCCCTCGCACGAACCGAAGACCCAGCACAGCCAAAAATAAATAAATAAATAAAAAAGTCACTTAATTATAAGCATGCTTCCAACTCTCCCACCGCCACATGGCAATCTGGCTTTGTTGTTTTCTACGTATCATCATGTACTTAGCAATTTGTATTGAGGTTCTGAAGGGAGCACATACATTTTTCAATTCCATTTTACTGTCTTTTAGAACGAAAAGTACATGCTAGAAATGGCAGTTGGGATTTTTGTTGTTTTACAAATCTAATTCTTGGGTCAAGGGTTACCATACTGGCTAATCCTTAAAAATGCCCAGTGCTTCCTGGTTTCCAGAGCTTTGCTCCCAGTGTTCCCTCCCCCAGTGTTTTCACTGTCTATTGCTACATAGAAAACCACCCCCAAACCTAGTGGCTTAGAACAATAATCATTTATCTGCTCACAAGTGTATTTACAATTTGGGCAATATTCTAAGATAGTTTGTCTCTGTTCCATGTGGTGTCATCTGGGGGGGCTCAAGATAGAGCATCTACCTCCAAGATGGCTCACTCAGAAGGCTGGTTGCTCGTGCTGGGTGTTGCTGGGAGTTCAGATAAAGCCTTGGGGGTTGAGGGAGCATGGCTAGGGGTTGAATTTCCTCCACATGGGCCTCTCCAGGTGACTGCTTGGGCTTTCTCATTACGTGGAAGCTGGGTTCCAAAAGGGAGGAAACAGAAGCTGCCATAAATTTTTAATGCCTGGGCTCAGAATTCCCAGAATGCCATTTCCTCCACATTCTATTGCTCAAAGCAGAAACAGGCCTAGCTCAGATTCAAATAGAGGGCACATAAGCTCTAACTCTTGATGGCAGGAGTGGTGTGCATGTACCAAAAAAGGGAAGTTTTTTGGGGCCGTGTTTGAAGACTAGCCACTACCATCCACCTTTTGGCCATAATACATTTCCTTCCCATATGAAAAATATACTTATCTCCTTCCCTAAGATATCAAAATATCTCATCCCATTATACATCAGTTCATAGTCTAGGACAGGGATGAACAAATCACAGCCTGAGGGCCAAATCTAACCTGTGGGCTGTTTTTGTACAGCCCCTGAGATAAGAATGGCTTTTAGATTTTTTTTACAGGATTATAAAAAACAAAAACAAAGAGTAATAAGTGACAGGGATCACACATGTGACCTGCAAAGCCTAAAGTATTTACTACCTGGCCCTATACAGGAAAAGTTTGCCAGCCCCTGGTCTAGGATATCAACATCTAAGTCAGATCCAAGTGCAGAGGTGGCTTCTTGGGTGTGGTTCCTTGACTATGGCTCCTCAGACATGGTTCCTCTTGATCTGAAGACCAGTGGACTAAGGGGACAAAATATCTGTCTCTCACATACCCAATATCTAATGGTAAGGTAGGGACAGAAACTCTATAATAGATACTCCCATTTAAAAAGGGGGAGAATAGGAGAGGGACATGGAAGCTGGTCCATAGCAATTCTGAAACCCAGCTTGTCATATGATATCACTTCCTTACTTATGCTCACTCCTGCTCTTTGGGAATAATTCTCAGTGGCTCTTTCATCCTTCTTGAGTTATCTTCCCTTTTGGAAACAGCTCATAATTGCAAATGGGTAGCTTCCTCAGCCTGCTTCCTGCCTATAATATCGAAGGTCCAGAGGCCTCTTTTCATTATGAATAGTCTCTATTTCAGTGCAAGCTAGTAGAGATCCTTAAAAAGCCAGAGGTTTCTTATACTTAAAGTTATAATCATCTCCCTTAGGCAAAAGCTGTACTCATATTTCTTGCCAAGACAGTCCCTTCTCTACCTTTTGACACTATTGTAGGACAATGTCATTTAGATCCCCAGAAGCCCTGCTGTCTAGTTGAAAGGATCTATGAGATACAACCTTAAATTTTTCTGAGATATTAATTTATCTATTATTGCATAACAAGTTACCCCAACACTTAACGGCTTAAAACAACAAACTGTTATCTCACAGTTTCTGTTGGTTAGGAATCCAGGCTCTGCTTAGCTGGGTCCCTCTGCCTCAAGGTCTCTCAAAGGTTATAAACCAAGATGTCAGCCAGGGCTATGATCTTGTCAACCTGATTTATGTCAGTTTTTTTTTTTTTTTAAAGAATTAAATGTGGTCAAACTGTATTTCTTAATTTTTTTTTTTTTTTAATAAAAGCCAACTTCTTAAATTTATTTATTTATTTATTTTTGGCTGTGTTGGGTCTTCGTTTCTGTGCGAGGGCTCTCTCCAGTTGCGGCAAGCAGGGGCCACTCTTCATCGCGGTGCGCAGGCCTCTCACTGTCGTGGCCTCTCCCACCGCGGAGCACAGGCTCCAGACGCGCAGGCTCAGTAGTTGCGGCTCACGGGCCCAATTGCTCCGTGGCATGTGGGATCCTCCCGGACCAGGGCTCGAACCCGTGTCCCCTGCATCGGCAGGCAGACTCTCAACCACTGCGCCACCAGGGAAGCCTGATTTATGTCAGTTTACCATAACAAGATAACACAACTTGGTGGCTTAAGCAATAGACATTTTTTTCTCACAGTTTTGGAGGTTGGGAAGTCCAAGATCAAGGTGCCAGCCATTGGCGTTTGGTGGGGGCCCTCTTCCTGGCTTGCAGATGGCCATCTGTAACCTCACATGGCAGAGAGAGCAGAAACTCTAGTGTCTCTTCTTACAAGGGCACAAATCCCATCATGGAGGCTCCACCCTCATGATCTCATCTAAACCTAATTACCTCTCAAAGGTTGTACATCCTAATACCATCACATTGGGGATTAAGGCTTCACAATATGAATTTGGGGAGGATACAAACATTCAGTCCATAACAGGTTTCATCTAAGGCTGCACTTAGGGGAAGATCTGCTTCCAGGCTTACTCGCATGGTTGTTGGCAGGATTCAGCTCCTTGTGGGTTGTTGGACTGAAAGCCCCAGTTCCTTGCTGGCCCTTGGATGGAGGCCTCCACCATTCCTTGCCACATGTGCCTCTCTATCAGGCAGCTCACATCACAGCAGCTGGCTTCCATCAAAGGCGGCAAGTGAGAGAGCAAGAGAGGGTGTGTAAAATGGGAGCTGTGGTCTCTTTGTAATCTGACCTTGGAAGTGATATCTATCACTTTTGCCATGCTCTTTTCATTAGAAGCAAGTCACTATGTTCAGCCCACACTCACAGGGAAGGGATTACACAAGGGCTTGAACACCAGGAGGTTGGGGATCACTGGGGGGCCACTGTAGAGGCTGCCTACCACGGGGTCTTCTAGCTACATCCTTGTCTTGAACTTTACCTAAGGCCATGTTTTCCTGGTAGCAACCTGGATTTAACCTTTGCCCCAGGCCATTTTTTATTTTGAGAGTTTTGTCTTCTGGAGAATCTAGGAATGAAGAAGTTTTATTTCAAATCCAGCAAGTCCTGGCTTCTTTAGGTTTCCTCCAGATTCTGACTGAAAATGGAAAAGTTCCTTTTTTCTTTAGCTCACCTCACTTCTCTTGTGCTAAATCATAAGCATCTACAAGAAACCATCCAACCCTTTTGACATTCTATCCAGATCTAGCTAGATCCACATGTTCATTAGGTATCTCTTCTTTCATGTAATAGCAGGCTCGTTTGGCTACTTGTTCTTCCAGTACATAAATGGGGTCTCCTTTTCTCCTGCCTGCAGTGACAATACTCTCATTGCCTTTTAACAATGCTCTTCAGGACTTCCCCGGCAGTCCAGTGGTTAAGACTTTGCGCTTCCACTGCAGGGGGCATGGGTTCGATCCCTGGTCAGTGCAGGAAAGAAAGAAAGGAAGGAAGGAAGGAAGAAAGAAAGGAAGGAAGGAAGGAAGGAAGAAAGAAAGAAAGAAAACCCCAATGCTCTTCACTAGCAGACTCCTCAAAGTTCTCCCAGCTTCCATCTTCCACCTGATCCCAAAGCCACTGCCACATGTTTTGCGTTTTTGTGATGGCAGGATCCCATTTCTAGGTATGCAAATTATGTTTCAGTTTATCTACTGCTGTATAACAAACCACCCTAAAACTTAGTGTTTTAAATATCACATATTAATGCATATATGTAGAATCTAGAAAAATGAACCTATTTGCAGGGCAGGAATAGACATAGAGACATAGACATAGAGAATGGACATGTGGACACAGGGTGGGGAAGGAGGGAGGAAGAATTGGGAGATTAGGACTGATGTATATACACTACCATGTCTAAAATAGCTAGCTAGTGGGAACATGCTATAAAGCACAGGAAGCTCAGCTCAGTGCTCTGTGACTACCTAGATGGGTCGGATGTGGGGGGTGGGAGGAAGGTCCAAGAGGGAGGGGATATAGGTATACATATCGTTGATTCACTTCATTGTACAGCAGAAACTAACACAACATTGTAAAGCAATTATACTCTAAAAAAAAAAAAAACCCTTAGTGTTTTAAAACAAAAGCATTCACTTTTTTTGCTAACAATTTTGCAATTTGGGCGACTCAGTGAAGACAGCTCATGTCGCTTCCATGTGGCGTCAGCTGGGGCAGATCAACTAGGGCTGGAGTATCCACTTCCAAGATAACTCACTCACAAGGCTGGCAATTGGCCGCAGCTGTCTGCTGAGAGCTCAGCTGTAAGCTGGGGGCCTAATTCTCTTCCAGTGGGCCTCTCCACGTGGCTGCGTGGGCTTCCATAAATGTTGCAGGGAAGTGATTGAATCTCAGAACTATTTTAGGAGGTAAAAATCAGGATGTTGCACAACAACGTGAATATACTTCACACCACTAAACCATACACTTTAAAGTGGTTAAGACGGTAAATACAATGTTGTGTGTGTGTTTAGCCACAATTGAAAATTAATAGATAAAATCAGGGGAAGGTGGTGATCGCCTGGAGGTGGGTGGGGGCAGGGGTGAGGGAGAGAGATGTGTTAAGAATGACAAAAACTAATCAAACACAGCCTCTGGCTTCAAAAACATTTTTGGTCCAGCAGAGGATGTAGAAGAGTTAACAGAAAATCACAACACATGTGCTAGATACTGCAGCTTTCTGCCACGGTGCTAACAGAGTTACAAAGCCCATGCCATGCAAATTGCTTCAAAATAGACCTTTAACGCCTGCAATTCCCAGAGACGAACATTTAAGACATAATTATAGGTTTGGATTTCTTAAAGCAAACTTCAAAATGAACACTGCTGGAGAAACAGAGATGAGGAATGAAAACTACAGGTGCATAGAATATGTCCCTATCAATCTAACAAGTAACCTTCCAGGCCAGAAGCAATGAAGTAAAGTGGTGGGCAGGGCGAAAAGCAGGTGTTTCTTGGTCATTAGCCCTGTTTTTCTAGGGTATAAAATCCCTTTGTTGTCTTAGTATGTCTAGAAACTATTGCTACCGAGGAGATCTCATGTTGAAACTTTCTTTTTTTTGAAGTAGTAAACAGGTCATAAAGATCATTTATATCCTGAATGAATGTACATCCCCTCCCCCAACTCTTTTGCCTCACTCACAAAGTTGTATAAATACCCAGTCTATTTACAGATTTTCATTGAGTTTTGCTGGCAACTTAACTCAATTGTTCTTCCAAATAAGTCTAAACCATTCTTCATAGAAAGGGCAAAATAGGAGTCCCTCTTTTCCTGGTATGTTACCCCATCCCCAGGGTGTTTTCTGAACATATGCTGAATTTCACACTCACCATTGACTATATGTTATAGATTTCCCTGCTTTATTGTAAATTGCCTGACGTGTCTGTCAGTTGACTGGCTGAGTGGTGGTCTTGGGCCCCTGTGCTGAGTGGTGTGATTTTATTTTTTACTTTTTGAAATCTCATCAGTTGTCCCATTCTGCACAAGCTCTCTATCTAGGGTCTCCCGCAGCAAAATAACGACTGAAGACCACTTCCATGAATCTGCCTAGTGCCTTTGTGGTGCTCTCCATGCCGAGACGCCTTGGCTAATTCAGTCCCTTCTGCAAGGTCTTGGAAGGATCTGTTCATATCATTCAAGCCCTAGAATCAATACCTGATGAGAATGTGTTCATTCATTCAAAAATAATTATTGAGTGCCTACTATGTGTTAGGCACTGTCTCAATGTTGTGAACACAAGAATAAACAAGCCAGACAAGGGTCCTCTCATGGAACTTATTGTCATTTTTTATTCCAGAGGGTTTTGACTTTTAACAATGGACAAGGTGCAAACTTGGCTTCAAGACAAAGGAATCAGGTTCTCTGCTTGAGATTAAGCCACATTTCCTTGGATGGGGGTAGGGGAGGTTCTCCAAGCACACTAGAACCACCCAACATCCACCTACTCGTAAGTGGAGTCTGACAGGGACTATCAAGGACTAGGTCAATTGTCATTTTTCTTGGTCCTCTGCCAGGCTCCATGAAGACAATGCCTTTCTGTGGAGTGTATTCAGGAACAGGCAAGAAAGGCCAAGGAGGGCAAAGTGCCGGCATTATTGGTCAGCACAGGGGCCCAAGACCACCACTCGGCCGTTGCTCAGAAAGACATTGCCCCCTCGTGGTTCCTTATATAACTGAAGGAATAATAACTGTACCCTTGCCCCTTCTGAACTTCAGTTGCAATTTCAATAGACTCTTGGTTTATTTTCATCCGGGGGACATTTTTTTTTTTTCCCTGTAGAGAGAAATGACAACATGACAGCAATATAATCTCTTTATCAAAATCTCGAGACTCCCCCCAACACCAGAAAAATCCAATATGTAAATCCAAGTATCAGTACTGTTTTTTTTTCCTCTTCAAAATGCTCTTAAAGCAAATATTTTCTGTGCTTTCTACCATCTGAACCAGGATCGGCGGTGACGTTGCTGCGGAGTTGTTTGGGGTATCTTGTCTCTACAGCACCACTTTCAATTCCCTAAAAGCAGGAGCCTTATCTTCAACTCCGCCGCCACCCCCATCCCATTCCCAGGAGCACTTAAACCAGTCCGGGGTGAAGAATGTCTAGTGGGGGAGGAGGGCGGGGGGTTGGGGGCGGAGACAAACAGTGAAGCAAGCAAATAATAATTAGAAGTTGTGACTGTCGTCGTGCTGGAAGGGAACAGCGTGCTGTGAGAGAGAATTCCTGGGAGTGAGAAGTGAGGGAGAAATCTACCGATGTTTGGAGTTTTAAATTATGTGTTTGTAGCAGTCACTAAGTTTGAAAGCTTAAAGTTCTCGATGGCACAGGGAAAGTGGAAATTAATCATGTCAGCTCCCAGGTATGGTAGATTTAACTGGGTCCCAATGGGTGCCAGGTGCTATAGTTTTATCTATCAACCTATAATTTCCTCTAATAGCAAACTCCTGGTACATAAATAGAACTACTTCCATTTCACAGAGGGGGAAACAGAAACAGGCAGTTCTTCCTTCCGAGGTTGGTGCGTAAACAAGCATAGTGCGCTGACGTCCCAGAACGCCAACTCTCCCTTCTTTCAGCGGCTTTGACCCTCTGAATATCATCTGTCTTGGCCTCCAGTTCGCCTGGCAGTGAGAAATATTCCCTCAGCCAACAAATATTTATTGAGCGCCTACTGTATACCAGATAGCGTATTCAAATAGCCATGGGATTCAACAGATAAACAGGGCCCGGTCTCGTCTTCCAAAAAGGATCTCCCAAAAGAGTAAGAGAAGCAGCCAGGTAAACAAATAATTCCAGGACAGTCTGAAAAGGGCTGTAGAGGAGTCTGAACAGGGGCGGCGGGTGCGGAGACGCTGCAGAGGTTTCCGAGGACCCGGCGTCGGAGGTGGGTTTGAAGCTGCGCCCTGAAAACGCCGGCCCGGAGCGGGCTGCCCCCGGATGTTACTCGAGTTCTCGCGTCCTGTCATTTCAAGCTGCCGACTAGCAAGGGAAGAAATAGGTCTAAGCCGGTACTGAAAAGGAGGGGTAGGGATTGGGGTGCGAATCCCTCGTGAAGAGCAAGCAAACAAAAGTAGCACATCACACTTCCCGGTCCTCGCGCGGGCAGGGCCTGACTGCCCGAAGCCCCTCTCCAAGCTGCGCGCAACGCCCGGCGACCCCCAGGGACCGTGCAAGCGGTAGGACCTGCCCTTCTTCCCTCCCCCCTCCTCGGCCCTCGCCCTCCGACCTACCGCGGCGTCGGGGGCTGGGGTCCGCCGCTTCCGCCCGCCGCCCCGCCGCCCCTCCCCGGCGCACGCCATCCGGCCGCGGGGCAGCCGCCCTCGGCGCAGCCCCTCCTCCCGCGGGGTCTTGCCGTCCCGCGTCCCGTTCCTCCCGGCTCCAGCCGGCAGCCCACGTCCAGGGAGGGCGGAGAGAGGAGGAGGAGGGGAGGGAGGAGAGAGGGGAGGGAGGGAGGGAGGGAGAGAGGGAGGCAGGCGAGAGAAGGGGAGCTGCTTAGAGCCCGTACTTCCCAGAGCCAGCCAGGAACGCGCACACAGCGGCTCTCCGGGTCCCAGCCGCGCCCCGCTGCCCCGCACCTCCTCCTCCTCCTGCTCCTCTCCGGGTACCCCTCGCCCCCTCCCTCCAGCAGCTGCTACGCTCGGGCAGCGGCCGCCCCCGGCCCCTACTCGGCCACAGCCCCAACTCTCTGGGCTCACTCCTGGGACGCGCGTCCTCGCCCCATCCTTTCTTCCTTCCTTCCCTCGCGCCCGCCCGCCCTCTCCAGGTCTCCCTCTCGGGTCCCGATTGTCTCCGTCCCCTTCTCGGTCCGCCGGCGCCTCGCCCTGCCCCGTCTCTCCCTCGCACTTCCTGAGTCGCCCGCCGCCGCTGTCTCGCCGCGCCGCGGGAGCCCGAGCCCGAGCCGAGCCGCCGCTGCCCCGGCTCCAGCCCCCGCAGCCCGCGGCGCCCGGGGAAGGGAAAAGTGGGCGAGCGCGCCCTCGCCCAGCCCCGCGCCCCAGCCCTGCCCGGCGAGGGAGGACCGGGAAGATGAACAACGGCAGCAAAGCCGAGAAGGAGAACACCCCGAACGAGGCCAACCTTCAGGAGGAAGAGGTACGGAGTGGCTCAGTGCGGTGGCGGGTAGGACCTGGGACGGTGGCCGCGGGCTTTCTGCAAAGTGCTGGCGGGCGGCCGGCGGGGCGCGGGTCCCGGGGCGCCGGGCTGCGCCGGGGAGGGAGCGCCGCGGTCGAGGGTTTGGGAATCGTCCTGGCCCCGAGACGCCGCCCCAGACTGTGGCCCCGGGAGGCTGTATCATCGGAGAGTGTGTTTTTGTGGGTCCACGAGCGTCAGCGTGCCTAAAATTGCGTAACTTTGAGGACTTTGCTGAGACCTTTGTAAGTATAATACTCAGCTTTGTTTGCCCCGGATTTTAAAAGCGGAATCGAGAGCTGACTCCTGGATGACCTCAGATGATTGGGACCGGGAGGGTCAGCACTTAGCTCTGCGTCTGCGGCTGGAAGTTGTGGGGTGTGTTTGTGTGGCTTAAGGAAGAAAATCGGGTAAAGTTCCTCGTTAAAAGACACCTTCGGTTCCCTGCCCCCTTCCCTTTCAATGTGAAAAGTTCTTGGTGAAATATCTTCCCAGCTGAGGCATTTTGGATTAATAGATAACTCTTCAGCCGCATTCTTCTCTGATGAGTCAAAGACCTCGAACCTGGATGTTTAGGTTTTGTAAGTTCAGGGGCTTTCCGGTTGTGGGGAGCAGGAGTTGAATACAAGAAGAAGCAAGAAGTTGAGTACAAGAGTTTCAAACTTTGCAATTCACCAAGTGACGATCCAGGCTATTTTAGGAGGACTTTGACGCCTGAGCGTCAATTTCATGTGGTGCGTCCGTAACAACCGTAAATATGTTAACGGCTGCAGTGCGTTCCTTTGGTAGAAACAAAATTCGATAAACGTGGGGGGAACTCGTGAACAAATGTTTCAGAATTTTGTGGTTGGGATATTTCTGATATCCTGTTAAATGGCTCAGTTCCTGCAGGTATGTTATCTGGAGCCCAATAAACAATACTTTCCGCCTACTTTTTAAGAAGCCCACGAAACCGACTTTAAACATTCTAAAAGGAACTTTATGTTTAGATGCCAGAAAGTATGCAGTCTCGGTAAAAGCGTTCTTATAGGTATTGCAGGCTGACGTATGAGGCTGACCGAAAGGTAAACTGATTCTAAAGCGATTAGGATGTTGAGATTATTATGGAGATACTGTGTGGTGTGTAAACTAAAATTCTGATAGTGAAACCAAAGGTTGCGGAGGATTTAACTAAAACATACAAGCCCTCAGCACTTTGTGCACTTGTAAAATAGGAACTGTTTAAATGGGGAAGACGGAGGGGAGCCCTAAGACCATGCAAAACAAACAAGATTTTACTCTTAACATGGTTGTAAGGTAGTGCAACCCAGGTGATTGCTGTGAGCCCCAGGTGAATTGCTGTGAGCCAGAAGTTTGCCTTCTCACCTGAGGAAATTGTCTTCATTATTATAAACTATTATTTTGAAAAGCGTTGCTTACATGCTAGTTGTTTTTTAACTGCAAGTGGAGTACTACCGACATTCCTTCTTTTTCAAAGAGATGGAGCCTTGAATTGCAAGTTCCGCTTTTTTCTTGAAACTTACCTGCTGCTTTGCTATTTGTTTTCCCTACCACTGAAATAAAATTTTAAAAGTAAGTTTGCTTTTTTAAGGAGTTGCTGTGTTTAACTAATTCAGCTAACATACCAAGATAATAATGGCTTCAGAAACCTTTCTGTGTCACTTAGATTGGCGATCTGTTGACTTCTAAGGGTAACAATATATTACGTGACACCGTCTTTCTCTCTTCACCTGATTGAGAACTTGGAAAGTTAATCAGGTTAAACCAAAGATTTTTTTTGTTTGAGTGTCCCCAAACCATAACCTACTTGACAAAATTAGGTAGAGAAAAGTCACATTTTTCTGCTTGACCCATACAGCTTAACTGCAGACAGCACTGGCATGTTGTCTGCCCTGATCGTGGGCGTCTTAATGTGTGAGGCTTGGGTACTAATATAATAGAATCAGATGATGCCAGTAACAATCACTGCCTCTTAACCAGTGGGAATGGCATGTGGCTCTAGAAAGTATCAGTTTTTGCAAGATACTTGTTATTTTAAAAATAAGGGGACAGTTAAAAAGATTTCAGAACCCAAGTTGTACAAGAGGTGGAGCAGACAAAACAGATACACCATGAAGAGAGAAGTTTTATAATGTTAAAAATTCAGGAAAAGAAAGTAAGTTGGCCTGAATGATCTAGGTAATTTTGCCCTAATTCCCTGTTTGGGGTTTATGTTTGTTTTTGAAAAACTCCTAACCTCTTTTTCCTAACCCTGAAAGCCACAAGTAAAATAAATATGGTATTTGGTGAGTCCCATTAATGTGCTCAGCAATATACAAAACCACTGCCCTGGACCCTTTCCCTGCCCACCCAGGGATCAGCAATTTGTTCTCAAACACATTTAAAAGCCGTGGCCAAGGATTCCAGTAAACAGAACACACACATATACAATGTATTTACACGTAATGACAAGAGAGGAAAAATGTGTTTTGTTGTAGTTTTCTGATAGCCATTGAGCTGATGAGGAAGAGTGAGTCCAGTCATTATTAAGAGAAAATAGTTTCATAGATCATCAGGGTAATTTAGACTTTATCACTTTATAAAATCCAGGGTTGTTTTTTTTTTTTCTACTTTTTTAAAATGAGTTCCTTTTATTTTCCAGTACATTTCAGCCCTGATTGAGAGCTTCTAAAGCTCATTTGAAACAGTGATGCTTGAAACACTTATTTTGGTTCCAATTGAATCGAAGGAACAGTCAAGGACTTAGGAGAATTTTTGCAGCTTTTTAGGGTTGGAAGTTTTTGAGAACTTGGGCAGGAAGTAGTCTTCTGCTCTGGGTAGTATTTAAAACTTTGAGGAAAAATAATTTTAAGATGTGGCTAGCCAACTGTAAGAATACATCTGGTTTTCTGGCTTCTAGTATTCTATACATATGTGTTCCTATGCAAGTTGTCCCTGTAAAGAAAAACCAGTTGTCAAAATCTTCTTGGGATCTGAGATTTACAAGGCTTCTGTATATGTATGTATAGGGCAGTAGATAATTTCTTACGTAACTTTACAATTTAATAAAATAGTTCCTAGAATTTGCCTCTAATTTTGGACTAGATGGTATTCTCTTAAAACACTTGGCAGTTCTCACTTGACCGACTTTACTAAAGTTAATAGATATATAAGTAACAGACATAATTATTTGTCTTATCATTTAAGTTTCATATATTGAGACATTCTAGTAGTAGATAGAAATTTTTGGTCACTGAATTTTCAAGATGGAAATCAGATAAATAGTAATCTGGTCTTATTTTTACTTTTATGTTATCTGTGTCATTGGGTACTTTTCAGGCTGATTACAAATCATTTCTAAATGGTGTTTTATTATGTTGAAGCACTGGTATTAGAGTAATTTCTCCTTAAATTACTTTGAACTTTCTTGTACTTAAAACTAAAACAGAAAATCTTGGCCTTGTTGGACTATTGATCAAAAAGATGTTTGTCAGATGTTGGGCAGAAATCACACAAAGTCAGGTCTTCAGAAGTTAATACAAATCTTTTACCTCGCATTCCGCCTTTTAAAGTACTTAGTAATTTTGCCCAAATATTGGGGTCATGAAGAAGTTGTTTCTTAGGTAATTGGCACAGAGAAAGGGTACCATGGTAGTTTGATGCGGCAACGGTGGGTTTTCATTGAGCATTAAGATTAATCTACATTATGACCTGGGGAAAATACAAAATGGTTTTGTACAGTTTAACCAAGTTTGGAGTCTGTTACTCCAAATCAAATCAAATGTAATAAACTTATATTTCAATCATAAATAGGATTTGGTGACAGTGTTTTGGATGAAAATGTGGTGACTTCATAGTAAAATGATGCTGCAAGACCACTGCCAATATGGCATGCATTTCTGAGTTATTTTTCCAGTAGTGGTTTTAAAATTTCCCTGATAAACCCTTATGCTCACTTGTCATCTGTTTCTACCGGCATTTGTTTGTTGGATAGATAGATTGGATGCTCTTATTTGAGGACCGAAGCCTTTGACGTTTGTGATGGGGCAGTAAAGTGGGAATTCTTGTGCACTGCGATGGGGATATGAATCACGGCAGCTTTCGGAAGGACTTGGCACTGTATATGAAAATTTCAAGCCCTTTGATTCCGTGCTTTTATTTTTAGAAATTTACCCTAAGGAAATAATAAGCATGCACAAAGATTTATTTAAAGGGATGATTATTAGAATTATTTATGATAGGGAAAATTCACAGAGACTCTATGCCTAACAGCGAAATTGCTAAGTAAATCATGGTCTGATTCCTCAAAGAGAATATTAGGTAGCCATTAAAAGCCACATTTTTTTTAAAGAATGTACGTATGTGCGTGCGTGCATGTAAATTTTTTTTTTGGTGGCTTAAAACAACAGAAATCTCTTCTCAGTTTTGGAGGCTAGAAATCTGGAGTTCAAGGTGTTAGCATTGCCGCCCTCTGAATGCTGTAGGAGAGAATCTGACTTTCTCTTCCAGCTTCTCTACATTTTAATTGAGGGGTTAATTCTCATGACATAAAGTGAAAAGAGCAAAAAGAAAAGTTTTATATTATGTGATGCCAAGTTAAAAAAATAACCAAACATTAATAAAAAAAACTATCTGGTGCATTACAGATCATTTTGTTTACTTTCTGGTGCTTTTCTGTGTTTTCTACATTTTCTATAATGCACATAGGAACAAAAGCAATTTTATGTCTTTTCTCTTAGATTTCAATAAATTCCCTTGAAATATCTGTAGGTGTCACAAAACCATTGGGTTGGTCACATTTCGTTTTGCTCCCAAGCCTTGCCTGGGGAATCAGGCCTCTGATCCTCACAGCCTTTCCTCATAATGTTTATCTCATTCCCTTATCCTGTCTCTTCCTAGTGATCTTCAGCTGCTCTCCTTGTTCTAACATGCTTTCTCAATCCATCCTAACACGCACTGCTGGGTCCTCTGGTACCCCAGCTCCTTCAGCACTCAGTGAAGTCCAAATATGACACTCAAGATTGCTCCTAAGGTACCACCGTACATACTCTGCACAGCATTTGTTTCAACCACCCTTTGCCTCGTGGTCTAGCTTGAACTGCTTTCCAGGCAAAAGTCAAGTTTCAGCCTACATTTTGCAAGATCTCATCACCTGAATGTCCTATCCCAAAGAGAGGCTTTTCCTCAGAATTCCAGAAGATACATTATGTTATCTCCATTTAACTCCTGGATCATTACATTTCATTTTTGGGGTTGTTTTTTTTGTTTTTTGTTTTTCCTTTAAGATCTATGCCGTCTTATCACAGTGTTTCCAATCCCCAACACCTACCCAAAGTTGGTACCCCAGCACAAGGTAAGTACCACACACTTACACATGTATGCACATATAATTCTTTATAATTTATAAACATATGAAATATCCTCACTGGTAGGGATGGTGGTGATGACCTTGAATAGGTAAGCTGTCACAAAGCAGCCACTTCCTTAATGTGGGATTTAGAGCCGGTTATGGATGGATGGATCCTCTGGGAAATGACCTCCCCCACCTGTCACCTGCAGCCTCCATTTGCGCCCACGGGCCAGTGTGCTTGGTTCATCCGACAGCCACTGCCAGTGTGGGCCCGCTCATTTGGAGGTGCAGTTGGGTTTTCACTATTAGAATTTGGTTTCTGCTGTGGGATTCATTTTGACCTTTCGGACAGGGGCTTCTGGAAGCTCTGGTTCAGTGGTGCTAGAACAGCATTCCCAAACGAGGCTGCCCTGTGTGATGGCCACTTTGGAATGTTTGTGTTCAGTTTCATTTGGCACCTTAGTGTCTGCCTTGGGGGTAGGGGAAAGGGAATGCAAATGTTCCTCTTGAACAGTGCTTGCTTTGGTCAAAGAAAAAATGTAGGAAGGAATGAAGGGAATGAACCTTAGTAAGAGCTGGGGCAAAAGTGGCGGCCTGGCTCTCTGGGCTTGAGGCCAGCAGGAACCAGGTCTTTAAATTGATGCCCTGTTGATATGAGGGCGTCATGGGGGATGAGCTTATCTGTCCATGGGGATGACTTGGGTATGATTCCTTGAACTCACATCCCTATCTTTAAGTGTACGGGGAGGATATTGCAAACCACTTCAGTGCACTGTGTGTTGGAGCGAGCGGGGAGTGCTCGACTGGGGAGCTTCTCAGAACAGAGTTGCCTAGTTTGTTGCCTAGTCGTCTTTGCCGAGCGCCGGAGAAAGAAAATACTGAAATACTTGATCCTGGGAAATTTTCAGGTATCTTTTTAGCCGTTCACTCAGGTAAGAATTGTTAACTTTTGAGTATTCTGTGTCAAGTACTGGCCAAGCACTTTATGTGTATCACGTGACTCATCCTCACAATGAGCTAATGTAGGTATTACGGTGATGAGGACCCTCGTTATATGGGGAGGTGACTGAGGCACTGAGAGGCTGAGTGACTGGGGCCTTCACGTTCAGATTCTGGGGGGCCCAAGATCTGGGACAAAAGCTCTTACTCCAAGTTTCGCCCAGGTTTAGTGGCGATGGCCCTGTGTAAACAGGTACGGTAAAGCACTGTGTTGAATTAAGTGAGGCGGTAGTTGGAGTTGGGAACCAGTGGGCAGCACAGGGAGGGGGTGATGGAGCTATATACATCAAAGACAGCTTTAAAAAAAGGTGATATTTGAGATTTTTTTTTCCAGATGAAGAAGGGTTGAGACAGGAGGGGAAAGATTGTCTAGTCAAAGGGATTGGCCTTCAATGAAGATAGAGGCTTAAAAGGGAAAACAAGCAGGAGAGGAAGGGAAGTCAGGATACGAGGGGGAGGGAGACATGGGAACGGGAGGGAGGCATGGGAACGGGAGGGAGGCATGGGAGGGGGATGGAGGCGTTGGCGGGGGAAGGATAGAGGAGCTCTCCTTCCATGCCAGGGACCAGGAAAGACTCTTCCTGTGATGGGAGCTGGGCTTCTGTGCAGCGGGGACTTGGAGTTCTGAGATGTTCCTGTGGCAAAGGGGATACAGTGGATTTGGAGGCTAACACTGAAGGAGTCCTGGTCTCAAAATTAGGCAGTGGCTGGCGGTGGTGATTGAGCCGGACGGGAGAGGTGTTCAGGGGCTGCAGTAACTGTCAGGTGCTCAGGAGAGAAGACCAGGAGTTCCATCTGTGGAGCCTCTTGGGTTTCTCTTTTGGATGACTAGCTAAATGGTGGTTGTATTTGTAGAAGTAGAAAATACCTGGAAGGGGAAGGAAAAGAAGGCAACTGAGAGGTTGGGTTTGAGGTGCAGAGGAGAGGTCTTTCAGAACAATTGAAGATTATATAGCAAGCAATCGAAAAGCTGTATAATATGAACTGAGTGCCCAGAAAATTAGAGAGGGCGTGGGACCCCTGTTCCTAGGAAACCTTGTGAGGGTAGGCAACAAAAGATGGACAATTTACTTAAAAAAATTTTTTTTTAAATTTATTTTTGACTGTGTTGGGTCTTCATTTCTGTGCGAGAGCTTTCTCTAGTTGAGGCAAGCGGGGGCCACTCTTCATCGCGGTGCGCGGGCCTCTCACTATCGTGGCCTCTCTTGTTGCGGAGCACAGGCTCCAGACGCGCAGGCTCAGTAGTTGTGGCTCACGGGCCCAGTCGCTCCGCGGCATGTGGGATCCTCCCAGAGCAGGGCTCGAACCCGTGTCCCCTGCATTGGCAGGCAGACTCTCAACCACTGCGCCACCAGGGAAGCCCAATTTACTTAAAATTTGAAGCTGTGTTTTTAAAAAAAAAAGGGGGGAGGGTGGAGAACTGGAAATTCTCAGGAAAAATTGAAGCAAATTTTTTAAAGCACTCTTTTAATTTAGGAACATAAGAATGTATTGCATATATCTGCCTAGTTATAATAGTGTTCAGGATACTTAACCATTTGAAAGCCCGATTCAGGGGAGCTTAAAAAACTCTGGGTATATATAGTATATTTCATATACTTTTTGATTGTTTGTTTTCATCAACAGTCTTTGCAAATTGTTTTCCTCTAAAATTTGCAGTTAATTCTCAGGCTTTTACTTAAACTTTTCTTCTCCCAACCCTGTACCTAGAAGGGACATAACATTTGTAGATGGGTTTGGGAGGTAAAGATGGAAGGCCTGGAGAGGCTTGAGTATTTTTATAAGAAAAAATTTCCCCGAGTTGCTTTGTTCTTTTTTTCATTTTATGGGGGTGGGGGGAGTTAGAATGAGCCTCTGGCTAGAGCCCAAAGTCATCTCTTGCGTGGGTCATATTTTCAATTTATTCATTTCGTGCTTTCCTAAAAGTTTGCTACTTTTTCTGCTCACAGCTAAGTGTCAACTCGTGAATAAAGAAAAACAGTCCAGGAATTTAAGGAAAACAACAATTGCGTTTGTATTTCTCGTAGGTTTTAACCCTGCTGCAGCCATTATGATGCACATTATGTAGAATACTGGAGAAAAAACCGGAAATGGCAGTAATAAATGCCAATCACACCAGGAAGACGGTTCCAAATTCCAGGCTGTAATACAGTATTGTTACACAAATTTAAAACACTGAGGGAATGCCAAAGCAGCCTAGATCAATCATGTCAGCCCCTAGGATTTTGCAAAGGTACAGAGAAACCTAGGAGTCTCAAAATTGAGGTACATCTCACCAACCCATGAAAAGAAGTTAGAGACTAAGTTCTACTTTCAGTTAGTCTTTACTTCTCGTGAGTTGATTTTTTTTAAAATGACGTTCCTTTCTCTGCTCTTCCTAAATTCTTATGTCATCAGGTAGATATGCTGGCAGAAGGCCAACATTTTTCTAAGAAATCCTAGAGATAAAACAAATTTTTTTTTCCCTCGAATCCCCAGGATCCTGTTTTGTGAACTTTTCTCTTATGCCCACCTATAGGATAGATAGTTTTGGCCTCATGAGAGAAGGGACAGCACAGAAAGTGTTATCTTTTTACAGAAGTAGCAGAATTTCCTTTGTGCTGGGAGGGGAAGTGCTACAAAAGTGTAATTACTTTACCCAGCATGTGCGATTTACAGGACTTAAAATGTGTGAGTTTCCAAAGAAGCATCTGTTTTTAAATACAGTATCCCTCTAAGCCGGCAGGATGTGTTTTGGGGCAGGGAAGGGACACACAAACACACACACACACACACACACACACACACGCATGTGTTTTGGGGCAGAGAAGGGACACACACACACACACACACACACACACATATGCACGCACGCACGCGCGCGCTTCTGTCCTGTGCCTGCCCTGGGATGCTGGGTGACAGGAGACTGAAAACGTTGGTAATTGCTTCTCCTCCGGGCCTGGCTTATCCTTAGAAGGAACATGAGCTGTCCTGGAGTCCAGTCGCCGTGTTCTGATTCTGCCTTCTCTCCTCTCTACCCTTCTAAGCCTGTTTCCTTCTTTACCAAGATCTCCAAGCATTTTCCCAGCAATGAGCAAAAAAAACTGGTTAGAGCTAGGGCTGAGACCATTTTTGTTACAAAAATTTTTTTCAGTCTTACTGCGTATGTGTAAGAAAATTGGAGGGAGAATTGAAGATCAGGTGCATGTCCAAATATAATCAAACTTGTAAAAGCATGTATGGATTTTGGCACATTAATTCACTAAGCATCTACTGAGTAGTGTCTACTGTTTTAAGCATTGCACATTATTTTTTTAATTTCTATTTTATTTTGGAGTATAGCTGATTAACAATGTGTTAGTTTCAGGTGTACAGCGAAGTGATTCAGTTATCCCTATACACGTATCAATTCTTTCTCAAATTCTTTTCCCATTTGGGTTATTACAGAGTATTGAGCAGAGTTCCCTGTGTTATACAGTAGGTCCTTGTTGGTTATATGTTTTAAATATAGCACATTTTACATTAAGCATTGCACTTTAACAAACCCAATGAAGTGTTCTCATCCCATGTTGAGGGATAAGGAAACTGAGGCTCTGAGAGATTAAGTAATTTGTCTGACGTTTTATTTGCAACTAGTGGTAGGAGATTAAACTCTCCAGCAGTGTGCAAGGTTAATGTGATCTGGGCCCTGCTGGTCTTCCTGACCTCATCCACCAGGAATCACAGCTTCATTCATTATGCTTCAGCTGCTTGGGCCTTACTTAGGTATCTCCAGCTTGCCAAACATGTTCCTGCCTCAGGGCCTTTGTGTGTGCTCTTCTGTCTGCCTGGGAAACTGTACACCCAGATGTTCCTATGGCAGCCGCGTCCTTGGCATTCATTCAGATGTCAGTTCAGATGTCACCCAGGGAGACCTTTGACCGCCAAGTTCAAAGTATCCCCACATTCCCAACCACTGTCCCATCCTTCTTATTTTATTTCCCAGAGAGTACTTTTTACTCACTGACTTTACCTTGGGTACTTGTCTTGCACTCCTAAAATGTGACTACTGTCTTGTTTCGGGCTGTAACTCCAATGCCTAGAACAATGCCTAGAACTGCCCAACGTTTGTTATTTGTTAAATGACTGGAATACAAACCAACCTGTCAAATTCTGAGGCCTGTACAATATACCACATGGTCCTAAGTCTTTTCCAGCAGTTTTTAGATTAAATTTTAATGCTGCCTTCAAGATGATCATTTCTGGATCCCCATCCCCCTGTAATTACATCAGAAAGTACAATTACTGCCTGCTGTTAAGCCAGAAATTTTGGATGGTAAGTGATTGATCCCATGGAGATGGGGGCTGGGGAGGGAAAAACAGGTTTTCATACGTAAAGGAATCCTTCCCTTTGTCCAGTTAGAATGGAAACCAAGTACGTATTTCCACAGAAGCAAGAGTGAAATGTGGGCCGCCCATGGAGTGACAAGTAAAAGTAGGGCAAGATGACTTTGATTACTGTTTTGCAGATGTGCTGTTGGGTTGCAAAGAGTTAATGTTAATAACCCAGGTGGAATTGATTTGGAGATAGACTTAGCACTCACTCTCAGCCCTTTGAGTTAGTCTAGCCTCCAGCTCAATGTGCTTTCCTCCCTCTGCCTACAAAGGGAAAAGGCACCCAGCTCAGGATAAGGCGGGCTTTAGCTAGCCAAATCCAGCCTGTAAGCACCTGTGTGGTAGCTACCGGGCAGCGGCTGATCTCTGAGCCCTGGGAACCCTGAGGCCAGCACCTCACAGCCGCAGATTATACCCACAAGTCAGCCTCACAGACGCAGGAGCTGTGTTTCCTCACTTTGTAAAGCACAACAGGTGACGTGTCAGGATGTAGACATCTAAGTCATCCTTACTTTGGTCATCGGACTGCCTGTTAATTGAGCTCACTGAGGCACTCATGAAAGTGCAGGCCATTGGATTATCCTCATTTATGGCATTTATGTCATAATACTCGACCCTGAGCAAACTTTTTAAATTTTACCATCATCCGCTGTCTGATAGTCTTATAACCAGTGGTATATAAATCCTTATATTAGTCGGTTCTTGACCAAATCATCAGTACTCTTTTTTAAATTACTACACCTTTTTTTGTTTCCTAAGGGACGTACGACAAGTCATTTAAGTGTCTGTTTCCCCGAACTAAAACATAGGGGTGGACAGACGACGCCTGCTATGCGTTGAGAGAACTGGAAATCCTCTGCCGCTTTTCTGCTTCATCCCACTTCTCCTCTCCCCTGTGCTGGGCCGGCACGCCAGCCCAGATACATCCGGGGTGGAGGGGGATAGGCTGTTTGCGGGGAATGGTTTTAAGCCTGAGATTGTTTTGTTTTTGTTTTTTACTGAGAAAATCCGTGCTCCTCCTGGAGAAATGGGTGGGAGTTTCTGGGTGGGAGCTAACGGCAGGAAATGACCCTCTCTAAACAAAAGGACTCTTTAAGGCCCATCCTGAGTCTTTGTGTTTTGAGGAGGGGTTATACGGAAAACCAGAGCTAGGAAATTAATCTCTGCTTTAGCCATGCTAAGGGAGGGAAGGGAGAAAGGAGAAAATTCCTTCCCTGCTCACCTTCCCAAATGTCCAAAGTGCCAGGCAGTACCCACTGTGAGCGCGGGAGAGGTTTAAAGTAAGGTGGACACAGTTTTGGGGACAGTGTGGCTTCACAACCCCAACAGGCAAAAAGGAACCAGGTGGGGCAGAATTATACCCACCGTGACCTTCCGCTTTAACCTTGGCTTTCAGCTGCTGCTTGAAAAACCCATCACCAGCAGGATGCAGAAATACAGAACCGGGAAAGGAGAAGAAAGGGATATTTTGTATGATCTATTAGTTGGGGTGCTGTGATTTGCTAATGAAGGGCCCTATGGATAAATCAAAGATTTGAATACTGCATTAACTACCGTCTTCATTTTTTCTAAAACTTAACTGAGAAGAGCCAGTGACTTCTGCCGGTTGACTAACAGAAGGCATTTGTAATCATTTCTGTGTTAGATAGCAGGCCCATGTGAAGAAAGGTTGGGCCTTGCCCCTGCTTTGGAATGCTGCTTCTTTCTCTTCACTCTAAAGTGACCATTCATTATATCAGTATTTATTCAGCAGGATCCTGAATTTATATTGCTAGGAAAGTAGTTCTGTCTTATCAAAATTATTTTGCCTTTACAGATTCTTGCTGACTTGCAGCAATGAACTTCTTCCAGGCACACTTTTTTTTTTTTTTTTTAGGAATATAAATCTTCCCACTAATAATTAGAAACACACATTTTTGTTGAAAGTGGTTTTGTGGCTTACTTCGTTTTCAGAAAACGACAAACATCTCAAAGAAACATTGTTAGCCTACTATTTTAGGCTTTATATTGTAACTATATTTTTAGAAAGGCCTGCTGATGTGTTTGGTGGGTACAGTGTGGTGTGTTGGGGGTAGAGAGGTGGATTACATCAGGGCACCAGACACTTAACAGAATTGCAGAGATAAGATTAAAGCGGATGCTCAGATCCCAGTATGAAAGTGTTTTATTTGGATATTACATGTGTTGAAAGACTCTGTATCTTAAATAGGAATCGAGGAGTGTAGAATTGCTGTAAAGGTTTACAGGGAAAGATTGTTAAATTCCAGTGTCTCATGTGTTGGTAGGTTTTCTCATTTTCCTAATCAGTAAACTTGAGAGAAAGATTACTGTTGTAGTGTTAGTAATTTACAGATATGAAAATATACATTGACATTCATTTGGAGGCTTATATGGTATACATCTGGCATTTGTTTTTCATTTGTAAAAGATCAGTTATTTTTCAGTTATTATCTGTGTAACATCATGTATTTTTACAAAGAAAAGATTAAAATACCAGTGATGATCTGCTGTCTACATTTAAGCACTTGTAACTATAATGTCTGGCGGTAGAATTCTTTGCATTGAGAACCGTTTCTGCATCAGCTTTGGTGACTAGGACCAAATATTCCCAACCTGCATGCTTTACATAGGTTACTTTGTGGTTTAGATGGGTTTGGGAATGAAGCGTGTCTGATTGTATTGCGTGGAGGAACAACTTCTTCTGTAGCTCTTCCCATTCGTGCAACTACTGGTAAACCTTGAATCAAATGAGAATGTCCTGATCAGGAATGTTCTTGGATGATCAAAGGGAAGAGTCTTGCCCTTTGCAAGACTAGCATCTGTTGCCGTTTGGTCATAGCGCACCCAGCCTGCTGACTCTGTATCTTAAAAACAAAAACAAAAGCCAGTAGGGAGGGAGCAAAGACTCAAAAATACCTGTGGGGCTTTGGAATATGTTGAGTTCCTGATTTTGGCAGATGATCATTTGAGAAGTTTTAACCGTTAGGTTGTCCCTTCCTCTGCCTTCCCAAAGCCCCCCATTTTTAATTAACAATTAATCAACATGAAAATTGCTCTTATTACTATTATTATAAATCATGGGTCATGATTATACAGAAAAATCCTTTTGGTATGAGCTTATTCTGAACTCCATGAAACACTGTTGTGTTTCCTTATTCACTAATGAAGTCAGCCCAGGAACGCTTGGGTGCCGCTCAGAGCTGGAGACCCAGGCACAGAAATCCAGCAATTTGACCTCGGTCCTCCACCTCATCCCAATGCTCTCTGAAATCTCTCCGCAAAACTAATAAGCATTATATTGTCCAAAATGAAATTGCAGTCATATTCCTCGGAAAATGTACCATGAATACGTCACTGCCCTCCCCACCCCAAATGGGTTAATTTGCAGTCGTACAAGTTAGGACATTTCTCATATAGGGTTGGGATAAAGAGTAAGCGTATTGTTCGTTGTAAAGTCCTGAGATGATTTCCCTTTATCAAAAACTCTAGGATATTAATGCCATTTTTTGTTGTTGTGTTGGACATTTGTGGTACCCACTCCAACAGCAGTGGGCCACAGCGTAGCTTCAGTGTACAGCAGAGATTATCTTCTGGGATATTGTCGCATATTTTAAATCGTGTTATGCACTTAACTCTGCAGTCATTTCTCCCAACACTAAAAAAATAACTCCATTGGATTTTTATTTTATCTGGTTTTTATTATTGAGACTACCAAGATGCATAAGCCACTTGTTTACCTAATTGGATGATGTTGGGTCCAAATTTCTTTTCTCCGTGTTTCCCCTCAAAAATAACATCTTTTTTTTTATTGGCAAATAAATTCACCTGTATTATCCCCTCCTTTCCCTTCCCCCACTCCAAAAATAAAGGTAAGCAAAAAAACAAAAAAGCTATAAAGTTTACTAAAATTTTAACAATTCCTTTCTCTACAGCTAATGTTAACATTTTGGTATCTATCTTATTTATGTCCTTTTCTGTGTGTACGAGTGTAAAAGCACACATACACTCACTCCCCTCTATTTTTACAAAAACGAGATCATACCGTAATAGTGTTCACTTACATTTATTTGATTTTCTTTTCACTTGACATTACGTTATGAATATCTTTGCATGCCAGTGGATACATTCTGAAGCTCCATCTTTAATTCTTGGTACTATGCCGTAGTAAGGATGTACCTTAGTGTATTTAACCCATGCCTTACTATCGAGCCAGGAGCTTGTTTCCAGCTTTGTGATATAAATAGTGCTGTACATCCTGCTAGCTAAATTGGAGTATACACCCTTAGTGATTTCCTTAGCTTAGACTCTCAGAAGTGGAATTTCTGGGTCAAAGGGCTTACATTCCCTTTTTATTTATTATTTATTTATTTATTTATTTTTGGCTGCGTTGGGTCTTTGTTGCTGCACGTGGGCTTTCTCTAGTTGCGGCGAGCGTTGGCCACTCTTCTTCGTTGTGGTGCACGGGCTTCTTATTGTGGTGGCTTCTCTTGTTGCGGAGCACGGGCTCTAGGCGCGCGGGCTTCAGTAGTTGTGGCTCGTGGGCTCAGTAGCTGTGGCTCACGGGCTCTAGAGCGCAGGCTCAGTAGTTGTTAGTTGGCTTCTCTTGTTGCGGAGCAACGGGCTTAGTTGCTCCGTGGCATGTGGGATCTTCCCGGACCAGGGCTGGAACCCGTGTCCCCTGCATTGGCAGGCGGATTCTTTAACCACTGCGCCACCAGGGAAGTTCCCCATATTGACTTTTTTAACCCCCCCTTCAAGACATCTCCTAGTTATTTTGAGTATTGCTTGTAGGCACTAAAATGCTTAGATAATTTCTGGAGCTTATCTGGCTGTTAATTTTGAATGAGTGAATGAGTAATGGTAGAGATTTGAGGATATTTTAAAGAATTTTTATCAGTTGTCCTTGACTCCCCAACCAGGCCTGTTCCATAGGCGACAGAGGTAGCACCTGCAGAACGCAATGCCGGTATGCTAAGCTTTTTCTTCTTCTTCTTTTTTTTTTTTTAAAAACTAGTCTTGCAGAGCCACACTCGCCAATCAGGTTAGCATACTGGAAAAATAAAACATTTTCCTCTTTGACTCTTCCCCTCAGCTTCCTGGATGGAGCCCTTTACTCCTCGACGGCATTTGTTTCTTTTCGTCTTCATTCCGCAGTAGCCCGGCTGTTGATCAGTCATGGTGGCTCTCAGCCTTAGAAACAGAATATATAATTCCCAGGTGATGTAGTCATTCCAGAGTTATTAAACTCCTAATGTATTAGGCCCTAGTGATACAATGGGCAGCAAGCAGACATTGTCCTTGACCTTCCTGGAACTTGCAGTGTAGCGGGGAAGTGTATATTAAATAAAAGCACCTGTAAATATAAAATTATAAACTGTGATAAGTGCTGTGAAGGAAAAGCGTAGTTGACGGGTAATGAGGGGGCCTTGTTTAGTTTGTTCTAGGCGCCGTTCACATCATTTCGTGTATGTTAACTCTTTTAGTCCTCATAACGCTATATCAGGTAGGTACCAACCATCATTATTCCTATTGCACAGGTGAGGAGCTGAGAGGTGAATAACTTGCTCTAGGTCACAGCTGATGAATTGCAAAGTCTGGATTTGACCTGCACAGTTAGTTCAGAATCTGTCGTCTTATACTAAGTGTCACTGTCAGTCTGGAGTACTGTTTCTTTCGAAAAATTTATTCCAAGGAGATCAAGAGATCTTTGGGGCCCAGTACCCCCTTAGGATCCTGCCTTCGTAGAGAAATTTGAGATATGGTACCTGCCTAAGTCCCCAGTGGTGAGTAATGTGGCAACTTCTTTTCAAGGATGTGAGTCACCCAGTTACATATAGCGTCTCTCGTTTCAGAAAATCTGGAATCTGTCCCACCTTCACCGTCTTACCTGTCTGGACTCTAAGTTAGACCCTCAGAGCCTCAACTGGCTTTCTCTCACTCTTAGTCCATTCACACAAAGGGCAGATGAGGTACCTCTTCCAAAGGTGTTACTCCCCATAAATCAACTAGCACCTGGAAACATTTGGAGGTTCCTTGGTGAAAGGATCTGACGTCTAGGAAAGTACTCTGAAAACTGGAGGGCACTGTCCACCACCATTTTTTGGTTGTAGTTAGTGGGTAAGATGCAGATTTCTGTCGCTGACATTTAAAGCTCCCTGTGATCAGGCTCTTCCCTGCACTTCCAGACTTGACGTCTGCTGTCTGCGCGTGTGCACTCTCTCCTTTACCTCCGTCCCAGCGTCTAGTCGGGTGGTGGTGGTGTCCTGTTCTTTCTTTTTTAATAACTTTATGGAGGTATAATTCACAAAACTTAAAATTCACCCTTCTAAAGCATACAATTCAGTCTTTTTGGGGGCATATTTAGAGTTGTGCAAGCATCACAACTCTTAATTTTTAGAACACTTTTTGCTAGCCCCCTCTCTCCCCCACAAAATAAAACCTGTGTTCTTCAACGCCTCCTCCCAGCCCTTGGCAACTATACTAATCTTCTTGTCTTCATGCATTTGCCTATTAGGGACATTTCATACAAATGGAATAGTACAAAATGTGGCCTTTTGTGTCTGGCTTACTTCCCTTAGCATACTGTTTTCAAGGTTCATCCATGTCGTAGCATGAATTGGTACTTTGTTCCTTTTTATGGCTGAATAATATTCCCATTGTATGCATGTACTGTGTTTTGTTTATCTGTTCATCAGTTGTTGAACATTTGAGTTGTTGCCACTTTTTGGGCGCCCTGTTCTTACAAAGATGATTCCACCTCCAGGTTCCTGACCTGCTTGTGCCTAGAATGTCTTCTTTCCTCCTCTCCGTGCATTTACATTTCCCCCCCAGGCTTACCCTCTGGGCTTTCCTAGTTTTAGCCTAAGTGGCTTCCCCCTCATAGAACTATTAAGTCAGGCTCTGACTTAGCACACTGAATGTGCTACCTAGTATTTTTACTTCTGTCCTTTCATGAATATCTACACGTTTGTATTTGGACCTCGAGCTCATTTGCTTGTTAGTTTTAAAGACAATTCATTCAACAAATGGAGAGTTTAGGGTAAATCAACGAACAAGGCTAAAGAGCCTTGGCCTTTGTGGAGACTTAAGATTCTAGCAGAGCTTATATTTTAGGTGACTTTTAAACACATATATATAATTTACTGCGATTTTATATTTTCACCTGGCCACAAGCTGTCACACAGTGTAGATTCTCAGTAAACATATTTGATAATTATTGCATTGAACTTTTCTTAACTTTTAAGAACAGAATGAGGCCACTTAATCCTCTCCAAAGGTATAGGTTGCTGTCTTATTTCATACTGGCACTGTAATCACAGTGGCCGAGTTTATTCCTGAAGGTGAAAGGATGTGTATGAAGTGTCCGCTTGGAGACTAGAAACCAACTTGGAGAGAACACGTCTCCTCACATCCTCCTGTGTGCCGTGTCTCCCCTCCAGACCCTCGCCTGCGTCTTGCTCCTTTCCTAGGCTGTTCAACTTGGAGTCTTAATTATTCCAAGGGCTGGAATCTGGGGGAGAAAGAGCAGGGAGGGTGGAGGCCGTTCCTCACTTACTGTCAAGAGTTGAGAAATTTTCCTCCCCCTTGCTGTTCATGAGTAGGAAAGCGTTTACTCAGTTTCTGATAAAACTGAGGCATGTCACGCCCTGAACCAGGCGCCCAACAAGGGCTGCCAGCTCCTTACCCACTTGGCCATAATTACACGTGATGTCAGGTGTCTTGCCTCCCCGGTGTCTTTTGGAAATGGTAGTGGCATGGCTCTACCAGAGCACCGTGAGTATTAACGAGTTAACATTTGTAGAGGCCTCTGGAAATGTTAAGTGCCTGGTGTTCTTATCTCCTTTCTGGGCATAGTTGCCTTATAAGGCTGTCCCCTGGGCCGAGGGACTTCTGCTGGGGAGCTGGGCCAGCCTGTGAAGCTAGATGGCTGTGGCAGTCCGTGACAGTGTTCCCAGGATGGGCTCAGATTTCTTATTTTAATGCTGGTGATACCACTTTTTTTTTTTTTTTTTTGCACTAATTGTTAGTGTCAGTCTCTCCAGTACTTTCCCCTCAGCTTTATTGCATCTATTTTTAGCACCCCATGTCCATGATTCTTTCCCTATGAAAACCAAGTATAGTAAAATCCATTTGAACAAAATAATCCAGGCAGAGTTTTTAAATTTTCTTTTTTTGGAAAGGAAAGGCTACTCGTCCCAAGAATTATTTTGAAGAAAATGCATTCTTTTTGTAAGATGCTGTATTTAAAAAAGAAATAGCAGATACAGCATTCCAAGAGTGCTCCTTAGTTTTAAATCAATGAATGAAAATGCACAGATATTCAATCTAGATGAGCACAAACGTTTGTTCATTTTTCTTTCCTGAAACACAGACTGCTTTTCAAACAGTGGTATGTAAACGTGGAAACTTACATGTTTGAGATCCGGTTTTAAAGATCTTCCCTCTCTCTCTGGCTGTCAGTGTTATAACATACCCATTTATGCTTATCAGAGCTTTTTGGAGCTGGAAGGGACCCAGGAAGTGCTTTTGTTCAACACTCTCCCTTGAGCAGTGAGTCAGCTGAAGCCCAAGTTTGGGTTTGGAGCCCATTCCCTTTTTAAAGTAGACCATGCTGTTCTAATTGACCCCTATGTCTCTGGAAGAAGAGCTGTCATCTCTCTCTGGATCCCTTTATGTCAAGTAAAATAACTCCTATATTTTGAGTTTGTTAATTTATAAAGAGCCTACTCCAAGAGGGTGCAATTAAGGTGAATGGTGTAAATATGCCAAAACTTTGTTTTGGGGTCAAGAGAAGGGTAGAAGGTTAGAATATTATTTCTTATATCCTTGTTGACCTCTAGAAGTATCTTGGTTAAAACCTCCCCTCTTTTTTTTTTTTTTAAAGTATCATCAGAACAATAGGTATGAGTCATTGGTAACTATCTATGCTGGCTCGGTGGATTACCATCATTTTCATTAATGATACACTTCTGCTTGCCAGGGCAGTACCTTGTAAGTAAACATAAGTCCTTTTTAGAGGCAATGAACAAATATTTTTGGTGAGCCTTGAACCTCCTGTATCTGTGTGAATGTTTATAGGCTATCTTGTTTATAGGAAATGGTGCAGAGTTGGGGAACTTTGGCCTTAGTGGTGGGAAGTGGGACACAGTAGGCTGGGTCTGTTGCTGGTTAGCCATTTGATTTGAACAGTATGCTTATGACCCCAGGGTCACTGGACCATCTGTGTATAGGCCAGCCAGCTCTGCTATGTTGGGATTCCAGACCCTGGCCGGGAGGCTGGGCCATGTGTGTCACTGGTCATGAAGCTGGAGCAGATAGATCACCAGACCCAGAGAATGAATTCAAAACACATGCCCTGAGGATAGAAGACTATTTGTGGCTCTTTAATTTATGGGGATATCATAACAGTTAGACATGTTACACAGTTGAAGTTTTCTGGTGAATAACAAAGTACATGTTTATCAAGGATCCTAGGAAAATACAGAAAAGTATAAGGAAGGAAACAAAAACCACTTATCCCACTACTGACACATTTTACATTTTGGATTTTTCCCTTTCTTGACAGTTTCTTTCCTTGGCTTTCATGATACCGTGGACTCCCCCGCCTCTTCCCCCCCTTCGCACCTCTGACCTCACTCCTGCATTCTCCTTTTCATCTTTTTTCCTTGGTTTGGTTCTTAAGCGATAGTATTCCTTAGCCCTCTGTCCTGTGTATTCATTTCTCATTATCCTGCTCTCCCATGGGTGATGTCCTTTGTGCCAGACTTCTGTCCTAAGCTCCAGATTCAAATATCCAAGTGTCCACACCACTTCTAGTTGAATGGCTCTCAAAAACCTTAAACTTAACATATCCAGTAACTGATTTCATTATCCTCACCCCCAGACTTGCTCCCCTGTATTCCACATCTGAGTCACCCTTTACCGGGGTGCCCAACTCTTCCCTCTCCCTCCCTAACTAGTCTATTGCCAAATCCAGCAATTCATCCTCCCATGTATCTCTTAAATCTGTTGCCTTCTCTCCATCTTCCCTGCTACCATCAGAGCAGGGCCACCATCAAAACTTTCTGCGCTGCTGGGCCAGCTTTGTGAAACACCTTTCTGTCTCCAGCCTTGCCTCTCCACAGTTCTCGATCTTCGGGACAGCCAGGGTTACCTTTAAAAAAATGGAAGTATGCTCTGCCATTCTCCTGCTTAAAACCTTTGATCATATCCCCTCACCAGATAGTCTCATCTGTGACACTGTCTCCTGCAGATTCTGCTTTTAATCATACTGAGCTGCATTCACTTCTCTAGTAATTCACCATCTCGTCCATTTATTCAGTAAGCATTTTTATTGAATATCTACCACGGCAAATGCTAGGTTCTGGCAACATGCTCCAAGGAGAATGGGGAAGGGGTCAAGATACACCTGGGCCTGGGCTCCCCTGGAAGGCTGTAATGGCTCTGTCTTTGGGAAAACCTGGGCCAGGATCATGCAGTTCACTACTTTGTGTGCTAGATGGCAGGACTAGTACATTCTGTGCCTAGCACAGTGCATGTGGAAGGCATGCAGTAAGTACTACAGCTTGCATTTCTGCAGGGCTTTTTTTTTTTTTTTTTTTTTTTTTATTTTATGGCTGTGTTGGGTCTTTGTTTCTGTGCGAGGGCTTTCTCTAGTTGTGGCAAGTGGGGGCCACTCTTCATCGCGGTGCGCGGGCTTCTCACTATCGCGGCCTCTCTTGTTGCGGAGCACAGGCTCCAGACGCGCAGGCTCAGCAATTGTGGCTCACGGGCCTAGTTGCTCCGTGGCATGTGGGATCTTCCCAGACCAGGGCTCGAACCCGTGTCCCCTGCATTGGCAGGCAGATTCTCAACCACTGCGCCACCAGGGAAGCCCTCTGCAGGGCTTTGAAGGACGGTGACTCCTTGGAAGGACTATGTGGGAAGCACATTGTGCAGAGGGAGGGACATCTGATTTCTTCATCAAAAATTAAGTGTGTCTGAGGTCTGTCAGTTTGGTTTTGTGTTAGCTTTATACTTAAAATGACTGTGGATAGGGCTAAATTTTAATGTAATACAATAAATCCCTTTTGTGACATTCCATCACAATTTGGGATTTTCAGAGTTGGGAAATCCCTGTGGAGCCAGGACGTAGAGTGTTGTTTCTGGATTATACTAGTGACTTATGAGTTAGAAGAGTTGCATATATAGTAGCCATGTCCCCTGCTTCATCTTGGGTTTGTTTTGCATCATACTGGCCAGATAAACTAAACAAAATGATAAAGGGTAGAAACGGCCCTCCATTAGTGAAGTCAATGTTTGTGTAAATGTTAATCCCTAGGAAATAGAATGTTCTTCACTCCTCAGTCCTACAGATCCACTTTTTGACCCTCCTTCTACCGCCTTGATGTTTTTCATATATTTTTTCTTTTCATGGGGGAAGCTTGTGCTTCAAAGAGACAGATACATCTTGTTGCCTAATCTCAGAATACAATAAAATCTTTTGGTGGTGTTTGTGATTTCTGAAAAGTTTGTTGAAACGTTCAGATGGTTTACTTTCATATAGAAACAGAATAGATCACATTGACTGGATATTTAAGCGTTTACAGAATGTTTGGAATTGTTGGATGCCTTCTCTGTTTTCTTTCTCACTGTCTGCACCTCCCAGGGAATCATCACTACCCAGTACCAGATAACTGACATTATCAGTGACTGAAATCAACATGGAGACTCCTCAGAAAACCTGTTTTTCATAAACTTTTGGAGAGTTGCAAAGGACCATAAATACCATGTTCCCTCATTTTTCCGTTGTTAAAAAAAAGTACAAAGTAATAAGGCTTGTGATTTTTTTTTTAATGTAAAAATACAGAAGTACATGCAGTAAAAATGGAATTTTCCCTTCAATCTCCCACCCCATTCTGTTCCAAAAGTGTAATCACAGTTAATGGTATAATAAGCATCTTTCTATGCACTTAGATGCAGATAAAAATGTTTTCTTGGGCTTCCCTGGTGGCGCAGTGGTTGAGAATCTGCCTGCTAATGCAGGGGACACGGGTTCGAGCCCTGGTCTGGGAAGATCCCACATGCCACGGAGCAGCTGGGCCCGTGAGCCACAGCTACTGAGCTTGCGCGTCTGGAGCCTGTGCCCCGCAACGGGAGGGGCCGCGATAAGTGAAAGGCCCGCGCACCGCGATGAAGAGCGGTCCCCGCACCGCAATGAAGAGTGGCCCCCGCTTGCCGCAACTGGAGAAAGCCCTCGCACGAACCGAAGACCCAACACAGCCAAAAATAAAATAAATAAATAAATAAAGTAGCTATAAAATTAAAAAAAAAATGTTTTCTTACATGCAATACATATGATTTACTCCCTCTCTTTATTTTAACCTGACAATAAATCTTAGATCTTGTGTATCAGAATGTGTAGCCGTACCTCATTCTTTTTAATAGTTATATAGTATCTGTTGTAAGGAAGCACACTAATATGTCTTACCACTTCCTGCTGACATTTGAGTTATTTTTCAGTATTTTTTGCTGTTACTAATGCTACTGCAGGAAGCATCTTTATGTATACATCTTCGGACACAGGTGTGCTGGTATTTCTAACAGTAATAGAGTTGCATTTTATGCATTTAACTTAGTAGAACTCAATCATAATATGCTCTTACATAATTAAAAATGTAAAATTTTATTTTGTTTATGTGTTGTTTATGATATATGTACCTCGGTAAATAAATTTATATTTATGTATACTATTAGGCATGTTTGAATTAATGAATTACATACACTTGGACAATTTAAGGGATATTTAAGGATTTTTTTTTTCCATATGCCATTTAAAAATTTACTCTTTAACTCTGGAACACGAGTATAATGTAGAGATTCCTAGAATTGGAATTTCTGGAAGAAAAGGTTATGTGCACTTAACTTTTTGATAGATAATGCTGAATTTCCCTCTAAAAAGACTTATTAATATGCTGTTCATTTCTTCACCTCCTTTCTAACATCAGATAATTGTCTTTCTTTCTTTGCAATCATTGGCTGGGAAAAAGGCATTTCATCATTTTAATTTGTATTTTTATTAACGAAGTTGAACATTTTCATATGTTCACTGGTTATCAGCTTTTAAACAACTTGGTTAGTAGTCCTCTCTTATCCATGGTTTCGCTTTCTGTGGTTTGTTACGGTCAACTGTGGACCAAACATTAAATGGAAAATTCCAGAAGTAAACAACTCATCAGTTTTAAATCACACACTGTTTTGAGTGGTGTGATGAAATCTTGTGCCATCCCACTCTGTCCTGCCCAGAATGTGAATCATTCCTTTGTCTAGTATATCCATGTTGTACCTGTAACCCACCAGTTAGGATAGGAAGAAACATACATAGTGTTATCCATGGTTTCAGGCATCCACTGGGGGGCATAGAACATATCCCCTGCAGATAATGGGGGGACTACTGTATTTATATTCTTAATTTTTCTATTAAGGTATTGATTTCTAGGCACTCTTTACATATCATAAACATTGTTTCATGTATGTACTTTCTAAAGTATTTTGGAAATATTTCCCCTAGTTTTTTGCTTGTCTTTTAAGGATAGGCCCAAACTGTTATTATTTGAAACAAAGTCTAGAATAACAAACTTCAGTAAGTTGGCCAGACAAGATGAACACAAAATCGCAAGGCTTTTTTTTAACTACCAGCATAGGAAAGCAGTACTAATCAAACTAGAAAACAAAATTAAAACAAATACGTTCTTGGCAACAGTAAAAACAAATTTGAAAGAACTACCTGAAGAATACTGTATTAAAGGACATAAAAACCTGAATAAATGGAGATAAAGACTATATTCCTGAATGGGTATCATAAATTACCAGTTTCCTCCAAATTAATTATAAATTAAATACAGTTCAAATAAAAATTTCAAAGTAATTTTAAAAGAATTTGACAAACTGGTTCTAAAGTTCAATTGGACTTATAAATGTATGGACAGCCAGGAAAATTTTGAAAAAGAAGAACTATGAAGGGGGACTTTCCTCACCAGATATCAAAATCCATTTCAAAATGGTTTTAAAAAATTGTTAAAGAGTGCAACATTTTAGTTGAAAGAGACAAATCACTAAATGGGACACTGAAGTCCAGAAAGGTGAAATGACCAGCTAAAAGTCATAGCGCTAGCTAGGGACATTTTTTCATGAAGTCGAAAAGTATTTCTCAGTTTTTGAACTGATTGCATGCTGTTCTAACTTTCAGCAAAACTCCATTTGGGGAGTTCTTGTTTTGTCATTTAAAAAAGTATTTTAAGGAAAATATGCACTCAAAGAATCTACTTGCTGGACATTTCACAAAGCTTGAATAGGGGTTAGAAAAGGAAGATACTCATACAAGTCAGCCAAGTCCATGTGTGTTTCATGTTCTGGTGTTCTTCCCAGTGGATGTGGCTGAATAGTTTAGGGGTGAAGGGTGGTGGTGGAAGGTGAGGAGAGTCCTGGGGCATATCTAGGAACAGGAGGTAGGAATGGTTTAGAAACTTGGAATCAATTGACAGACGGGTTAGTATTTTATTGACATTGTAAGTTAAAAATTTAAAATATTGATCTGTTGTGAGTCACGAGAATGGCCGATTTTAATTTATTCCCCCCTGTGCTTTAAATGTGTGCTGAGCTGTGAAGACAAGTGAAAGGTGCATGGATGGGAAGGGGGTGTTTAGCATTTGTAGTTACTTGTATGAAAATTTGGCACGATTTGTTTTTTTGTTGTTTTTGAGTGTGGCTGGTCAGCTGCAGAACCTTCTGTTTAAGGAACTGATAGCATCTAGGGTGGGGCTAAGAGCAGAATCATGTTTAATCACATACTGACCAACTTCCTGGCACTAAGAGAATTATCACCAGGCAGCAGCTACCAGGCTAATTTAACTTTAGTTCTGGACAGGCACATCTGCAGTAATCATTTTTGAAGTAAAATTTCTTCAAGCAAATGTAGGCATTACTTGGCTTCCTCTTTCTGGCAATGTTTTCATGAATCCTCTACAGTGTTTTTGTCGTTGGTGTGCGCATATATGTCTTTCCCATTAAAAACTCTTTAAAGTACAAATGTCATATGCAAATACTATATTCAGTATTCTTAAATTTGAAAGTACAACATCAATAGATGATTTTTAGAAGTTTTCTATGTACCTACTCTGTGCCAAGCATTGCAGTGCCCTCAGGTGGCTTGTGGGCTACTAGGTGGAAAGTAGGAAACCGAGGTTAGAAAAGGTGAATTGCTGTAACAGGTAAGAGTAATCACTGGGTAGGATATTGAGGAAAGCTGCTCAGAAGCAGTAGCATTTGGGCTGGGACGTGTCGGATTATCTGCTGTTATTTTATACACAAACCTGGGCTTTGTTGAGGCATGAGAGTTCCATGGTACTTCCTTTTGTAGGCGCTTAATGTACAAGAGAAACCCAGATGTATGTTTCTGACACATTTAGACATCTGAGGGTAGGTTTTGGAAATCCTTCCACTTGGGCTCATTGCCATAATTTTTTATTATGTAAGCTAACACACAAGAAGTTGCAGAAGAAATACATCAAAAATGCACCTTCTTAAAGATCACATTCTTAGAGGTATCGAATGGATGTGTTTTACTGAAACAAAATCCCATTTTCAATTACTGTGTGTCTACTCTTTATGCTAGAGGAACTCGTTAAATAGGGAATCATTTGACTGCATTCGTGTATCCATTGATTTCCACTATCCAAAGTAGGGCTGAGAACCAGGACCCTGGCCCAAAGGCCTCAGAGAAGTTGAAATAAATGTATATTCCAGTGTCGGTGCCCCAGACCTTCATTGCTGTGTTAATATCAGAGCTGTTCAACCTCACTTCCAGTCTCTTTGCTCTTGAACTGAATCGCCATGGGCTTTGCTATCTGGTGTCCCAGCCGAGCCCTCCAACTTTCTGTCCACCGGTGTCTTAACCAGGGCTTTTAAAATTCTTACCCGGACTAGAGATCCAGACTCTCAAACATCTGTACTGTTTGTCCCTTATCTTTTTGTTCTGTGTTTCCGTCACCTTGCGGGTGTTTATAAGTCACCAGTTCTGCTTTTGTTGGAAGACCTGTGTGGCAGGGCTTTCCTCTTTGTGTATGTAGGGTCTGGTTGCCTAGCTACCTCGGAGGACGGAGTGAGGAAGGGTCTGGAAGGGGAAGCCTGGAGAGGTCTGAGTTAGACTTACTCTGCTTGTTTTCCAGTGTGGGTGGAGCTCCAAGGGGCCCAGGGAAAATCTATTGCTGGGGAACAGCCACTTCCCTTCCATTTCTTCTTTACTCTTTCCCTCTTTTTCTTTCTTCTTAGTTCTTCATTTCTGCTTCTAGCTCAGGCCCACAGGTGCTCATCGGGACCAAAGAATCTGCGGAGTCCATTGGGTCGAGGGATGGGAACTTCCTGGAAGAATATCTTCGCTTTTCAGAGACCAGCCTCATGGGGCAGTCGAGAAGAAGGGCATCCTGGTGGAGAGGTTTACTCTGGGTCTACATTCAGAAAATTTAGATGAGCTTTCCATTTCTTCAGAGTGCCTTGAGATTTGGAGTGGGCCAATGTAGGTTTTGAATCCTGGTTGGTTTCTTATCCTGGCCTCCTCACTTATTAGCTGTGTTACCTTGGGCAAGTTACTTGATTTCTCTGAGGCTGTGTCTTCCTTGTAAATTGGGAATAACAAAATCTGCCCCACAGGGCTGCATAATACAAATTGTAGCAATAGTAATAGAGAGCATGCCTCGTTAGAATGTAAATATGTGCTCAACAAGTACAAAGCTGCTATTATTATTATCATTTATTTGGAAGGGGGTTATCATTGAGAAGTGGGATGAGGACAGGTTATGGAGAAATCAGCCAATAAGCCCAGCTTTTGTGACACAGAAAATTTAATTAAAAATCACTTACTTCGGGTGCAGTTAGGTTAGATACATAACTAGGTTCATGGTGTGTTTCTCCTGTTGGCTGGGTGACCTTTAACCTTTCTAAACCATAGTTTCTTCGTCTATTTTCAAGAAAATGATGGTAATATCTACTTCATGGAACTGTAAGGTGATCTTGTGTGTAAAACATGTGGCAGAGTGTCTGGCACAGAGCTTGTCCTAGAAAGGATCTTATTTTTAATTCTTAGTAAACTTTAAGGTAAAAGAGCAATTAATGCTACAGTAACAATTACATCATCGTACTCTCTGTCTCTGGAAACATGGTTGTTTCCAAAATTTTTGACACTCCTGCAATATGTTTCTGGAGAAAACATACCTACACAACAAGAGCGTTAGCCCGTTATTAAATAATAACACTATTATTATTTGGGTAGAAATTTGTTTTCCTTCGAAAGTTAAGGCTTGCTCCTCAATATATTGCAGTGGATGAAAGCATGAATCCTACTCTCTCAGTAGTCTCTGCTTCTGGGATTTAAAGACGTATATGTAGAGTAATTTTAATTTCTTTATCACCCACATCTAGCGCAGTGATTAACGTGTGGTAGCAGCTCAATAAATGTCTCTTTAACTTAGGTTGAGTTTCCGATTTTTAAATCTGTTTCTTTTTACAAATAGTTTTTGTTTCATGGAGACTTAAAGTATTTGCACTTGTAGTGGTTATTTTGGTGTTTTATTTCACAGTGAACAGTGGGCATGTTAACCTGGATATTGGCATGCTACCAAACATGGCTTTTCTTTCTCGGTTTTGTTGAAACAGCTAGTTTCCTTAACCAAGGAATTTTGGTAAGATTTAGTGTATTCATCAAACACTGGTTGCCAGACGCTGTTCTAAACGTCTTGTGAACGTTAACTTACTGAGTTCTCATAACAATCCTATGAGGAAATACAACTATGATCCCCATTTTATAGGTGAAGAAACCACAGAGAGGGCAGGTAACTTGCCTGAGCTTGCACAGCTTCGTGAGAAGGCTGGCATCGAACCCAGGCAGCTGTTGACTCCAGCACCGCTCTTCTTAACCACCACTCTGCTCCTTGCTGCCCAGCATCTGAGTGCCCAAAGGCGTGTCTCTCTTTCTGTGTCTTTCATGAGAAGTTGCTTATCTTCCCTTGGCCTGTGCACTGCTTTAAAGAAAGCAGCATGGAGCTGAACAGAAAGAGAATAAATGCTGACAATGGAAGAATCGTGACACGTTGAAATGCTGGTGATGTAAGATGTGACCATGGTGACAGATGCTGGGTTAGCAATGTTCATGTTCCACCAGGGGACCCAGTCGCCAGTCTGCAAATAAGCTTGTGTTCAGATTCCTTGGTGATTATTATTCCTCAGGGGGCAGTCATCCTTTTAATCTTGTGGTAGAAAATTAAGAGCAAGTCTCACTGAGGTGTGGTTTATTTTTAAGTTTTCTTTTAAATATTAGTTTAGAGAAGTTAATTAAGTACCTGGCCTGTGAATCCAGCTTCTTGGATTTCTTCACCGTTTAGAGAGCAGGTTTTCTTAGGAGAATTAGATTACAAATTGGAGAGTTTTCACCTTATCGGTAAATCATGAACATTTGGGGTCCTGGATAGGTGGCAGGCTTGCATAATAGGACCTGAATAAAGTTAGGCAAACATAACTATCTCAGATCTTAAAGGCCTTTTGAACAGAGCCTTAAGCTAAAGTGTTTGTCAGCGTTTCAAGTAAGGCCCAAGAGGCCAGGGGTACTTTCTCATTTTACTTGCACTGATTTTCTTTTTTAACTTACGGTGTCTTAGGGTTGCCCCAGGTGTTATAAGTTGCAGGGAGGTCTGGCCTGCTTGAAAGCAGTGATTGTTGATTTTTGGGGGTCATTGATCCCTTTGAGAATCTGGTGAAACCTGTGGGTACCCTCCCCAGAAAACACACAGACACACACACACAGACACACACACACACACCCATTTGTTCATAACCCTTAAGTGCCACAGACCGTGTACGGAAATTCATCATGGGAACCACTTACCGCCCCTCCCCTTATGTGTGTCATCTTCTGCCTTCCTGGCTCTAAAATTCAGCTAACTGGTTAGTTTATCACACATATATTCTTGCTTGCACCCCAGGACCATTTGCTTTTTAAAGTCTTCCTGACTCTGGGAAGTGAATCTCGGAAGGGAAGAAAAAGCATTCCTTCAGACTCCACCAGATACTGTCCCTGTAGGAGACAACCGTCAAGTGGACCCTGCTTTCTATCCACCATTAGCCCGGTAGGAACTGAGGCAGAAAGGGGTCCAGTGAGCGAACCTGGAAACTCTCCCCGTTCCTGCCGTGCCCTCTGTCCCCTCACGCCACACTGGATTCCCTGCACTCACTCACCTTTATGTACCTTGGCACATGCTGTTCTCCACCTGGAATGCCCTTCCATCCTTCCTGCACCCCAGGAATGCATGCTCATCTTTCAGGGCCCAGCTCAAGTGGACTCAGATGGAAGTCTTGCTGAACTCCCCCAGCAGGCCCCTCTCTCCACTGTGTTGCCGCAGCAATTTTTAAAGGCCTGGGTTACAGCGTGCACATATCATGTTGTAATTATTTTTTATATGTTTGGCAGCCTCCACTGCCTGTAAACCAGGCACTTGTCTTAATCATCTTGATCACCCCGAACGGTGTTAGGTGCTAGGTGTGTTTGCCATCCAGCGTCTAAACAGGTAGGCTGTGGGGTTAGGATGCCGGAATTCAGATTCTGACTTTGTGACCTTGTGAGGAAATGACTTCCGTCTCTTTGTGCCTCTGTTTCCACATCTGTAGGCTTCTGGGGGAGGGTGGACAGAGAGGTGTGAATCAGTGCATATTGTGTCTGGCACTCAGTAGTCAGCAAGTGCTAAACATCATGATTAATCATAACATTAAGCAGTAATATTATTATTTTTTTTAATGTTCATGTTCGATCACTCGTGGGTTTTTTAAAAAATTTATTTATTTATTTATTTTTGGCTGTGTTGGGTCTTCGTTTCTGTGCGAGGGCTTTCTCTAGTTGCAGTGAGCGGGGGCCACTCTTCATCGCGGTGCACGGGCCTCTCACTATCGCGGCCTCTCTTGTTGCGGAGCACAGGCTCCAGACGCGCAGGCTCAGTAATTGTGGCTCACGGGCCCAGTTGCTCCGCGGCATGTGGGATCTTCCCAGACCAGGGCTCGAACCTGTGTCCCCCGCATTAGCAGGCAGATTCTCAACCACTGCGCCACCAGGGAAGCCCTAAGCAGTAATATTATTGAGTGAATGAAAAACTCTAAGTAAGTAATCCAGCCATAATTGGAGATAACATTATTTCAAGAAATTTAGTCTATTCTGTATTGTCCAAGTTTAAATACCAGCACAGATCAAATAAATCAATCTAACATTTGTAGGGCACCCCAAGAGGCTTGGTAGGACACTGTACTTTCAGTCTACCATCCATCTCTTTGTGTTATGTTAACTGTGATCTATGAAAGGGCTTTAAAGCACTTAGAAGTAGGTACTGTGGGAGACCTTAGAGAACGAACTTATGTTTACCAGGGGGAAAGTGGGGGAGGGAGGGATAGACTGGGAGTTTGGGATTGACATGTACACACTACTACATTTTAAACAGATAACCAACAAGGACCTACTGTATAGCACAGGGAACTTGGCTCAATATTCTGTAATAACCTAAATGGGAAAAGAATTTGAAAAAGAATGGATACTTGTATGGGTATAACTGAGTCACTTTGCTGTACACGTATAACTAACACATCATTGTTAATCAACTATGCTCCAATATAAAATAAAAATTAAAAAAAAAAGTAGATACTGTGGGAATATAAGACTTTTTTTTTATACGGAAATGCACACTTTTAATATATAGTTTAAATGTGTTCACAACCTTGTGTTTTTCACATCACTTTCAGAGCAGCCCTAGTAAGCTTTGGGAAATGGAGGGGGTCACCACCATGTTTGGCCCCACCAGTAACATTCAGCCCTGTGGGAATTCATGAGTAACACTTAATCACAAAAGCATTTGCTTCTGCTTCTAAGACAGGTCAAAGGTGGTGAGAAAAAAATATCATTGGAGTTTTTTTCCTGTGTGTGTTTTATTTGTAGGCAGGATGGAGACATCATGCTAAAGTCATAAATGTAATAATCCTGTTTCAGAACTGGAAGGAACGTTGCTAGTCTAGGCTTTTCTCCTTTCACAAGTAAGGAAACTGAGGTCTAAAAAAGTGGCTTGATTTGCCATATAACATTGTGTCTGCATGTGGGATGGGTCTATGCCATCAGCCCTCACTGTGGAGTCACATGGATGGCCATGAGGCTGGCTCGGGGTGAGGGGCTGCTGGAGTGCCCACGCTCTCTGTGCAGGACCGCCTTTCTGCCTTCAAGCACACAGCTTGCTTCTAGAAAGCCTTCCTGGACTCCCCAGGCAGTACCTTCTCTGTGCTTTCAAAACTCAATTATGCCTAAATTAAAAGCTGTGAAATCCAGGCCTCCTGGAAGGGTATTTAGTTTTCCCTTTTAAAAAAGCAAAGCAATTAAGCTAATGACAGTGTTGCAAGCCTTAACCACATCACCCAGTGATTGATATACATGTCCCCCAGTTTTTGTAGTGGAATATAAAAAGTTTATAATCTTATTTTGTAGTCAAAGTTTAATCAATTATAGTAGGTCTCAGTACATCCTTAGCAATTGGGGCCTCACATTACCCAGCAAGATCCCTTTCATTAATTTCTTGCAGTTATTTTCCTTCATGTTTTGGCTTCTTGGTGTCTACATAGTTTCTAAGCTCAGCGGCCCAATAAATGGCACTATTATCTCCAGGTTTCCATGCTTTAGAAAGTGGTATACATTTGCTATTGTTTCCTTTTTCAAAATGTAGGTCAATTTGTGAATTTTAAACTATTTTTAAAGTGAAAGAGGGGGAGGAGAAAGTGCTTTTAGAAGAAATTGAATCACAGTAATTTGTAAATTAAATGCCCTATCCCTAGTAACTTGATTCATAGAACAATATTTTTGTTTGCAACTGTTTGGTTATATAATCTACACATAAACTTGGCAAATTTAAAAAATATGAAATCGCACAAGTCCCTTTGCCACTGTTGGCAGTACAGGAAAGAATCATACTTATTGCTCTATACCTGTAGTATTTCTATAAGAAACAACACGTTGCATGCCTTGATTTTCTGCTTTACGTGGAATAAGGTATTTGAGAGGCGAAAACAAAGAAGAGGCTTCATGGTGTATATCCCTGAAATGCACTTGTTTGGCACATTTTTCAGATCTTATAAAGAGAACTAATCTTTTGGTGAGTTGTTGAATAACTTTTGACCCATTCCCCCAAAGTACATTACAAAGTATGTCATATCAACGAACAGAAATGCAATAATGACAGCATTTTTAAAAAATAGTTTATTTGAATAGAGCTTAAAGTAATGAATTAAAAACAAAGAAACAACCACTACCACAACAAAAACACAGAATGATTCCCATCCACACACACAGCATTTTCTCCCACTCTTAAACCACCTCACATTTCCCAAGCATCAGAAATCCATATTTTCTTTTATTTTTTGGTCAATGAAGGTAAGAGCAGATAGAGAGACTCTGTTCAACCTCAGCCCAGCAGGGCACACAGCAGTTGGATAATTTACCATACACATATTAGTGGTGCAAGACCTAATTCTTGTCCCTTACAGTAATGCCACTGATGTGTTCTGGTACCCAACACAAGCAACAAAGCGGTACTTTTCATTGACTAATGGATTTAAGTTTTGTGTGTTTTGGGGGTTTTTTTTCCTGGTTTTCCTGGAGACACTGTATTCAAGATGTAGTTTAATAAGGGCCGATTAATTCACTGCGATTGTTAAATTGGTATTCTGGATATTCCTTTTCTATTAATGAATGCTGAGATTGCAGCCTGATACTGTTGCCTCCTAAGGGTTATTCCAAGGCCCATGATGTACTGTTATGTAGATTCACATGCAGTTGTGAGAAATAATACAGAGAGATCCCCATGTACCCTACACCTGGTTTCTCCCAGTGATACATCTTGCATAACTGTAGTATAAAATCTAATATCTCAACCAAGGAACTGACATTGCTCTAATCCACTGACCTTATTTAGGTTTTACCAGTTATACTTGTTGTGTGTTTATATTTAGTTTTCTAAATTTTATCACATATGTAGGCATGTATGAAC